>NC_040086.1:94050478-94358978 GCF_003369695.1 Bos indicus x Bos taurus | reverse complement strand
AGATTGAAGCCAGGAGGAGAAGGGGATGACAGAGGATGAGATGGTTGGATGGCATCACCAACTCAATGGACATGAGTTTGAGTAAACTCTGGGAGTTGGTGATGGACAGGGAGGCCTGGCATGCTGCAGTCTATGGGGTTGTAAAGAGTTGGATACAACTGAGCAACTGAAGTGAACTGAATTATAAAATTAATTTATATTTTCTCTAACAGCATGGGGCTTCCCAGGTGGCACAGTGGTAAAGGATCTGCCTACCAATGCAGGAGACATGGGAGACATGGGTTTGATCCCTGGGCGGGGAAGATCCCCTGGAGAAGGAAACAACAACCCATTCCAGTATTCTTGCCTGGAAAACTCCATGGACAGAGGAGCCTGGTGGGCTACAGTCCATGGAGTCAGACATGACTGAGCACACACACACACTAACAGCATATGAGTGTGCTCATTTCCCCGTACCCACTTCATCATTGAATATCACCAGTGTTTTAGTTTAGTAAGTCTGTTGGGCAAAAAGTGGTTTCCTCACATGTTTTAATTTTCATTGTTACTAATGAGCTCAAGTTTTCTTCATCTACTTACTAACCATTTGTAATATTTCTTTCTGAAATACTTCGCCTCATATCTAGCCCACTTTACTATTGGATAACTGTTATTTTCTTATTTGTTTGTGGGAACTCTTTATATATTGTAGATGTTACTCTTTTCCACAATATAAATTACAGATACTTATTCCCAGTTTGTCTTTTAAATTTCTTTGATTCTTTTTACTGCATAAAATGTTTTATTTTGGGGGAATTCTTTATAACTCCTGGGTTTCCTGTCTTTCTTGCATAAGCCTTTTATGGAGTAAAGATATTAACCCTAAAAAAAAAAAAAAGATATTAACCCTTTCAGTAAGAATGGGTTTTGCTCTCTGAACATTGTCTGATGTTGCACCTGATTTGAGATCCTAAAACTGCCATTAAAGGAAGTTACCTTCCCCTAGCCTGGAACAGGGGAGGGGGCATCCCAGAGGGTAGTTAGAGAGGCAGTGAGGGTTCCCAGTGATCTTTGTTGAACAAAACAAGCTGAACTCCTGGGATCAGGTCCCTTTGGAAGGGCATGGCTTCTTAAGAGGCCCCAAGGGGGAGCCTGGGCGGAGCCACTCTGATCCTCAGCTGCCTGGGAGCCTGTAGGAGGAGACTGCAGCTGCCACTATCAGGCCTCCTTCCCATTGTGACTCTGCCAGCCCACATTCATAGCCACTCACAATCATCCTACTCCAAAACACCAAACACAGCTGACATACACACCCATGGACATACAGAAACACAATTTAAAAAAATGCACATGTGCATACCCACATAGGTATCTGTGCCATTTGCCCCAACTCACAAATGGTCACATGGGCACACAGAAGGATGCCCACGTGTACAAAGCCCATGCATATTTGTACATGTGCACAATACGCACTGGGGCTTCCCTGGTGGCTCAGAAAGTAAAGAATCTGCCTGCAGTGTGGGAGACCCGGGTTTGAACCGTGGGTCAGGATGATGCCCTGGAGAAGGAAATGGCAACCCACTCCAGTATTCTTGCCTGGAGAATTCCGTGGACGGAGGAGCCTGGTGGGCTACAGTCCACGGGGTTGCAAAGAGTCAGGCTGCTCTGCAGCCTCATTCATACCTCCTATTGTCAGTTTGTGTATTTCCTTCTTTCTCCTCTATTTCACTTGCCTTCCTTGCTCCCTCTCTCCCCTTTCCTTCCTTCCTTCCTTTTTTACCTCCCTTCTCTTTTTAAGCCATTTAATAGCTGCGTAGTGATAACGTTTGGTGCGTTGAATTTCCATTTCTGGTGTGCTGCAGTCCGTGGAGTCACAAAGAGTCAGACACAACTGAGCAACTGAGCAACAGCAGCAACAATATACACTGATGTGCATGCAGGTCTCTCCAGGCACAGCCCTGCCAAGAGAGGTACTATCCACACGTGGTCACTCACTCAACGTCTGCACCTGCTGTCTCAGTCAGGAGCCTAGCAAGAAACATGCAAACCAGGTGAGATAAATTTAACAAAGAGGCTATTTATAAGAGTGAGGAAAGGGTGAAGGGCAAATGAAAAGCCACAGTGGGGAACCAGGTCACCATCCCTGGGCCTGAAGGGTCAGGAAAGGGAGGGACTGCGGGAGTTGGCGAGAGCTGAAGCTTGTCAGGGGACCACCCAACAGAAACTGTGGTGGTCAAACGGGACCACAGCCACTGTCGATCCACAGCCTGATGGGGAAGGAGCCAACCTGTCCAGCCCCCTGCCCTTCTATCTGCTGGCTGGGCCTGCTGTTGGCCGAAAGTGAAAAATGAAAGTAAAAGTCGTTTGGTGGTGTCCAAGTCTTTGCGACCCCATGGACTATACAGTCCACGGAATTCTCCAGGCCAGAATACTGGAGTGGGTAGCCTTTCCCCTTCTCCAGGGGATCTTCCCAACCCAGGGATTGAACCCAGGTCTGCATTGCAGGCGGTTTCTTCACCAGCTGAGCCACAGTTGGCTGAACTCAACTATTAATAGGAGCCCGCGGGAGTCTGGTTGATGTGTGCCTGGGTCGGGCCCCTTAGGGGACACAGAGCAGAGTGGAGAGAGGATCTGAAGGATCAGACAGCGAATATCACACAGAGCTCTAGATACACACACACAGATGCAAGACGCAGATATTCACGTGTGCACTTCTGCGCCTCCACACAGTGTAGGACTATGTGCACAGAGGCTCCAACACCCACAGACTCACAAGTGCCTGCGGAGAAGGCTAAAAGCCACACCTTCCTTCCGCCTTGCCTGGTCCTGCGGTGAGCCCCGCCCCTTCCCCCTCCCCCTCCTCCTGCACCAAGCCCAGAGCCAGCTCTTTGCTGAGTTCTTTGTTGCTCTTGGCAAAGACCGAATCCCAGTGGGATAATGGGCTGGCCAGGCCCTCGCAAATCACTCGCTCTCTGGGGGCCTTTCAGAGGCCTGGCCTGCTGAGTGACAGCTGAATTGGGTCCAGATTGGGCTGGGGAGGCGCTCCTGGAGGCAGTACTGGGAGGTCTCCAAGCCCCTGTCTGACTGCCACCCTCCACAAGCATCTGCCCATTGATGCCCCTGCAGGGGCACCTGGCCCAAGGGAGGGAAGTTGGGGGCCCCCAAACCCCCTTAAAGCCTTACTCCCCACTGACATCTAGCTCACCCCCATATCCAAATCACACTATGCCCCGCTGCTCCAACACCCTAGGTCTCCTTATCTTTGGCCTGGGAGCTGCCAGAGGAACTTTTTTGAAATGTAAATCAAATCATTTTCCTCTTCTGTTTAAGATCCTTCAATGGTTCTCCTCACCCACTCCAGATAAAGTCTCAATTCAGTCCTATCCTGCACCAGCTGGTCGCTGACCCCATTCTTAGTCCCAGGGCTCACCAGCTGCCCCTAACCCTCCCAGGCTCCCAGTTCTCTAGGTGTGCCAAGCCCTCTCCTTCCCCTGGGCCTTAGCACCTGCTATTCTCTCTGCTGAAAAGTCTTCACCTCAGTACTTCATCTATTGACCCCTTCCAAACTAGAGCTTCTCAAACTAACACTGGGATAGAATCAAGCCAGAGTTTTCCCCCACTTCCATCATGGAGAGATGTTTTTGTAAAAACACGATGAAATAAGCTACTAGAAAAAAAAATAAAAACAAAGAGAGGTATAACTATCTTGGAAAATAGTAGTTTCACATAAAGTTAAATATTCATTTACTGTATGACTCAGCAATCTCACTCCTGGGTATGTGCCCAAAAGAAGTGAAAACATTCATCCACGTAAAACCTATTTGAGAATGTTCACAGCATTTTTATTTATAATCATCCTAAACTGGAAATAACTTGATGGTGAATGGATAAACTTTGGTACATCTATGCACTGGAATACTACTCAGCAATAGAAAGGAAAGAACTGTCAAGACCCACAGTATGGGGAATTTCAGATGCATTATGCTAAGTGACAGAAGCTAGACTCAAAAGACTGCATTCTGTATGATTCCATCCATATGACGTTAAAGAAAAGCAAAGCTACAGTGACAGAAAAGAGATCATTGTTTGCCACGGGCTAGGTTTGGGCTGGGAGTTGGGGGTCGCTGATGACAGAGGAGCGTGAAGGAACATTTGAACGATGGAAATGTTCCATATATTGATTGTGGCACTGTTTGTCAAAATTCGTAGAACTACACATTCAAAAGGGTGAATTTTACTGTGTAAATTTTACCCCAATAAATCTGACTTTTAAAAATGTAAATACAAATTCCATTTTTTGTTGTGGTAAAATCTACATAATGTAAAATCTATCATCTGAACCCCATCACGTAGCATTGAGTATGTTCACATGTACAGCCATGTTGCACAACTGTCATCACCCTCTATCTCTAGAATGTTTGTTAATTTATTTTTAATTGAAGGATAATTGCTTTACAATATTGTGTTGGTTTCTGCTGTACTCTAGAACATTTTCCATCTTGCAAAACTGAAACTCTGTACCCATTAAACAACAACTCCCCCTTCCTCCTCCCTCCATTTCCCAGTGAGTACCATTCTACTACTTTCTATAAAGTGAAAGTTGTTCAGTCATGTTTGACTCTTTGCAACCCCATTGACTCTACAGTCCATGGAATTCTCCAGGCCAGAATACTGGAGTGGGTAGCCTTTCCCTTCTCCAGGGGATCTTCCCAACCCAGGGATGGAACCCAGGTCTCCTGCATTGCAGGTAGATTCTTTACTAGCTGAGCCACCAGAGAAGTCCAAGAATACTGGAGTGGGTAAGCCTATCTCTTCTCCAGGGGATCTTCCCAACCCAGGAATCAAACCAGGGTCTCCTGCATTGCAGGTGGATGCTTTACCAACTGAGCTATCAGGGAAGCCCAATTTTAATTATTCTAGGTACCTCACATAAGCAGAATCAGGCCGTGTTGTCCTTTTGTGTCTGGTTTATTTCATTTAACATAACATCCTCAAGGTTCATTCATGTTGTAGCCTGTGTCAGAATTTCCTTCCTTGTAGGGCTGAATGATATTTCATGCCTGCAAAATGATCACATTTTGTTTACCCATTCATCCACTAATGGATGTTTGGGTGCTTTCCACCTTTTGGCTATTGTGAATAGTCAAAATGTTAAAAACAACAACAACTGGGGTATGAATATAACCTCCATTTTAGAATGTATTAGATTCAACAGACCTGAAATTACTCTGTACATTTGCTAAGCACTTACTCTCAATTTCATTATCCATTTCCCTAGTCTGCCTTTCAAGTAGCAAAGCTGCCTGGTCCCTGGACTGGCTGGACACTACCTTCCATGAGCACCCAGTCGTCCCCCACAATTCCTTGGGTGTGTCACACCTGCTGGGGTGGTCTGCTGGGGAACGGAACTTCCTGAGGAAAGACGAGGTCTGAGTCTCCTTAATCTGCAGCAACCACGGTTGGGGTTGGGTCCAGGCAAAGGGCTCAGAGAAATTGCAGCCAAGTGAATCCTCCTGTTTCTCGGGCCATTGTGGGAGCAGGGCTTGAACCCACATCTGACTTCAGATCTGTGCTCTTTGTTGTAAGGTACATGCGGTGACAATGGCCCTGAATTGGAGGCAGGGTTCAAGGCCCACCCTTCTCTAGCTGTCATGCTCAGGACTCTTTCTGCTTGCAAGAACTTCTGCTCCCTTCCAAGGTCAAGATGGAATCACTCCGTTAAGAAGCACTAGTTGTTGCCTGCTAGCTGTGTTGGCTCCTGAGCTGCGGATGGGGCTACACAGGTGAGCCACGGACAATCACGGACATTAATATGCATGTACGGGGCTTCCCTGGTGACTCAGTGGTAAAGAATCCTCCTGCCGGTGCAGGAGATGCAGGTTTGACCCCTGGGCTGGGAAGATCCCCTGGAGAAGGAAATGGCAACCCACTCCAGGATTCTTGCCTGGAGAATCCCATGAACAGAGGAGCCTGGCAGGCTGGAGGCCATGGGATCACAAAAGAGTCGGACACTACACAGCGACTAAACAACAACACAGTAATATGTATGTACACATGTGTGCATACATGTTACCTAGGTGTGGGGGCTTGATATGTGTGTGAGTTCCAGAGAACTCAGATTTTTATTTTTTGAAATAACAATCATCTCTTTTCAAAGACTAAGGGTCAGGGAAGGAGGTTTTAAGATGTGTTAGGAACGTAAATCTCAGGACTTTCAAGGTGGCTCAGTGGTAAAGAACCTGCCTGCATTGCGGCAGACACAGAAGACGCAGGCTCGATCCCTAGGTTGGGAAGATCCCCTAGTGAAAAAAATGACAACCCACTCCAGTATTCTTGTTGGGAAAATCCCATGGACAGAGGAGTCTAGTGGGCTCCAATCCATAGGGTCACAAAGAGTCGGACACAACCGAATCGACAGAGAACACAGGCACAAGAGCATAAATCTCATTCCTAGTGACTGCCCTGGCACCTGAGCTTCCAGGGAATCATAGAAAGTTTTATTTAAAAGGTGAAATATAGGCACATACCCACACATACATATGTGTTTCAACATAAACACAGGATAATGTATGCCTAATCCCAGACTGACCCATGAACACATGCATAAATTCATAGACACATAAGAGATATACACATAAATTTATAGACAACCACATATAATACAAATGTTAATTGCCAATATTTATTAAGTGTTTCCAGTTAACAAAGCACTGTGCTAAGTAATTAACATATACTGCTTTACTGAATCCCTTTGCAAAAATCAGGATGCATGCGGTAATTTTCGCCCCCATTTTACAGAGAGAAGCGAAGTGACTTGCTTGAGGTCACAGAGCTCAGAAGTGGTTGAACTGGGATTTGAGTCTCAGTGGGTAAAAGTCCGAAGCCACGTGCCTGATCACTAGACTGTTTGCTAACACACAGCTGCATATGTCACATACCCATGAGTTCACACACAGACTACAGGTGTTGACACACTGGTGCACACCTCCAGGCACACATATGTGCATGGGCCCGCACATACAGCACGCTTGTGTACAAAGATACATACAGACACATAAACACATAGTCGGTTCCCAGCAGACTTACAGTCACACATTTTAATGTTGGCCATGTCCAGGGTCACACACCAAGTGTATTGACTTGAGTTTGTGCAGAGCTGAGTCTAGACTTAGATCTGGGTCCTGGCATAGACTTCCTCCCTGACTGCCCTGGCCCCTCTTGGCAGGTAAGAGCTTGGGGGTTGGGCATACTGCACCAAGTCCTGCCAGCTGGTGGCCTGGATCCTCTGAGGACTGGCTGCTACCTCCCACTCCAACCCGCCTAGTAAGCAGAGCCACCCTCGGGGCCAGCTTCACAAAGCGCCACACCTGGGCCCCTCCCAGGAGAGGCTGAGCTCAGGAAACCTTCCAGGTGGCTGCCACAGTGGCGTGCCGCAGCCCCAGCCCACACCTCCTGCTGCTTGCTGCTCCCTCTCCAGCAATAGGTGTCAATTATGGAGGCAGTGACCCTCGCCTCTCCTGCCTCATTTTCCATTCAGCCCCCAAGTCACCCCACAGCCCAGTGCACATGCACCCTGGGAACAGAGCAGTGATACCTGCCCAGGCAGGGAGTCAAGGAAAGCTCCCTCAGGGAAGCCGTGTCTAAGCTGAGGTCTTTACCTGAAGGTGTAGCAGGAACTAGCTGGTGAATCAGAGTGGAGGAGAGCTTCAGCCAGAGGGCGGTGTTGGCAATGTCCCAGAAGTGAGAGAAAATCACACCTTTGGGGACTTACAATTGATTCATCATGACTGAAGGGGAACAAAAAGGAATGCAGAGTGATCAAAAGCCTGGGTTAGGGGGTGCTTTGGGGGTGAGCTCAGAATTGCAAAGGCCTTGGACAGCTTCCAGAGTGGCCATTAATTTAAGCCTCCCTTCTGTGGCTGCCAGACCACTGATGCTCTCAGACCCAGAGTACAGGCTCACTGTCCTGGGATCACCTGGTGGCCCAGGGCTTGCCCAGGCAACCCAGTGACCATGTCTCATCCTCACAACTAGTGATACTTCTGTGTGGATATTACTATTCCCTCTTTACAAGTGAGGAAAACTTATCTTGCAGAGGCATCATTTTAGAATGAGAATGATCTGTCTAGAGGTGACCATGAGGAGAAGGATTCCTCTGGGTGTGGCCTGGGAGAACTGTGCTTGGATCTGGGAGGAAGGGGAGAGAATCTGTGGGGCTGGGAGGCCTGGGAACAGAGACTCAAAGATTGAGGCTGGATTGCCTCTGGTGGGAGTGGCTTTCTGGTCTTTGGAGTAACCTCTAAGGCACTCCTTTAGCATGAGCCACTCCTAGCTTCAGCCCCCTTCTTGACAGTCCAGAGACCACCACCCCCATGCCCATGTAGACAGCCCCAAATAAATCTTTCTTCCTAGAAAGTACCATTAATTTGTATGGTTCCCATGTAATCTCCCTATAAGATGGGTTAATGGTTGCAACAGTGGTGACTCCACCCCTAATGAGACAGATCCTTAAGCCCTCTCAGCCCCAGCCTCCATCTCAGGCCTTCCCCTGAGCCCTAGGTCCTTGGCCTTCAGGGGGCCAATGTTCCCTGGCCTCATAAGAGTGAGTGCAGAACTAGGAGATACACAGGCCAGAGTTTTCATCCTGATTCTGCCCCCAGAATCAGCTCTGTGACATCAGACAAGTCCCCCCGCCACCAGACCTCAGTTTCATCACCTGTAAAAATGGGATGATTGTAACTATCTCATGGTAGTCTATTACAAGATTGTGGTGGTGGTTTAGTCACCAAGTTGTGTCCAACTCTTGTGACCCCATGACTTTAGCCCACCAGGCTCCCCTTTCCATGGAATTCACCAGGCAAGAATACTGGAGTGGGTTGCCATTTCCTTCTCCAGGGGATCTTTCTGACTCAGGGATCAAATTCCCATCTCCTGCATTGCAGGCAGATTCTTTACTGACTGAGCCACCAAGGATATAAGATTGTAGTGAAGATTTTATGATAAAATGTATGGGAATGGCCAAGTACAATGCCCAGGTCTTCATATAGATTTTTTAAAAAATGGATGGTGATTTTTTGGGGGGCTCCATATTTTCTGTGTCAAAGAATCTAAATTCTGTAGCTCAGAATTCAAAGTTCTTCTAAATAGCTCAGCCCAGCCCTTCAGCCTTATCTTTCCCATGGAAAGCAGTAGGGCTCAGACTGGGGCTCAGGGAGCAGGAGGTGCTGGATGTCAGCTGGGCAGCACCCCCTGGGGAGAGGGGCTGAGACTGCTGATGCAGTGTTATAGCCTCTGCTAATCTGAAAGGGCTCTGAAATGGGAAACCTGAGCCTGTGGTGAAGATCTCTGTGCCTTCCTCTCAGGTGGCCTACATGACACCTTGTCCCCTTTATCAGCCAGGGCTGCCACTGTCTTCCCCTGATCAAAGTTTTGAGCATGGTTGAAAGACAGGTGGATGGCTAAGAGTGAATAAGACACTCCACTTCCCAGGGGTTCTGTTCCCAGTACCAAAAGACTCACAAATCAGGCCCTCCCTAGCCTGGGCCCAAGATCACTTGTTTTTGATGATTGCCCTAGAGAGATATGTGGTAGAGTCCCCACTCTGGTGAGAATGGGGGTTGGGGGTCTTAAGGGTGGGAGATAGCAGGGAAGAGGGGCTAGATCAATAGCCAGATATTTATAGGTTCATATCCCAGCTCTATTATTTACTGTGAGTATGTGGACAAGATGCTCTCTTTCACTGATCTTCAATATTTGCATCTGTAAAATGGGAGAAATGACATCTACATTGAAGGCCCATTGGATATATTACATGAGATGCCATTTGTACAGCATTGGAATGGTGCCTGGCACATAGCCGACTTGATAAAGGCCCCCTCTCCCAGTTGTTAGCACTAGTACCCAGGACAGCTCCCCATCCTTGCCTGCTTGGCTGCTGTCCATGGTGCTGATAAAAGATTGCCGTCTCTTCCATTCTCTCCCCCTTGCTCCTCATTCGTTGACCTCTAACATTCTCACAGGTCTTCGAGATCAAAGGGAGTGTTTTCAGGACTTTCTCTCCAACCATTATCACCATGTTCAAAATACAGTTGTAGAATGAAAGCTATCTTTCCCACGGTGAGCAGATGTGTATGTTCTTCCTCCTGTACATTCCACTGAATGTCTGTTGGGTTGGTTCCAAGAGCTCCAGCTTAATAAGTGAAATAAAAACAAGAACAAAGCACAATAATGTTTGTTGACCACTGATTGTTAACCAAGACTTCTCATTACTCCAATCTCTTAAACCACTGTCCAGAAATTCAAACATTTTCAAGAACACCTAATAATTCTTGCCTCCTCTTCTTCCTTCCCAATTCCAGTAATCTGTAGGGAAAAGTGACAAGACTCCAGAATCTCTGTTAATACCCATTTCTCCATTCAGGGATGTGGTCAAAGCCACCATGATTCTTAGCACATCTTCCAGCAAGACGAGTCAGGTACAGGCAATGAAAGAAAAGAGCATGGGATTTGGAGTAAGCCAGACCTGGGTTTGAATCCCAGCTCTGTTACTCACTAGCTCCCTGCTTTGGTAACTTCTCTGAGCCTGTTTTCTCACCTATAAAGCGAAGTTAGTAATTGCACCTCTTTTGTAGGATTATTGAGTGAATCAAAGGATATGTTGTTTCTAAAGGGTTTAGCAGTTTCTCCATAAATGCTCCATAAATTGGTGACTACAGTTACTTCAGGTATCTGACTCTGAGACTCTCAGTGCAGAGACACAAATCACCATGTGTCCTTTCCAATGAAGTCAGCTTCAGATTCCTTAATGTTGGAGGTTGTCCCAGGGGCTTGGCTTTCCTCCTACTCCCATAGGCTGTTGTATCTCCCAGAGCAACAGTTCCTCTCTCCTTCTTCCCCCATTCAGTGTAAACCCCTGAACACACACGCACACACTGTCTTGTCAGTTTTTATTTGGTTGGGTCCATCTGTTCTGAATTTCAGACAGAGTTTGGGTAATATCTATTGGAGATAGGCAAACCTGGGTTTGACTCTTGGCTCAGCACATGCTAACTATGGTACTTTAGACAAGTCACTTAGCCTCTTTAGCCTCAGTTTCCTCATCTGTAAAATGGTGATGATAATATTCCCTTCCTCATGAGGTTCTCACAAGAAGCAGGGGAGAAATGCATTAAAATTCTTAGCACAGATGCATATGGCAAGTGCCCAATATCTTTTCACCATTATTGTTGTTCTTCTTAGTTTCCTGATTTTGGTTCTGACATTCTTTTCTAGGGATGCTCTGCTTTCTCCCTGACAAGCTGGAGAATAAAGAGTCCTACCTCATGCTTTTTGGAAGCAGAGTGAGCCCATCTTGTGTACTATCATCTCTGGAAGAAAGACATGCATGGAGTCCCCTGAGACCCTTTTTCTCTTACCCAGGATTGGGATCCTAAGTGGCATGCTCAACCTTTGTGATTGTCTTTGTTGTGTTGTGTGTGTACACATAAGATTGGGTGTGTGCATATCTGTGAGTGTAGGAATAGCTGTGTTATGTGATTGTGTGTGACTTTTATATAAGTGTACATGTAATTAGGTATGCAAGAACACACACAAATGAGAAATGGCTGTGTGTGTAAGGTCACGTGCATGTGTGTGATGGGGGTGTAGCTTTTGGATGCATTGCCAGCTCTTCAGCCATCTGCAGGCTTGAGGGGTCCTGGGCAATTCACAAGGTTGCTGGTTGCCAGCACCTGCCACTCTGAGCACCATCCCCAGCCTGTCATTTGGGGAATAGCCACGCTTCAGTGACTCACCATCCTGCTTACTCAGAATTTTTCACAATCTGACCTAAGTGGGGTATCATGAAAATATTTGCCAAGTACACCAAGGGTACTTGGAGGATGGTTAGCTTTCATAAGAAAAAGTTTCCCAGTGCTTTAAAAATTACTCAGTTTGCACCCTCTTATTTATAGTGAATGCTTAATTACCCATGATGCTTATCTGTTCATTAAAGGAATGCTCCCAAGGGATCATGTCTTGACAATAAAGGGTTAGTCATTAATTCGCATTAATTTGAAAGTAATAAAAATTTTGCAGTGTCCCATAATTCAGACATATCTCTAATTCACAAACACCCTCTCCCCCCAATTATTCCAAATCAGTAAAGTTCTATTATTTAACAGAAATACATACAATACTCAAGGGAAATAATTTCTATGTCACCATTTAGGATTCAATAACATAACATCTTCATCTGAACAAAGCTGAATTTTTTCAAAGCACTCAGCCTCCTATTGTTTTCTCTGATGCTCATAACAGGTCAGGGGTGGTGATGCCCATTTGTCAGAGGGAAACTGTTGCTCACAGTGGTTAAGTGAACTGCAAACCAAGCTCACAAAGTCAACTAGTGAAAGCAGTCAGAATTAAATGCAAGGAGTCTCAGTGGCCTCAGTTTCTCAAAACACAGTGAGTTGACCCCAGAAAAAGTCAGAAGGAATTCTTACTCTTGACCGTGGGAGTAGGAAAGATGTTGTTCTTGTTGTTCAGTCACCAAGTCATGTCTGACTCTTTGCGACCCCATGAACTGCAGCTTCCCTGTCCTTCACTATCTCCCGGGGTTTGCTATAGTTCTTGGCAGTTTGTTATTTCGTCTGCTCCAGGGCATTGTTTCAGGAGATAGTAAGCAGCAAGACATTTTAACAACAGGAACCTGTCCATTCTGTGCCTCCTGCCATTTGTGTCTGCCTGTGCTCAGTCATCTCCAAAACACCTACTGTGTGTGTGCCTTGTGCTGAGGCCAAAAGCAGGCTCCCAAGTGAGTCTTTCAGATGGCCTCAAGGACTTCATAGTTGAATGAAGGGAGGAAAATACATAAAAAGCAGTTATTCCAATCTAGCATGCCCTGTGGAGGTAGGGCAGGCAGTTCAAGGGAGTGCAGAAAAAGAAAGAAGATGCCCCCTTTGGGGTGTGGAGTCAGAGAAGGGGAGGGCTAGGGAATCGAGTTAGCCCGGCCAGATGTTAGGGGCAGGAATTCATATTTAAGTCCTACCCCCAGCACCTCACAGTGTGACTGTATTTGGAGACAGGGCCTTTGAAGAGGTAATGAAGGTCGAATGAGGTTGTATGGAAGGACCCTAGTCCAATATGACTGGTGTCCTTATAGGAAGAAGAAATCAGGACACAGGTACGTACAGAGGGATGACAACGTGAAGCCACAGGGGAAGACAGCTGCTCACAGCCAAGGAGAGAGGCCTGGAGCAGATCCTCCCAAGCCCTCCCGTACTCTACCCCGGACTTCTTGCTGCTGGAACCATGAGAAAACGCATCTCGATTGACTAAGTCACCCAGTCTGTGGCACTGTGTCATGGCAGCAAATGAACACACAGGACAGAATCTGGGGTGGATGGGAGCTGCAAGTGCTCAGCTGGCTGTGGGGCACCTCTGCCAGGCTCAGGAGGGCAGACTAGAGAAGGATGTCAGGATCAGGAGATGGGGAGGCTGTGTATGCCAGGCTCAGGATTTTAGATTTTTCCTAAAGGCCATGTGGTACCACGAAAAATTAAGCTAGAAGTGGGTCTCTAACTACGGTGCCCAAAATGGGGGAAAACCAACAAGACCACGACAGAACAAACAAATCTTAGGAGTGAGAAGTAGCTCCTGGGGGCTTTTAGCTCATAGAAATAACTCCAAAGAAGGCTGGGTGGCAGAGAGGAAAGCCTACAGGCTTTGAAGTCAAACAGACCTGGATCTGAATTTTAGTTCCACTATTTTGTCCGTGCATTCATTAATCTACTTGGCTCACAAATATTTTTATTGAGCACCTGCTATGTGTTCTAAGAGCTGGGAATACATCAGCGACCAAAACAGGAAGCCCTTGCTTTCAGAGAGCTTATATTCTGCCATTCACAATGAGCAAATTCATCAATAAATATGTAACAGGTCAAGTGATGATGAGAGCTGTGGGGAGAATAAAGCAGGGAAATGGACACAGAGGGGAAGACGGACACTTTTTTCAACCAGGTGGTCAGGGAAACAACACTGAAGCAGAAACCTGGAGGAAGTGAGGGATTGCATCACATAGAAATCTGGGGCAAGAGTATTCCAGGTGGGGGGAATGGCAGGAACAAAAGTTGCAACAGGTGTGGCAGAGAGACTCGTAGCTGCTGCCAACCCCTCCAGAACGCAGAGGCCAAAGAGCCAAAGACCACAGCACTTACACTGCAGGGACTTGACCAGAGCATCCTCAGGAGTGATAGGGATGAAGGCCAAACCAGGTAGGCTGAGGAGTGAATGGAAGAGGAAGGGGTGGAGATGGAAGCTCCAGACGCTCTTGCAAGACTTTTGCTCCAAAGGAGATCAGCCAGATGGGGCGGTGCCTGGAGGAGGATGTAGAGTCATGGGAAGCTTTTCTTCCAGGAGACATCACAATGTGCTTGTGTGATGATAGATGGATCGAATGCAGCAGGAAATGGCTGCCTCAGGAGGGAGAGGCAGTATTTGCAAGGGTCCAATCCTTGCTGGCGGAGAAGGCAATGGCAGCCCACTCCAGCACTCTTGCCTGGAAAATCCCATGGACAGAGGAGCCTGGTAGGCTGCAGTCCAAGGGGTCGCTGAGAGTTGGACACGACCAGGTGACTTCCTACTTTCACTTTTCACTTTCGTGCATTGGAGAAGGAAATGGCAACCCACTCCAGTGTTCTTGCCTGGAGAATCCCAGGGACGGGGGAGCCTGGTGGGCTGCCGTCTATGGGGTCGCACAGAGTCGGACACGACTGAAGCGACTTAGCAGCAGCAGCAATCCTTGCTGGGTGATAGGGGAGGGTTCTGGGGCATTCCCCTGCAGGCACCAGCCTCATGAAGAGGCAGGGGCAGTAGGGAGCACTTTGTGAGAGCAGGGAAAGTGGAAAAGGAGCAAATACACTGGTGCAAGAGGACCTGGGGCAGGTGGATTCAGCCTGGTAGCGCCCCTGGGGTTGGCTCAGAAGAACTGATGGTTAAATTTACAGGAACCTTTGGTGAATCGGTTAGTAAACCATTGGCAGCTTGAAATAGGCTACAGTGGGAAGATTTAAATCATGGAAATTGGCAAGTGCTACAGATCAATATCTTCTTTTTTAAACTTTTTTGTGGCCGCATTGGGTCTTCGTTGCTGTGTGCGGGCTTTCTCTAGTTGCCACCAGCAGCGGCTACTCTCTAGTTGCGGACCATGGGCTTCTCATTGCAGTGGCTTCTCTTGTCGGGGCACACAGGCTTAGTTTCTCTGTGGAAAGTGGAATCTTCCTGGACCTGGGATCGAATCCGTCACCTACATTGGCAGGCAGATTCTTAACCCCTGGACCACCAGGGAAGACCAATGCCTTCTTAACCAGAGAACCATTATTTAATATTTCCCAACATCTCCAATCCAAAGAGATAGTTCTCTTCAGATTGCTTCACATCCTCAGGGAGACAGGAAGGCAAAGTGATGAACTGAGCATGAGGAGGCGGGAAGAGCATTAGAGAACTGAGGAGAAAGGCAAAGATATGTGACAGTCATCTTGGAGTCATGAAATTGTCCTCTTGACCAGAAACTCTCTTGCTTGCACAGCAGTGCTGGGCTTGCTCATTCTCCTGGGCAATTTGCTTGGCCACTTTGAGTCTCACTTTGCACATCTGTTAAACTGGAGTCCTGATTCCAAGGTTATCGGGAGCATGAAGTGAGGTCAGGCACGTAAAGAATCTAGTCAGAGAAGGGGGCAGCGGCTGCATGGGCTGTGCTCTGGATCTTGGGTTTGCAGAGGAAGGAAAAGCTGAAGACAAGTCTTGCTTTCAGGTGTTCAAGGAGAGTGCCTGGTGCCCCTTCCCTCCACTGACCTCCTCCATGGATTGGGATGGATGGAGTCCAGCTGCAGGCTCAGAACATATTGCCCCAACTCCCCCCGATCCACATATTTATCACAATATTGCAACTGCATAATTTAAAGTGGGTGTTAAAAAATATTCCAATGTGTTATGTGATTTTTGCATTCCTGGGTGAAGAAAAATTGCTGCAAGAAGGTGGTTAATTATTTCAAAAGATGAATTCCATGAAATAAAATAAAAATAGACTCCCTGTCCAGAGGGAAAGTGAGAAAAAAAGGGGGAGACATGAGGAATGGTCCCCTCTAAAAAGGATGTGGATGTTTCAAGTAGTGAGTGAGGACATGGGATGGAGGCAGACGCTGGGCACCTGTCACATGGCCAGGAGAGAAAAAGACAGCAGGTAGGGAGGGTGCCAGCAGGGAGGCCAGTGAGGGAGCTGTGATTGCTCGGGACACGGTGGCACCTTGGACAAGGGAGGAGGTTGGTAATCGAGTGACGTGATTGAGTCTGAAAGTGTCTAGTAAGCATTGCATTGACAAGCGTTAGTTCAACTTGAGGCATGGAGATGAGGGAAGAGGCAAGGTGGGATTTTTATTTAAGGGACAGCTGGACTGGGGTGCCTTTTGCTGAAGTTCTTGATGAAGTTCAATAAAGAACCACTTTCTTCCCCATCTGAGTTCTGATCAATTTAAGAAATAAGGCCAAGGCTGACGAAGGCCAGATGCCTCCTTGCTTCCTGATGAAAGCCAGGTGAGGGAGTATATTTATGGGTGAGAGTCAAACAGATCTGCAAGCCAAACCCCAGAAGAAGGTCCATGCGCCCCTGGGAAGTGCTGACATGGGCAGCTGGCCCAGGAAGCAGGGCAGAGAAGAGCATCAGAGAAGTCCTACTCTCTGTTGGCAGCTTGCTCACAGAGGATTAAAGGGCAGACTGAGCCCAGTTGATTCTTCCCCAAACTATCAGTCAGAAAAGTCACTCTGCCTCCTCTGGGGTAGGAGAGGGAAGGAAGGGAGGGAGCCAGGAGGTAGACTCACTAAAGCATGAGGAAGGCAGCATTTGGCATCACCCCAAAACACCTTGCACAGAAATGTGGCAGCCAGGGCAACAAGCAGGCTTTGGGGAGGGCGACAGACTCAGTGTTGGCTGCGGGAGACCCAGGTGGGTGCAGAAGTTTGCTTTGCCATAGGATACTGGAGTGCCTGAATTGAAGCTTCCCTCTCACTTGCTTCTAAATGGTTTCTTGAGCAAAAGAGAAAGAAGCAGGACTTCTCTGATGGTCCAGTAGTTAGGACCTGGCACTTACACTGCAGGGGGCCCAGGTTTGACCGCTGGTCCAGGTACTAAGATCCTGCAGACCACACAGTGGGACCAAAAGGAGGAGGTGTGGGGAGGAAAGAGGGGGAGGGAGGGAGGGGGAGGAGAGGCTTTAGGAAAATTTTGTGGCAGGAACTTTGCATAAAGCCTCTTTGCTCATCTCTCTCCCTCACTGCACTGTGTTGCTAACTCACCATTTCCCTGCTTCTGATTCTTCTCTACCCTCTTCTTCCAGTCCAGAGGAGCCTCTGGGAGGTCTGCTGAATGAATCAATCACTGATGGAGAGGAGGAAGCGAGTCCTTCCCTCCTCAGCAGTGTGAATTACCCTCCGGAATCAGATGAGTCTCTCACTGAACACAAAGCTGCTTGCCCCACTGCAGATAGGGGCGTGGGTTCACGCCTCCATTTCTTCTCCAACTCAGGCATGGCCTCAGCCAGGGGAGTTAGATCAGCATTGTTGTGTGGCGGGTGGCAAGTCCTGTGTCCTGGTGTGGTGAAATGGTAGAAACTGTTTTCATGAAGGTGGCAGGAGCTGTGAGCCGGCTGGCCTGGGAGGGTGCAGGTGTCCTTCTTAGGGAACTCTGCTCCTTTGTTAAGGCAGCATCCTATGGGCCAGTTTGGTCAAAGAAGGCCTCTGGGCAGGGCCCTGGGGGAAGGAGGTCAGACAGTGAAGTGCCTCAAAAGGAATTCAGAATGGCTCAGGGGTGCTGATAAGGAGGGGCTAGAAGAGAAGAGTCTAGAGAGGGGTCCCCCTGTGATGGAGAAGATGGCATAGAACGGCGGGAGGGCCAGCAGGGACCACAACCAACTTTCATGAGAAACTGCTTCCTGTGCACTCAATGGCCTTGTGTGGGCCATTCTTCGGGGAATGAAGGAAGAAGGTTGGCAGTGCCAGGGCACGTTGCTGTGCCCAGCAGCCTGGGGAGCCGTGGCCTATGAGGGAGCTGGGCACGAAGACATGGAGCCATTGGAGAAACAGGCTGCAGTATGGGCTTGAGACAAGCCACATCGCCAAACAGAGTGAAGGAAAGTAACAAGGTGGCTGTGACCGGGCAGAGGCAGGAGGGGAACTCGGTCCTGCTCTTCATGGAGTGGGGGTGGTCGTTTTGTTTAGATATTAAAGTTAAAGCTGACCCCAGGGCCCTAAAGGCCTCAGAGGCCAACAGATGGCACTAATCATGAGTCACGTGCCTGACTGTTTAGGGTCATGGCTATGATGACATCATTTCCCCTCGCTGGCCTCCTTGACTTCTTGAGTGCGAGTGGAAGGGTGGGCATTTCAACCAGTGCCTGCAAGTGCCAGGGTGGGAGCGAGTGGCTCACGCAAATGTCACACATCATGTTTGTGACAGTGGAGAAAAGGTTGTGTCTCACTGGCGTGGACAATAGACAAGGAGCTGGGTTGGTGGTGAAGTGGGCAGGTTTGCCCGTCTCAGGGGCCCTGAGAGGCACCGCCTCCTCCAGTCCCTGCAGACGGGCAGTTGTGAGAACCCATGAGTTCACCAGCCCCACCACAGGCCCACAAAGAAGCCATCCCAGCCCTGCCCTCAGGGAGTGGGTTGGGGGTTCAGCTCTGCAAGGAACATAACTGGCCTGCGTTAAGAATTGGAGGAGCCTGGGAGGAGTTCTGAGGCTGAGATCACGTTCAAGCATGCTTGAGGTCAGTGTGAGTGGCTGTTTAAGGGGGGAGGTGGTATATCTGCATCCGAGGGAGAAGACATGTAGGTGGTGAACACACCTGTGTGCGTGAGGGTCCGCATTTGCATGTGTGATCACATGTGTGTGCGTGTGACTGTCAGCTGAGAAGGCAGGCAAGTATTTGGATGTCTTCATCAAATGTGTGTGAGTATCAGTAAGTATGAGCATGTGGGATGAAATTGGAGGGGGGCAGGCGTGTGGACGTGTGTGTGTGTGCGTGTGTGCTTGTGTGCGGGTCAGTGCAGTGGTGACCATGCATTACTCGCGAACCCGCTGTGCCTTAGTCTCCTGGTGGGTGAAATGGGATGGTGAGTACCCCCCTCCCAGTTTGTTTCAAGGATCTAACGTATGTAGAGGTGTAGCAGAGGGCCTGGCACATGGTGGGGGCTCTACCAGCCCTCGCCACTGTCGCTGCAAGTGTGGCTTGCATTCGCAGATGAGCATTTGTCTACGTGAGCGGGTGTGTGGATGCGAAGGGGCGGGGGTGCCCAGGTCTCAGGTGGTGGTTCCTGGCACAGGGAAACAGGAGACAGACGGATAGGAGCCCTGAGACCTGGGTGAGGCACCAGCGAGACCTAGGCTCAGCCCACATCCCCAAAGCACTGAGCCCTTATCCACTGCCTCCTGGAGGACTGAGAGTCTGGCCAGACAAGGGTTCCAGGGGCCCTCTTGCCCTCCTGCTTCTGTACCTACCCAAAGATCTGACAGGAGATGGGGGCTGGGGACAGACCGTCCAAGGGACCTATCCCTCCCCTTGCAACCTGACAGCTGTGGCCCAATTAAAATCAACAGTTCACAGGTGTTCCTGGTAATGACTCATGCACGGAAAGCTCCACTCCCTTTAGGGCTCTTCTAAAAAATTTTAGAGCTCTTTAAATTTTATTCACCCCCAACATCAAACCCAGGGAGGAAGTAATAAAAAGAGTCTGGGGGGAGGAGGCACAGCACACATATGTGTGCATGCACACACTTGCTCACTCATAGACACATACATATACTAGCACACACACACATCCCTTTGCCACTCCCACACACAGACCCAAACATTCACACACCTAGATGCACACTCAAATACCACAAACACACATTCCAACACATGCCATCTGAATCCACACCCACTCTCACAAACGCCCGGAGTGGCCCACAGCTTGCACCACTCAGATACACACAACCATACTGGTGTTCTCTCCCTGTATAACAAATGCCCACACACACGGCCTAAAACTGCACATATTCATTATCTTGCAGTTTCTGTGGGTCAGGAGTCTGGCGTGCCTTAGCTGGGTCCTCTGCTCCAAACCTCCGAAGGCAGCAGAGAAGGTGGCCACTGGGCTGCATTCTCATCTGGAGGCTCAAGTGGGGGGAAGTCCTTCTCCGAACTCATTCAGGTTGTTGGCAGAATGTGTTTCTTTGCAGCCCATGACAGAGGGCCCTGGCTGTTTGCTGGACATTGGCTGAAGGCTGCTTGTAGCTCCTTGTCTCAAGGGACTTACTTCAACCCACGAGCATGGAGGATTTCTCTAGCTCATGCTAGCAAGATGGAGCTGTCTGCACGTGTGTATGTGTGTGTGTGTGTGGTGTGTGTGTTGGTGTATGTACCTAATCACAGGAGTGACAGCCCATTGCCTTGGCCATGTTCTATTGGTTAGGAGAAAGTCAGAAGTCCCACCTCACCTGCTCACACACTTACTCACCCTGGATGTACGCCCTCAGGGATCACATACCACATAAGACCATCCATCAGCCCCCTTACCAACCCCTGTGCACACTCGGCCATCTCCAGGCCACCCTGGAAGCTTCCACTTTGCCTGGTCAGACAGATGAACACTTGACACTAAAGCCACCCTAGTAGCCAAACACCCTCAGAAACTAGAAGCAAACCCACTGCCCAGCACCTGCTCCCCATGTTGCTGCCTCTTGTGGCCTTTTCTGGCTTCCTGGCTTCTGGTCCCACCTCTTCTCCACCTTCTGTTTACACTCTCAGCATCCATACAGACCTGGTCCCTGAACTCCACCTCTGGGTAGATATTCATGACTCCTCCCCGCAGCCTTAGTCTTGCCACAACCTGTGTGACTGGCAACTCCTTTACAAGTAAAATCAAAGACACTTTTTAAAGTCCCAGCACTTGCATTATCCCTTCCGGCTTCACATAAGCACAGACCCATTTTGGGGGGCATCTTTGACAAGTCTTTTCAATTGTCTGAAAATGATGATTTAAATGCAGAGCCAGGGCTTCCCTAGTGGCCTAGTGGTTAATACTCCACACTTCCAAAGCAGGGGCACGGGTTTGATCCCTGGCTGGGGAACTAAGATCCCACATGCCATACAGCCAAAAACAAAAAACAAAAACACCCAAAAAACAGAAACAAACCACTCCCTCCCCCAAAACACAATGCAAGCCCTATAGCCCATCACCAGGGACCTCTCCAAAGGCTGATGCTTTGGGAGGAAATGGCAGAGATTTTAGACCCTAGGAACCTGGACATCTTAGGGAGAATCACTTCTCACTGAGCCTTAGCCCCCTTGTTTATAAAATGTGAATAAGAATTTTTCCTAATCAGTATCAGCTAAAACTAAATCTACATCTATTCCATGTCCAGAAACTCCACTTCTAAGTATATCCCACAGAAATGTGTGCATGTTTCCATCAAAGCATGATTACAGGCTGTCCACAGCAGAGCTATTCATAACAGTCCACACTGGAAAGCACACAAATGTCCATCAGAATAGAACGAGTTCCCTCTTTCTCCCCCTTTCCTTCTTCTCTTTCTCGACACACACACACACACACTTTTCTGAACTAAAATAAGGATACTATTTTTCATACCTTTTTCTTATGTAAAAAAACTCAATCCTGATTGAACGTGGACTGTAGAATAGAGGGAGATAAAGACTAGAATGGATACACACACCATGCTGCATTCATACGATATAGCAATGGAAAAGAACCATCTAGAACTGCAGGCACTGGTGTGTGTGAGTCTCATAATACCGAGTGAAAGAAGCCTAACACAAAAGTGAACATACTTTATAATTCCATTTACAGGAAGTTCAAAAAGGAGCAGAACCAATCTAGGGCATCAGAGGTCAGGGCAGTGACCACCCTTGGAGGAGACAGTGGCTGGACAGGAGATAGGGGGTGGGAGGTCACATGGGTGTGTTCAATTTGTGACAAGCTGCTGAGCGGTACACTTAATATTTGTGCAGTTTTCTGTATGGATGTGTTACAGCCACAAAAAAAACCCTAAAATAACAATAGACTGAGGCTGGATGCCTGGTGCATAAGAGCCACTCCTGTTAGGACTAGCTCTTCCTTCTCCTTGAATACCATTCTCCTTCATGAGGGGCAGGAAGAAACCAAAATGTTCTGTCTCCCTTAGCATTGTATGAGCACTGAACAGTGTCTCTATCTCGACTCTCTCCCCCCAGACCACCCTAAAGTACCTTTGGTTTTGTGTTAAACATTTTTCACAAGCTCAGACTCCCCCCAGCCCAACCTTCAAACCTGGAAACCCTCATTCTTACCCTCTCGAGCGCCTCCAGTTCCTTCTTAATTACCCTCCTCCTTCCATCCTGGCTGGGCTGGGGAGCGCACCCAGGGTGTTCGCACTGATGTCTCTGGCTGCCCCTCCCCGCCTCACCCGGCCCTCACAGTCAGATTGTCAGGATTTCCTCTCTGCTGTTTCATTCCGCAGCTTCATAATCAGCCTCAGCCTTCCTGCAAATGCTTTGACATCCACTCTCCAGGGGAAGAGAAGGCCCAGGGAGCAGTCTGATCCAGGTGCTGCCAGGATGCTGGCACAGCTGGGGACACCCAGGCATTCTATTTGCGTAAGGACTCACCAGGCCTCCAGGGATACAACCTGGTAATGACTTCAGAACTGACAGGTAGGCCCTGGTAAACCAGGACTCACACTTTTGAATTAAAAACAGAGACTTTAATCTGTGCATCCCGGAGGCTGTCTGGGTCTTACTCTGCGGAAGAAGAGACTTGTGGTCCTTGGTCTCTGGAGCTGGGTGACAGTTGCAGTGAGGGATAGCTGGGGCAACTGAGATGGAATAGGAGTCAGGCAACTTTCAATGTAACGGGCAGATAGTAAACATTTGGGGCTTTGCAGGCAAAATAACCTGTAAATCAATGAGTGGGGCTGTGTTCAAACAAAAGTGTATTTTCAAGACAAGTGTAGTTTGTTGACTCTTGATAAGGATGTTCAACCTTTGAGAAATTCCTTGAGCCTCCTAGCTGTGAAAATGCCAGGCCCATATTCCCATATTCCTATATTTGCAAGATTAACAAGATCATAGCAATCTCTTTCTCCTGGTATTGAGGAGTAATCTCAGCTCTCCTCTCTTCAGCCACCCTGGGAAGGGATTCAGGTGGATTCCAAGCGTGAAATGTTGGCCTTCTCCAGGGTTCTGACCCATCACCCTCCACAGGAATGACTCCCAAATTACGATTGGGGCCCTAAGTCACCAAGACCACAGCTGGGATTCACCCTGACCCTTCCCTGTCACGTTCCCCTGTTGATTTCCTGCATCCCCACCCCTCTTCTGCCTGCTTTGTAACCCTTAATACATCCTCATCACTTCTGTCCTGGAAATAATAATAATAGCATCCTCGTCAGTTCTGTCCTAGAAAACTGTAGTGACCTCCACTGGTCCCTGTCTATTCCTTCATCTTCTTCTACACACCTACTGGAATAATCTTTCCGCATTCAGATTGGCCTATGCCTCCAAAACCTACCCTGGCTTCCCACAGCCTATTTACAAAGCCCACATTCCTCAGCTTAGGCTAGTGGATGTTTATGATTTGGCTGCCCAGCCTCTTCTCATTTCTGGGACTTTTGTCCTCTTTTGGAAACTACCTCTTAATCTCTGACTCCTAACACAAGCACATTTCTCCCGCAGCATTAGGGTACTGGCAACCTTACTGGGGGGAGAAGGCAACGGCACCCCACTCCAGTTCTCTTGCCTGGAAAATCCCGTGGACGGAGGATCCTGGGTGGGCTGAAGTCCATGGGGTCGCTAAGAGTCGGGCACGACTGAGCGATTTCACTTTCACTTTTCACTTTCATGCATTGGAGAAGGAAATGGCAACCCACTCCAGTGTTCTTGCCTAGAGAGTCCCAGGGACGGGGAGGGGGGAGCCTGGTGGGCTGCCGTCTACAGGGTTGCACGGAGTCGGAAGTGACTTAGCAGCAGCAACCTTATTGGGAAGCATGACCCCGCCCCAAGCTGCAGTTGATTGGTCCAGCCTGGGCACGTGACTCAAGCTGGCTCAATCAGAGGCTGTCCCTGGATCAATCAGACCTGAAAACTGATGAGAGGTCAGGCTCTTTGGATGGCTAAACCGTAGGACACCTAAATTTAGGAGATCTTATTGGCCATGCCCTGCCTTGAGGACCCAGGAGAAGGAAGTCAGGTGCCAGAGAGGGAGAGGAGCAGACAGGCAGTGCAGAGAGAAACACGGCATGAGACAAATCTCGTTTCCTGGGCTAGATACTAAGGGTTTCACGCCCTGGTTTTGTCTGCATCCAACCCCTGCCTCAGGGAGCCGGCCTGGTCCTCCAGCTCACCTGCATTTGGACTTGAGTCTCCCAGAGGTGCCTTTGGTTCCTAGCAGCCAAAAGTGACATTCCAAATCCTTAACAACTGGACCATGTGGCCCTAACTATCAGTGACAGTAGCCCTGGAGCAGGGTCCCTAAGGTCACCTGGTAGTCAGGACATTAACTCTTCAGTTGCTTGAGGATGAAATGATCCAGCAGTTTGAGGGAGAGCCAGGATGGCCTGGCATCAGGGCTGGATGGCCTGGTATCAGGGGTGGCAGTGGTTGCTGTCCAGGGATTTGGGCCAGCAACTGTTTACCAACCAAGCAGAAGCGTTACAGTATCTGAAGAATTTGGCAGCAGAACCAATGGAATCAATGCAGCCAGACCCTTCACACTCAGACTGCACCAGTCTTAGTCAGCTTGGGGGCCCATAACAAAAGACCATAAATCATTTTCTCACTCCTCCGGAGGCTGGGAAGCCTAAGATCAAGGTGTCATTTGATTTGGGTCCTTGTGAAAATTCTCCTCCTGGCTTACAGATGGCCTTCTCACTGTGCCCTTGCAGACCCAAGGGAGAGAGAGAGACATGGGAGGGTGGGGGTGGGTGGCGGGGAGAGGGACAGCGAGCCCTCTGGTGTCTCTTCTTATAAAGACACTAATCCCTTCATGAGAGCCCCACCCTCATGACCTGGTGTATGCATGCTGCTTGCTAAGTCGCTTTAGTAGTGGCCGACTATGCGACCTATGGACTGTAGCCTGCCACATTCCTCTGTCCATGGGGTTCTCCAGCAAGAATACTGGAATGGGTTGCCATTTCCTTCTCCAGGGGATCTTCCCGACTCAGAGATCAAACCCACATCTTTTATGTCTCTTGCATTGGCAGGTGGGTTCTTTTGCCTCTAGCGCCACCTGGGAAACCCTCATGACCTCAACTAACTCCAATTGCCTCCCAAAAGCCCCATCTCCAAATACACTGGTGTCAGTATTTCAACATGTGAATATTGGGGAGACACAAATATTCAGTCCATAACCCCACACTACCTTCAATATTCACTCAACAAACATTTATAGAGTGCCAGGTGTTGGGAATCATTAGCTGGGCCCTGGCCCCTTACTCCTTATTGAGGCTCTGCTGGTCTGGTCAGCATGTCCCATGGCAGTCCCTCCAGAATGCCCTCTCCTTTCTTCCCTGACCTTGTATCAGCCTCCAAAAGTCCTCCTCCTCTCAGAAGCCTTCTCAGAACCCCTCTCTGCCCCTTTCATTCCCATCACACATCACACTCCTCTCCCCAGATCTACTGGACTCCATCTTCTATTCATGTTCTCTGGGTGTCTGTCTCCCGCCACCCCTCACTCCAAACACACACAGGTCAAGAACTTTTAGAGGATGGGGACAAGGTCAATGTTATCTCCACCTCGCCCAGCAGCAGCTAGCTCTGAGCTCTGAGCATGGTTGGGACTTGATTGACCTCCTCATTGATTGCTGGTATTGAATTTTATTCTGATGGGGTTTGGTGAGAAGATGGAGCAAGAGGGATGACTGATAATTTTATCAGGCAAACCTGATTGCTCTCTCTCCACTGTAAGCTTTTCACTGCTTTCCCTACCCTTTCTTTTTGGATAAATGTCAGTCCCTTGAACCTTAAGGACCAGTAAGCTGCTTTGTAATCTAGGTCCTGCTTACAGATCCAGCTTCACTTGGAAACTCCAGTCACCCTGAACTCCTCGCCCTTGCTTCCCTCTCTTGCCTCTGACCCTTTGCACATGCTATTCCATCTGCCAGCATCAGTCTCCCCAGCATCTCTCCTCTTTCTTCTGGCCAAAACTTAGCTTGCTCCAGGAAGTTATTGCTGACACCCTCCCACCACCGCTCCCAAAGCCTGAGTTGATGGTACCCTATGCACTCCCGTAGGGCACTGTTCTTCTCTTGTTGTTAACCTTTATCATGGTCATCGCCTGTTTAATTGTAAGATCTTTGTAGGCAGTAACTACCTCTGCCCAGCCTAAGTTGGTACCCATGGGAACCAACAGTGCCTAGAACCTTGCCTTTCAAGTTGGCAGCATCAACATCACCCATGCGCTCCTTGGAGAAGCAGCTCTCACTGGCCCTTCCCCAACCTCTAACCTACTCTACCACCATCTGTACTTTAACAAATCCTGGGGAACTTGTGTGCACATGAAAGTCTGGGAAGCACTTATCTAGGTCAGTGATTCTCAAACACTAGGGAATTTTAAGAGCTGATGCCTGGGTCTCCCTGGCCCTGAGAGTCTGACATACATGTTTGATCTGAGGGGAGGGCTTACATTTCTGCAGTGTTTAAAGCTTTTCACATGATCTAATATAGCACAGGGCTTAATAACCCTGGTCTACTCAGTAAATACCCCTCAAATGAATGAACTAACATCTATCGAGCATTTCATAGAATCGTCACAACAACTCTGTGGATAGGAGATTATACTGTCCCCATTTCATGGATGAGAAAGGTAAGGTCAGGCAGGGGGGAAGAACTGCCCCAAGTAGTGGCTGAATCTGAAGCCCATGATCTTTGCTTTGCTCCGAGCTGCCTCCCAGGACAAAGATGAGGACAGTCCTCAGGAAGGAGACTCAGCTCCATCCTGCCTTGTTCTCCCTATACAGGCAGCAGCCCCTGTAGGCACATGGGAAAACAAGCCCCTGGGGGCACCAGGAGGCAAAAACACACATAAATAAAACTTGAACCCCAGTGCCTGCCGTGAAGATTAGGCACATATTTATAAAAACCACCAGAGCCACTGTTCCTCGGTTTCGTGTTTCATTTACGGCGAACACAAATAGCTTCAGCACGAATATCTGGGATCAAAACAGAGCTGAGGTTCCGGAGCATCTGTGCTATAGGAGGTGCAGTATGCACTGAGATAATTTTAGCCGAATGTGTTATAAACAAGATCTGCAGAACCGCGCGGCGGGCTGAGTTTTGAAAACTTAGGATTCTAAATGTATAAATTGTTTGGAACATTTAACATCTAGTCATTAAGCAGTCACCCCCTTGCCCTTCGTTTTCAGCAAGAAGCTTGCAGCACGGCAGCCTCCAGCTGACACCGCCTTCCCAACTATTAAATAGGGACCACTAGGCTGTGATACACACACACACACACACACACACACACACACACACGCACATGCACACGCCAGCTGGTCCAGACCATTCCTTGGAAGGCAGAAACAGCACCAAGGCAAAACATCCGTTCACCGCTGTGCAGCAAAGACTGTTTCTTAGGGACTGAGGCCTTTTTTTTTTTTTTTTTCGATTGAATTTTTAAAACAGTCTTACACCTCAGGTTCCAAAAAGCCTCCCTAGGATGTCAGGGGGAAAGCAGGGAGCTGGGGAGGGAAGAAGAAGGGCACTGGGATGTTTATACATCATGATGTAGTCTATACTGCCTGACTAGGCAAGGATATTGTTCCCTTTTTACAGGAAAGAAAGCTGAGGCTGGGAGAAGTGGCATGCCCAAATCAAAGACCTGTCAGGAAGCAAAGCTGGGATTTAAACAGGAGGGGAAATTATTTAAATGGCAGCCAGATGGCAGACAGGGAGTCTTGTACCCACTTGAGTTGTTCCTTTTAGAATGCCTGGAACCCTTCTTTTTGTCTATTAAACAATCCCTTTTGAATCACAGCACTATGCCTACATAGTAACAAATGGTACAGAAGAGGTTGTGATAAAAAAACAAGTCTTCTACCCTTTTCCATCCCACCCGCAACCACCCGTCTCACCTGGGAAAAGCAACTTTCGGGAAAAAAAAAAAAAAAAGTTTGTCTTTCTGACTCTCTAGTGGGTAACTCAGTATCTCTAGCTAACTTGCTTTTTTTCCCCCTATTTCTTGGTTTATCATCTTTATACCATGATCAACCCCATGATCTAAAAGATGGGAATTTAGCTGTCTTAGTCTACCTCGTTTCTTCTTGTTCTTCCAGTGTTTGAAACTTAAGTAATTATTTTAAGTCTTCCAGTTGTTACCTTTGACACTTTCAATGGTATGTAAATAATTTACTTTAAACCATTTCTTGCTTACTGCTCTTAAACCAGATTTTAAATGAGTATTTCTTGACTCCCCACTTTGAAAGTGAGAACTTTGCACCCCTACTTTGTCCCTCCTTTCTGCCAGCTACACCCTTATTTTCACCTTGTCAAGGTTGCTAGTACTTATATTCTTCACATGTAGTACTTATATCCTTCAACCACAGCCTGCTGCTGCTGCTAAGTCACTTCAGTCGTGTCCAACTCTGTGTGACCCTATAGACGGCAGCCCACCAGGCTCCCCCGTCCCTGGGATTCTCCAGGCAAGAACACTGGAGTGGGTTGCCATTTCCTTCTCCAATGCATGAAAGTGAAAAGTGAAAGTGAAGTCTCTCAGTCGTGTCCGACTCTTAGCGACTCCATGGACTGTGGCCCACCAGGCTCCTCCGTCCATGGGATTTTCCAGGCAAGAGTGCTGGAGTGGGGTGCCACTGCCTTCTCCATCAACCACAGCCTATACCTCTGTATGTCATCCACAGTTTTACTCTAAATACTGAAATTCAAGAAAGAGCATTTATATTATTGTGAGTAAGTAAACATTATTCACTGATGAGTCAAGTAATATCTTAGGATTCCACTTCTTGTCTTAAAACCCAGTGTCAGGACCCCAGGTCACTGGTAGGAGACTTGTCTTAATATCACAGTCAAACTGATTCTTTTTCCTAAGCTCTCTCAAACACTCAAAATACTGCCATATTTTAGTTTGCTTTGTATTTGGAACATGACTTTCTTACAAATATTTGCTTTTCCTGCAGTTTTTAATTGCTTTTCCCCCCTTTTTTATACTGTATTATATCTTCCTTTAAAAAAAATTTTTTTTTTCTATTACCCTACCAGTCTATCAAATTCCCCATTTCCTCTTCCTGACCCAACCAATCTCCTCTCCCTTCTGTTCAAGTGTTTTCTAACCTTGCAACCTCATGGTCATCCTTCCACCTTGGGTTGGCCCACTGTTCCTGAACCCCATGTCTCTCTCTTCCTGGGTTTGTTTCCTTTTTATTGCTAGTGAAAGTTATAGTCACTCAGTCGTGTCTGACTCTTTGTGACCCCATGGACATGGGATTTCCCAGGCAAGAATACAGGAGTGGGTAGCCATTTCCTTCTCAAGAGGATCCTCCCAACCCAGAGATTGAACCCGGGTCTCCTGCATTGCAGGCAGATTCTTTACCATCTAAGCTACCAGGGAAGACTTTTATCTCTAGAATACTTCCCAAAAGGGGGTACATGGAACTATGAGTCATTGCTTGTCTAAAAAATTCTCTCCCTCATGTTTGACTGATAATGAGGAGGGGTTTAGATCTAAAGTTGAAAATAATTTTCTTTCAGAATGTTAAAAGTATTTCTCCTTTGTCTTAGAACCCAGTGTTGCTGATGGAATGGCTAGTGGTAGTCTGATTCCATTCTTACATTGGTGGACTGCTTTTTCTCTCTGAAATTTTTTAGGATTTCTTCTTTACCTTAATAATTCACGAAGATGTGCATTAGATATGGGAATTTTCTCATTCACCATGCTGGGTACCTTTTAGGTCCTTTCATTGTAAAGATTCTCTCTGGGGAATTTTCTGCTATTTCTTATTTTATTTTAATTATCTTTTATTTGGGTACTAGTTGTGGCACACAGGCTTAATTGCCCTGTGGCACGTGGGATCTTAGTTCCCCAAACAAGGATCAAACTCACGTCCTCTGCATTGGAAGGCAGATTCTGAACCACTGGACCACCCAGGAGGTTCCTCTGCTGCTATTTCCTTGGCTATTTCCTCTCCTCTGTTTTCTGTGGTCCATACAGCATTTGTATTTGTAATATATACATTAAACTCTGACTTTTTGCTCTATAGTCTGGAATGTGTCTTCAGCCTTACATCCCAGGCTTTTTGATGAAGTTTTCTCTGCAATTGTAATTTTAATCCTTCAGTTATTTCTTGTCACCTGATTGCTCATTTTTTCACGACAACCTGACTTTGTTTTATGGCTATATTTTCTAACTGAATATATGAATTAAGGGATCTTGTAAAGTTCTCTCCATTCTCTGAATTAGTTTTGTTTCCTCCAGGTCAATTTCACTGTTCAGCTTCATCTTTCTCTTTCACAATGCTGGTTCTCTTCACATGCTTGCTGCTCCTTGGGTGTCTGTTCATATTTATAAATGGAATGGGTGGCTCGTGTGGGTTTCCTCTGCTATTTTGTAAAGAGATTAGTTTTCTCTGAGGCCTCTCACCAACGGAAGATTTTGACTGTGTGGTCTGGTGGGGAGAGGTGGGTTATGTGACTGGTGGGCTTGGTTTTAAGGCCAGTATGTTGAGAGCCAACTGGAGGCCCCCCCTGCAAATGTCAGAAAGGGGCGACGTTCACTGTAGGTCACCAAAATGCATAGGAGGAGCTTCAGCTTTCCCAGACAGTATGGTTACTCTCTTTAAAAAAGAGCTTTCTGCTTTTCAGCCTGGGGTAGATGCTGCAGACTGCTTTCTACAGAAGATAAAATGCAGGGCTGGAGAGGCCATCAGACGTGATCCCACATGCAGACCCGCAGGTAAGGTGTTGCCTTCAGCCCCCTCTCCTGCCTTGACCCGAGGGCAGAATCTCTGCCTGGCCCTCCACTGCCACCTCCTCCGGGACCCTCTCGGAGTGTATTCTAGGCTGTGCCCATTCCATCCGTCGGCCCACTCCCATCTGTTTTCTACCTTTCACACATTTGTTGAAATTCCTGGTTTCCAGAGAAAGATGGTGAACCCTCCCCCTCTCAACAGTTGCTCTTGTGGACTTATTCTCTGTTTAACTTAACTTTTCTCCTTCTATTTTTATTTTGTCAGGAAAGAAGTTGGGAGACAAAGGCATGGACCCAGTACATCTTGGACTGGAAGAGCTGAATGCCTGGATTCTACCAGGAGTGACTGATGAGTGCTACATTTTACAGGTTCTAAATAGTAATAACTTTATATTAAATAATTTTATATAGCAACTTTGTATAATTTAATATCATACAATTTAAGTAAATGACTCTCCCTCAAATGATGATGCCTTTAGGCATCTGAAGTAGATTTCAGGTAGATTCTAGTTGTAAGGGCTGTGGGAACTACATTTACCATGTGGCTTTTATTTCCTCACCACGTTGTTTGTCACAGTGACCCTGTGAAGCAGGCATCATGGCCCACTCTCTGCAGATGAGGGAACTGAAGCTCAGAGAGGTTACTTGCTCATGGTCACACAGTCAGCAAGCAGCATTCCCCAGGGAAGTTTCCAGGATTTAGCAAAGCTGAGATCAGATGGCCTCTGGAAGGAGAGACTCCAACTTAAGAGAGAATGAACTCACAAATGGGAGAAAATATTTGCAAATCGTATATCGGATAAGGGATTTATATTCAGAAGATATAAAAAATGCTTACAACTCAATAATTAAAAAAGACAAAAAATTACAAACTGAGCATAGACTTTTCTTCAAAGAAGATATACAGTGACTGATATGTGAATGGTATCTCAATAGAGCTGTTTTTAAAAAGAGAAAAAACAGATGGGAAAAAAGAGGGAATGAAACCAGAATATCATCATTTCATTTGCGGTGCAGTGCCAGGACGGAGCAGGCAGGATCTCGGCCAGCTGAGGAGGAGGGGACAGCGGGACCTTATTATGAGTGGGGAGGTAAGTAGAACAGGAGGAAACTAGATAAACAGGTCAGGTCAGTGAATTCTTTTGACAGTTACTCCTGACCCTTTGGGTGGCTGCACCTGTTTTCAGGTGACAGTAATCCTGTGTTATAGGGTGTAGCCCCATCCTAGGAAAGCCCCCCTACCCACTCCCACCCTACCCCTCCTCTTACATTAACAGTTAACATTAGTGGCAGGCACTGAGACAAACTCTTTCAAAACCTTTTTATGATAGAAAATTTCAAGCATACACAAAAATAGAATGAACTCCCACATATTCGTGTACTCACTTCAACAGCTATTGATGTTTTGCTATTCTCACTCCATTTAGGCACCTCTCCCCAGCATGTTCTAAACTCTATACTTACACATATAGTATTTACCCTGTTGAATTCTCACAACAAACCCATGAGGTAGGTATTCTGATCATCCCCATTTTTTAGATGAGGAAACTGAGGCTCAGAGAGGTGCCGTCACTTGCCTAGGGAAGTGGCAATGCTAGAATTTGAATCCAGGACCATCTGATTTCAGATGCTGTGTTTTATATTAGCCGCAGCTGTGTGTAAAATAAGGGTAGAGAAGGATGTCTCCATCCCCCAACAAGCAACCACCAATCTCAATACCACTTCCTGCCATCTTGCACCCATCTTGGAATGAGTGTTGACTCAGGGAAGCTAAGTGCTGTCAGTGCCAGGGTGGAAATAGCAGCGTCAGGAGCAGGAGATGTGCTAAAACTGACTCTGTGACCTTGGGTAAGTCACTGTCCCTCTCTTGACCTCAAGTTTCTCATGTGTCAAATGGGAATAAGACTCCCTACTTCACAGAATTGTTGTCAGATTTCAAAGACACAAATAATTAAAGTGCCCAGCACATAGCGGGTGTTCTACAGTTGGTAGCTGTTCAGTTTTTCTGTTTTTATTTATTTATTTTTTAGCAACAGGAAAGTCATATGGAAAGGAGGGTAGGCAATAGAATCTACAAGTTAATCTAATCCAGGGGCTGTGGTGTTGGTTAAGCAAAGGAAGCAGGGACAAAATCTGTGGGGAGCCCTTTATAGTTGGAGTGGAGCTTCTGTAGAAATCAAGGAGCTTTTTCTCTATGTTTTCTTCTTGGAGTTTGATGGTTTCAGGTCTTAAATGTATTTTGAGTTAATTTTGTGATTGGTGGAAGGTAGGGGTATAGTTTCTTTCTTTTTAAAAAAAAATTTTTTTTTTAATTTATTTGTGACTTTACTGGGTCTTTATGCTTCCCTGATAGCTCAGTTGTAAAGAATCCACCTGCAATGCGGGAGACCTGGGTTCAATCCCTGGGTTGGGAAGATCCCCTGGAGAAGAGAAAGGCTACCCACTCCAGTGTTCTGGCCTGGAGAATTGCATGGACTGTATAGTCCATGGGGTCGCAAAGAGTCAGACAAGACCAAGTGACTTTCACTTTCACTTTATTGGGTCTTTGGCTGCAGCAAGCAGGGGCTACTCTTCATTGCGGTGTGCAGACTTCTTGTTGCCGTGGCTCCCCTTGTTGTAGAGCACGGGCTCTAGGGTGCACAGGCTCAGTAGTCGCAGCACATGGGCCCTGGAGCATTCCGGCTTCAGCAGTTGCAGCTCATAGGCTTAGTTGCCCTGAGGCACGTGGAATCTCCCAGACCAGGGATCAAACCCATGGCCCCTGCATTTGCAGGTGAATTCTTAACCATTGGAACACCAGGGAAGTCCCTGGTTTCGATCTTTTGCATGTGAATATCCCCAACATCTTTTATGGAAGAGACTATCTTTTCCCCATTGAAAAGTATTATTCTTGGCTCCTTTGTCAAATATTAGCTGACCATATATGAGTGGGTGTGTTTCTGGGCTTTTGATTCTGTTACATTGGCCAATGTGCCTGTTTTTGTGTCAGTACCATACTGTTTTGATTATAGCTTTGTAATATAGTTTGAAATCAGGAAGAATAATGCCTCTAGCTTTGTTCTTCTTTCTCAGGATTGCTTTTGGCTATTTGGGATCTTTTATGGTTCCATACAAATTTTAAGATTTTTTTTTTCTATTTTTATGAAAAATACCATTGGAATCTTGATAGAGATTGCATTGCATCTCTAAATTGTCTTGGATAGTATGGACATTTTAACGATATTTATTCTTCCAGTTGATGAACATAGGCTATCTTTCCATTGGTGTTTTCCATTTCTTTCATCAACATCTTATAGCTTTTATTTTCACCTTCTTGGTTAAATTTATTCCTAAGTATTTTAAAGTATTTTATTGTTTTTAATGTTATTGTGACTGGGATTGTTTTCTTTATTTTTCTGATAGCTCATTGTTAGTGTGTTGATATTTTGATTTTGTATCCTGAAACTTTACTGAATTTGTTTATTCTATATTTTTGGTGGCATCTTTAGGGCTTTCTACACATCCTGATTATTTAAAACATCCCATTTTAATGATGTATAAGCTGAGGTTCAGAGTGATTAAAGATCATGCCCAGTGTCATAGTTAGAACTGATGTTGTTGTTGCTCAGTTGCTAACTCGTGTCTGACTCTTTGCAACCCCATGAACTGCAACACACCAGGCTTCGCTGTCCTTCACTATCTTTTGGAGTTTGTGCAAACTCAAGTCTACTGAGTTGGTGATGCTATCTAATCATCTCATCCTCTGCCTCCCCCTTCTCCTTTTGCCTTCAATCTTTCCCATCATCAGGGTCTTTTCCAATGAGTCAGCTCTTCTCATCAGGTAGCCGAAGTACTAGAGCTTCAGCTTCAGCATCAGAACTCATGGTCCCAACTAAATTCAAAGTCTGCCTAACTCCAAAGTCTTCTTGGCACAAGATATTGCCTCTGCTGTTCAGTCCTTGAAATAGTATGAAGGACTAGACGGTACCCATTGTCGAGAAGCAACAGAGAAGCAAGTTCAGATTATACACTCTAGCACCTGTGGCTTCTTCTCCATCCCAGCTGCCCTGCCCCTACCTGAATGTATGTGTGAGGAGTGGTTGTCTGCATCGAGATTGGGAATGACCATGTGCGTTTGTGTATGCTTCTGGGTGTTTGTGTATCCGTGAACACATGGTACATATGTGTGTGCTGCCACTGTGGCGTGTGTTGATATGTGTCTGGGTGATGTGTGAGGGGAAGCGTGCATGGTGGGTGTTTTTGTGTCGGGATGTGTGGCATGTGTGGAGATGTGCTTGTGTGGGGTGGTGTGGGTCTGCAGGGCACGGGGTACAGTGCCTGTGCGAGGTGAGGCGGGGGTGGGGGGAGTGCAGTGCCGGGTGTGCTCCAGGAGAAGAGATCCAGTGACTGGTCTCGGGCATGTTTTCCATCCTCGAGCGTCCCGGCATCTTGCTGACACTGATCTGGGTCTGGGAACATCTTTCCTGAATAAACATGATGTCATTTCCATTCCATTCAGCCTGCGCTGGGACAGCTGCTGTCAGCATCACTGAGGGAAATGCCACCTCGGCCCTGACAGCTGCCACTTGGCACACTTTGTAGAGAGCTTCTCTGAGAAGAAAAAAAACCAGCCAGTCATGCAGATGCTATTTAAAGTATGTTGCATCTTGATGAGAAATGTAGAGGAAGCTAAAGTGTGCTGGAGGGATGGCTCAGAACCCTGGGCTGGGAGAAGGGGGAGACTTGGGTGTCCTTTGCCCTGGATCTGTGTATCTTGAGCTAAGTCTAGGCCTGCCTCCCATTTTACAGATGAGGAAATTGAGGCCTAGAAAGGGGAAAGGGCTTACCCAAGATCAGAGAGCAAGTCAGAGTCACAGAATGGAAGAGCTAGAAGTCATGGCCAGAATTCTCAAATCTAAGTCCCACATCAGACCATTGGGGAAACTTTGGCCCAGAAAGGAGAAGCAGTTTGCCCAAGTTCATTCAGCAAATCAATGGCAGAGCTGAGGTTGGAACCAAGCTCTCAGGCATGGGTATTTGACCTTAGGCTTGATGCTGATCAGGCTTCCCCAGTGGCTCAGACAGTAAAGAATCTGCTGCAATGTAGGACACTCGGATTCAATCCCTGGATTGGGAGGATCCCCTGGAGAAGGAAATGGCTACCCACACTAGTATTCTTGCCTGGAGAATTCCAGGGACAGAGGAGACTGGCAGGGTACAGTCCATGGGGTCGCAAAGAATCAGACACGACTGAATAACTAACACCCTTTTTTGATGCTGATCATCTCATACAGCATACATATGCATCTCATTGCATACAGTAGGAGTTAAAACAAATACATGTTAATGAGATTTACATTGCTTTCAATGGCTCAGAAATACACTGAATGATTCTTTTCTCATCCCTGCCTTTCACAGCCAGGAATATCGTATGCCTGCCTTATCTAGCTTCCTTGGAGCCTCTGACATCCTGGAATTAGTTTCTACTGCAGCAGGAAGTAGATAATATCCTCCTGGTCAGGCTGGGAACTTCTCAGTCCTCTAAGTTGGTGCTTGAGTGTTCAGCAAGCCCAGGCTTGAGTCTGACACTTCCCTGATTCTCCTCCCTGTCTAAACTCCTAACAGTGACTTTCAAGGTATTTCACGAACTGACCTGTTTCCACCTTCCCATGTTCATCGCCATCTCTTCCCACTAGCCAGTGATACTGTAGTTTCTCATTCTCCCTGAGAAAGCCATGTTCTTTCACACCCCTGTATGTTTTTGCACATGCTTTTGTATAGAAAGACGTTTCTCCGCCCGTCAAACTTCTACTCATCCTTCGGGACCCTACTCTAATACCATGGAATAGGCGGAGTAGCTAATCTTGGACTCACTGCCTCTTGGAAATCCCTTGGTCATAAATCTTACCACAATGAGTTGAATGTGGTGGTCTGACTCCCCTACAAGATCAAGAGCAATCAAGGACAGGAACAGAGGCTGAGCAATGTCTAACACCAACATCCAACTCAGAGCCTGAAATTAAAAGTGTTCTGAGGAAACGTTTATTGAATGAATGCCCCACACAGTGACTTGCTGATGGGCCATGGCAGAAACCCTGGTCCAGAAGGCTAGGGAGAAGTGAAAGAATGGCACCATCATGGCATTGAATTCCAGGCCAGATGAAGAAGTTATCCATGAGCAGTTCATACAGTTCAGCCAAGTGTGTCTTTAAGATTTTACCTCTACCCTTTCTGGGCCACCCCTCCCACTGTCTGACAACTCCACTCACACCCAGTCCTGCTACCTCACTGATACCTGAAGTGTCCACCAGGCTTGCTCTTTCTTGGTGCCCCCAAGGTTCTTAAATAACTTATTTCTCCCTTAACCTCCAGAAAAATGCCATTATTCTCATTGGGATGGATTGTCTTGGATGCTGGGAAAGCAACCTGACTCATAATGATATGTGAAGAAGTAGGACTTTGTCCATCCTTCTTAGAAATCTTCTGCAAAGAAAAAGGAGTGAGAAATATTAGTAATAAAGGGATTTAACAATAAAACAGAATTGGAAGTGAACTCAGACAAGGAGGACTTTCCTGTTTACAAATGCTTTGAATGGCCAGAAATTTACACAATAGATTCTCTATAGTTCCTTTGCTCTTTCTATCATCTCATCTGACTGCTTTAAAATATCACTGACATTGGTATCTTTCTGACAGAAACCAGTCTCTTTGATATGTAAAGTTCATATAATCCTTGGAATCTTCAACAGTGCTTACTTTTAACTTATGGAAAACTTATTATCTTACTAATTTTTCTTTTAACTTATTGAGAGTATAGCATAGGCAATACCCTTGGACAAGATAGGAATAGAAAGCTCTCCTCCTGCCTCTTTTGAGTTTTCTCTCTCTCCCTTTTTAATTTTCATTTTTAAAGCATGTGAAATCCCAATTCCTCAACCAGAGATCAAACCCACGACCCCTGAGAAATCTTAACCACTGGACCACCAGAGAATCTTAACCACTGGACCACCAGAGAAGTTCCTCCTTTTGCCTCTTTTGAAGTAGATTATCATGGTCATAAAAAGGCAGAATTGGGAGAAGACTAAAGAATATAAGACTGAGACTTACAAAATATTTGTCAAAGTATTAGGTTAGGACTCAGAATCAGGTTAGGACTCGGACATTGACCAGCTCCAATTACATGGATCACTATGTGATCAATGAATTCTCTGTATATCTGTGAGTCAAACAGTCTCAGACTTAGGTCTTCCCAGGTTTCCCTGGGTCTCACAAATGTGGGAGAGTGAATGACAGAGAGGACTGATCTCATTATTTCTAAGTAACAGAGTAAAGGAAAGTGTTGATGAACAGCCTTCTTAAAGAAGGGGTCATTGGGCCATAGCTGGAGAAGAAGAGGAAACAGTTTGAGTTGAGAACCTATATGATGCCATTTATATATATATATATATATATATATATATATATATATATATATATATATATTCACAGTTATTACAACATCTCACTAAATAGGGTCAGCAATTTTCAAGGTATGATTTGCAGATCCCAGACATCCCCAGGACTGTTTCAGAGATTTTGCAAGTCAAATATTTTAACAGCAGTACTTAGAAGTTATTTGCCTTTCTTTCCCACAGTTTGATGTTAGCACTGACATTGAACAAGCAAAGGTAAATCAAGGTCGTGTCAAAAACTGTACTAATGATCATTGTATTCTTTATTACCAAATACCACATTTAAAAAATGAACGTGATGAATCAGTAAAAGTTACTAATATTATTAAGTTTCAACCCTGGAATTCAATTCAGTTCAGTTCAGTCGCTCAGTCGTGTCCGACTCTTTGTGACCCCATGAATTGCAGCACGCCAGGCTTCCCTGTCCATCACCAACTCCTGGAGTTCACTCAGACTGACGTCCATTGAGTCAGTGATGCCATCCAGCCATCTCATCCTCTGTTGTCCCCTTCTACTCCTGCCCCCAATCCCTCCCAGCATCAGAGTCTAATATCTTTTTAATATGCTGTGTAGAAAATGGGATGGTCTTCCCTGGTGGCTCAGTCGGTAAAGAATCTTTGCCTGCAATGCAGGAGACCTGGGTTCGATCCCTTGGTTGGGAAGATCCCCTGGAGGAGGGCATGGCAACACACTCCAGTACTCTTGCCCAGAGAATCCCTATGGACAGAGAAGCCCGACAGGCTACAGTCTGTGGGGTCGCAAAGAGTCGGACACTACTGAGCAACTAAGCACTAAAAATGGGGAGTACACAGGAAACCCTTCTGCTACATGTTTCTTTTTTTTAATATTTATTTATTATGCCAGGTCTTAGTTGCAGCATGCAGGATCTTTTAGTGCAGCATACAAACTCTTAGTTGTGGCATGGGGGTGTCTAGTTCCCTGACCAGGGATTGAACCTGGGCCCCCTGCATTGGGAGTGTGGAGTTTTAGCCACTGGACCACCAGGGAATTCCCTCTGCTACATGCTTCAGTACAAGGAAAAGGAATGTATGACTCTTTGAGTTGCAAGCTCAACTACCCACTTTTTTCACAGAATACCATTTTCACTTGAAAGTTCTTTCACATGATATATAAATTTTAGTTAATCAGACTTGGGCATTTGACGGACATTTCTTCAAAAATGAAAGAAATGAGCCTGTCACTTCCAGGACAACAATTCTTGGCATTTGTCGCCAATGATAAAATTGAGCTTTCAACAGAAAACTGAGTTTGATAGCTTCCTTACAATTGTAGACTAATGAGGTGTTGTCAAGTATAACTTTTTGATATTGTATATTGAGCTATGTCACTATTTGGAAGATATGCCTAATACAGTCAACCAATATTTTCCAAGTGATGATGCATGATACTACAAAGTCACGTGTAGGTAATCAGATCAGATCAGATCAGTCGCTCAGTCGTGTCTGACTCTTTGCGAACCCATGAATTGCAGCACGCCAGGCCACCCTGTCCATCACCAACTCCCGGAGTTCACTCAGACTCACATCCATCGAGTCAATGATGCCATCCAGCCATCTCATCCTCTGTCGTCCCCTTCTCCTCTTGCTCCCAATCCCTCCCAGCATCAGAGTCTTTTCCAATGAGTCAACTCTTTGCATGAGGGGGCCAAAGTACTGGAGTTTCAGCCTCAGCATCATTCCTTCCAAAGAAATCCCAGGGCTGATCTCCTTCAGAATGGACTGGTTGGATCTCCCTGCAGTCCAAGGGACTCTCAAGAGTCTTCTCCAACACCACAGTTCAAAAGCATTAATTCTTCAGCGCTCAGCCTTCTTCACAGTCCATAGATCCATTTAAAATGCAAGACCAGCCAACAGATTTTTATAAAACAGAATATAAAATGTTTATCAATATGATTCAGAGTTTACATTGCAACTAACCTTTTGAAAATGACTGCTTGTCAAGTTTTGGTGTAGTAACAAAGAAGAATATCCATAATTATCTGAAAAAGCTATTAAAACACTCCTCTCTTCAACTATGTATTTGCATGAGGTCAGATTTTTGTATATAATTCAACTAAAACAGCATATCACAACACATTGACTACCAAAGCAAATATGAATCTAGTTTTTTCCTATTAAGCTAAACATTAAAGTGATTTGCAAAATGTAAAAGAATGCCATATTTTCAACATATTTTTGTTTTGGAAAACATTTTTCATCAAAATTATGCTATTTATGTTAATAGATAATGGATTTAGTGCTGTTCTTTTTCAATAAATCAATATTCTTAAATTTTTACTTTTAATGTTATTAATAATATAGTAAATATCAATACATATAACTAACATGGCTTCTCTGGTGGCTCAGCAGTAAAGAATGCACCCTGCAAAGTAGGAGAAATAAGTTCAGTCCCTGGCTTGGGAAGATGCCCTGGAGAAGGAAATGGCAACCCATTCTAGTGTTTTTCCACAGGAAATCCCATGGGCAGAGATGCCTGGCAGGCTACAGTCCATGGGGTCGAAAAAGAGTCAGACACGACTTAGAGACTGAACAGCAACAACAAATAACTAACATAAATTAAAACTCTTTTTGTTTGTGAAACAATAATTTTAATATAACAATAGAAGATGATCAATAAATATTTGTTAATTGAATGAAAGTGTTAGAAACAGTCAGCTGTGAAATTTCCAAATCTTGGGAAGAACAGTAATTTTTAAGAGTGTAAAGGAATCCAAATACCAAAATGAGATCCACTGTATAGAGTTATTATCTCCACTTTACAGAAGAGGAAACTGAGGTTTAGGAAGGCAGAGGGACTTTTCATCAGTCATCCAACTACTCGGTGATAAACCAAGATTTCCACTCATCTGATTCAAAGCCCACATTCTTCACTGTTGCTCTCTACATTATTGTCTGCACATTCAACAAACATAGAACCCTCTTTTGTAGCTTTCAAAGAGTATTTACTGGGACTTCTCTGGCTGCCCAGTGATTAAGACCCTATGCTTCTACCGCAGGGGGCACAGATTCGAACCCTGGTTGGGAAACTTAAGATCCCACACGCTGTGCAGTGCAGCCAATTAGTTAATTAATTAAAAGACAGGCTAAAACACCATAACTATTTTTGTTCTCCGGAATAATGAGTTGATTCATAACTACTCAAATAAATTAGCTTTCCTACACTGAATGATTCATGTGCTGAAAGACAAAATTTTCATATCATTTGTCTTAGTTTGGATTCCTCAAGACAATGAGTTGGGCACAAATAGTTTATCTGGGACACGATCCCAGGAAAGATGGTGAGGGAGTAGGGAAGTGACATAGGGAAAATAAAAAGCTGATAAATTGTCTGTCAATGCAAGGGTGATCCGGAGAAGGCAATGGCACCCCACTCCAGTACTCTTGCCTGGAGAATCCCATGGACGGAAGAGCCTGGTAGGCTACACTCCATGGGGTCGCTGAGAGTCAGACACGACTGAGAGACTTCACTTCCACTTTTCACTTTCATGCATTGGAGAGGGAAATGGCAACCCACTCCACAGTGTTCTTGCCTGGAGAATCCCAGGGACAGAGGAGCCTGTTGGGCTGCCGTCTATGGGGTTGCCCAGAGTTGGACAGGACTGACGCGACTTAGCAGCAGCAGCAGCAGGGGTGATGACTATGGGCAACTGGAGCTTAATCCCATTGAGGATCCTCAAGAGGATATGCCTTAAAAGTTTCCAGCTGATGGGGCTCTAGTTCCCTGCCCTCCTTGTTGAGGATTTCTGCTAGGGCACTTTTGACTGCCCACAGGTGGGCTGAGCATGACCAGAGGACACCCTCAGGTAGAGAGAGTAGGCCCTCAGCTTATAGGGAGTTGTCTGCAGGTGACCTTGGCTAAAGGGACATGGGTAAGGCACTGGCAACGTGTGCCCAACAGCCACACCGTTCATTCCCTTATTCAACAAATCCTTATAGGAGCTTCCTCTGTGGCAGGTCCTGTCCTGCGCACCCGAGCTACAGAGATGAATGACTGACTCAAGCCCCAGCCTCGTGAAATTACACTTGGGCAGGCTCTCATGACTGTATTTCACGTAGAAGAGTAGATTACTGGTTGAGTGAATGGATAACAAACACTTAGAAGCAGACTTTATTTAATCAATTCACTTATTTAAATGATACCTCTGTGAGCCTGTGCCTGGGTATTTTATTTAAAAGACACAGCTGTGAAAGATTAAAGGCTCAATTTACAAAAAAGAGCTCCAGGTAAAGGGTAGAAAGAATGCAATAGATGGATGTTTAGTGTGTCATGGTATATAAGTGGCAGGTCTTTTTTTTTTGGTGCTGTTGGTAGTCGGTGGTTTAGTTGCTAAGTCATGTCCGACTCCTCTGACCCCCATGGACTGTAGCCTGCCAGGCTCTTCTGTCAATGGGATTCTCTAGGCAAGAATGCTGGAGTGGGTTGCCATTTCCTTCTCCAGGGGATCTTCCCAACCTAGGAATGGAACCCGGGTCTCCAGTGTGATATTTTTATATATATAAGAGAAGCTGATGATGATCATATTGATAAAAGCAATGACTACCATTTTACTGTCCCTGTTATGGGATACTCTGCACACATTATGTCATTTAGTTCACACAACCCTGATGGTTGGGAACTGTTAGCTCCATTTTACAGATGGGGAAACTGAGGCTCAGAAAGGTGCAATAACTCAATCAAAAATATAGCAGCTTAAAACCAAAGTTGATCTAGATTCCCAGTCCTGGCTCTTTTCCCCAGCCACGTGGTAGAAGGAAAGAGTGAAGAAGGGAGAATAAATGGGTGGGAGTTGGGGGGAGATGGAGGAGGGAGAAGAGCAAGAAGAAAGGAAGAGAAATAAGACAGAAGAGTGAGAACCACTGGGGAGACAGAGCCACCTGTTACCTAACAGTTGTCTTCATCTAAATGAGGAAAAGGCACCCCTCTGAGCCATCACAGCCCTTCAAACTTGGCTGGGAGAAACACATTGTGTGTAAAGAAAATGCCTCTTCCTACTGATGGATGAAGCTCTTATCAAGGCATGCAACTTGGCAGGCAGAATGAAGGCTGGATTTCAGGCATTCCTTGCCCCTTGCTTGACGACTTTGAGGGAAGTGAATCAGAAGAGAAAAAAGGCCCAGGTGAATGGGTTCAGGAGAAATAAGAGAGCTCCCAAGGGGGCTTGTCTTTGGAGGTCTCTGGAGTAGAGTCATGAAAATGCTCAGTGTCTAGAAGTGACAGGAAAGCATTTGACAGAGAGAAATCCAACATCCTTCTCTCACCCACACTTCCATCTCCCAGTCGTGTAACTCATCTACCCACCATCCACACACTCACTCGTGCTTCCGTCTCCTTCCCATCATCCACACACCCATCCATTCATTGTTCAGTCACTCCCAAATCCCTGTGAATCTGCTCTGTGAACACGCCCCAGTTCTGGGAGCCCAGAGGTGGCTCAGTCAAGGTCCCTGCGCGCCCTACAGGAGCGGGAGACAGAGGTAGTCAAGAGTGCAAGGCCTCAGGGCCTTCCAAGAGATGCAAACAACAGACATTAAGAGTCAAAGGAGGAAAACAGAGAGAAGGGATGGGGAGGAAGGGAGGGAGAAAAAGAGGGAGGGCAGAGCGAGAGTGGAGATACAACAGTCCAGAGCTGTGTGGGGACAGGGAGGTGCGGGAAAAATGACACAGAGGAGGTGACATCGGGTCTAAACGCTGAAGAATGGGTAGGATATACTAGGGCAATGTATCTCAAAACCACAGTGAGGTGCCACCTCACACCTATTATGATAGCTACTACTAAAAAAAGCTTAAAATAACAAGTGCTGGAGATGATGTGGAGAAATTGGAACTCCTGTGCATTGTTCGTGAAGATGTAAAATGGCACAGTTGCTGTGGAAAACAGTAGGAGGAACCTCAAAATATTAAAAATAGAGTTACCACATGATCCAGAAATTTCACGCACATTCATTGAAAGCAGGGTTTCAGAAAGATATTTTTTACACTCATGTTTATAGCAGAATTATTGACAAAAGCCAAAAGGTGGAAGCAACCCAAGTGTCCACTGATGGATGAATGAATTTTTAAAATACAACATATACATAAAATGAAATATTATTAAGGGCTTCCCTGACAGCTCAGTTGGTAAAGAATCCACCTGCAATGCAGGAGACCCTGGTTCAATTCCTGGGTCGAGAAGATCCTCTGGAGAAGGGATAGGCTACCCACTCCAGTATTCTTGGGCTTCCTTTGAGGCTCAGCTGGTAAAGAATCTGCCTGCGATGAGGGAGACCTGGATTAGATGCCTGGATTGGGACGACCCCCTGGAGAAGGGAAAGGCTACCCACTCCAGTATTCTGGCCTGGAGAATTCCATGGACTGTATAGTCCATGAGGTCACAAAGAAATATTATTTAGCCTTAGAAAGAAAGAAAATTCTGATGCATGCTACATGAGAGAATCTTAAAGACTAAGTGAAATAAGCCAGCTACTAAAGGGCAAATGCTGTATGATTTCACTTATCTGAAGTACCTAGAGCAGTTAAATTCTTAGAGACAGAAAGTAGAATGGTGGTTGCCAGAGTCTGGGTGGGGGAGACGGGAACAGTGAGTTGTTGCTTAATGGGTGTAGAGTTTCAGATGTACAAGATGAAAAGAATTCTGGAAGTTGTTTGTATAGCAATGTGAATGCATGTAACACTATTGGGCTGTAGACTTTAAACAGTAAGGCGGTGAATTTTATGGAGAAGGAAATGGCAACCCGCTCCAGTGTTCTTGCCTGGAGAATCCCAGGGACGGGGGAGCCTGGTGCGCTGCCGTCTACGGGGTCGCACAGAGTCGGACACGACTGAAGCAACTTAGCAGCAGCAGCAGTGAATTTTACGTTATGAATATTTAACCACAGTGTGTAGGATTCAGACATATGGAGATGGGGGAAGAAGGAAATTCTAGGTGGAGGCAATGTTGATAAAGTCCTGAAGGTGCAAGATGTAACCTGAAGGCAGAGATACTCACTTTGGCCTTCAGCATAGACAAGAAGAAAGAGGCATGACGCAGACACAAGCTTCCTCCAGGACCTGGGCAGGTGGCAGGAAGAGGGCTTAGATGGAACTGACAAGGATGCGGGCGCAGGACCATATGTGGATAGAGAGGGCACAGGAACCATCGGTCCCCAGAGACCTCACGAGGCCTGGGAACCTTGACCAAGTCATCTCAGTTCTTTCCTGTAAGATGGGGGTGGGGACACCTGTTTCACGAGTCTGTTTGTGACTATCGATAAGACCAGGACTAGGAAAGGGTTTTTTATGCCAGAAATTCCAGAAGAAGAATAACTATTGCTATTATTATATAGCAGATAAGCCCAAGCCAGGAATGAGTCTGATTGGTTATGGAACTTCTAAACTAGCCATCCTTAGCATGGGTTGACATTATGGGAGTTTTAGTATTGTGGTTGTTGAATAAGAATAAATTATTTGGGGACTTCTTTGGTGGTGTCGTAGATGACAATCCCCCTGCCAATGCAGGGAACATAGGTTCTATCCCTGGTCCAGGAAAATTTCACATGCCAAGGAGCAACTTAGCCCGTGTGCCATAGCTACTAAGTCCGCAAACCACAACTACTGAAACCCTGCACCTAGAGCCTGTGCTCTGCAACAAGAGAAGCCGCTGCAGTGAGAGCCAGCGCACTGCAGTGAGAGTAACCCCCGCTCTCTGCAACTGGAGAAAGCCCGAGTGCAGTAACAAAGACCCAGTGCAATATTTTATTTATAAATAAATAAATAAGAAGCAGTATGTACATGTCAAATTATTTTGGATGCAGAAGATCCTAGAAAAGAAAGTGGATGTTCTAAAGACCTTGTAGCAAAGGGTTGTTTTTCAGTCCTGTATTAGTTATTGTTATAAAGCTGCATAACAAACAGCCCCCAAACTAGAAAGTAACAATAAGCATTTACTTTTTACTCATGAGTCAGTGACTGTGCTAGCCCTGCTGGGCTCTCCTGATGTAGGCTGGGCTTAGCTGCAGGCTGTAGGTCAAGTTTAAGTCTGCTCTGTGTGTCTCTTATTCTGGGAGAAGCGGCCAGCTACCCAGGGTGTGCTCCTCTCATGATGGATGGCTAAGCCCGAACAACAGAGGTACTTTTAAAGCTCTGCTGGCATCATGACTGCTAACTCTTCATTGGCTGAAACCAATTGGTTTCCAGGAAGAAACCAAACTCATTGGTTACCAGGAGGCCCAACCTCACAGCAAGCTAGAATATGCACCACTTGCTCTCCTGGGAGGTACTGCAAAGTTGGGTGGCAAAGGATGTGCCTGGGTATTTCACAGAAACAGTGAAGAGCTAGGAACAGTAATCCAGTCTTCTCTAGGCCTTTGTGCCGAAAGGATCAGCCCAAGAGACTGAAGGAACTGGGTGTGGGATAGATCCAATGAGGCCCTGGCCAGGTAGTGCTGCTTCTGGGCCCAGCAGACAAAAAGTGACCCAGAGGTAGAGAAAGGGGAATCCTGCTCCCCTGCCCACAGCCCCATTTGTCCTCCATAACCAGAGTGCAACTTGGCTACCTTGAGGGGTCCTGGCAGCAGTGGACATCAGAACACATCTTGCTGCTGTGTCTGGCAAGTAAGGGATGATCCTCCCATCACTGGGGATGAACCAAACAGCTGGAGAGTCCAGTGGCATGGCTGAAGCCTTGCAGGCGACTAGGCAAAGACCAGGACCACTGGGACTTGGGGGCTAATGTCAGTGGGACAGCATGTTTATGTACAGGCCGGTGAAGTCTGGGATGGCCAGGCTGCCACTACAGTTCTCCTCCTAAAACAGCTACTTAAGTGAAAAAATGCATATGTTCTTTGACCCAGCAGTGCCACTTTTCAATTTAACCTACAGAAATACAACAATGGAGAAGGAAGTGGCAACCCACTCCAGTATTCTTGCCAGGAAAATTCCATGGACAGAGGAGCCTGGTGGGCTATAGTCCATGGGGTCACAAAGAGTTGGACACAACTGAGCTTTGAGCTTTATTTTTAATACAACAAAGACTAAAAATATGTGTAAATAAGGATGTTCATTGCACTATGGCTTGTAACTTGATAAGGCTAGAGACAACTTAAACATCCCTCATCAGGAGGTTAAATTCATTCTGGGAATTTATCTAGTGACTTCGAAGGTCACAGTAAGGTCACAAACCCTAGGGACTGCTGTGGGGTACCCAGATGGAGTGTTTATCCCAACTGCTTCCTTTCTTCTGCTCAGGGCCTGGGACCATGGCTCCAAACAGGAGGTCAGCTGCAGGACCCTCCATGGGGCACACTCACAAGGGACCTGGAAACTGGTTGTTAAAGGCAGAGTCTTTTTCTGGTTTCTAGAAGGATGTTTGGCAACTGGCAGTGCTGCTGTGCCTGCAGTACTTAGGCGTGTGTATTCAGTGATTAAGAGCACAATATGATATGGTGTCTGGTCTGTGGAACCAGACACCATATCAAACCCTGGCACTGCGCTCTGAAGAGCCAGAGAAGGGGACCATGCCCTCAAGAAGCCTCACAGTGCAGGCAGTCAGACATGGACCCTCACAAGTCAGGGTGACAAGTGCTATGATGAGCTATAGAAGGGTAGCAGCCAGAGCCACAGGTCTGAGGGCCCCCGTGGGCTGGACCAGAGGCCTAAATTGTTTCTCATGCTCCCAACAGTCCTGACACGTGTTCCAGAGACGTTATCTTAACTGATCTGCATTTAACCAACATACCGGGTTATTGGCGGCCCTCCAGTCCCTGGTCAGAAGTCACTGTTGCTCCCTACCAGTGCTGATGGCTCAGACTTCTACAGCATTCTTCACCCTACCCAAGCTCTGTTCCCACCAGCTGAATCAGGAGGGTTTGTTCCCCAAAGTTTGGGGTTATTTTGGGGGGGGTTTTTTGGTGTGTGTATGGCATGTGGGATCTTAGATCCCCAACCAGGGATCAAACCCATGCTTCCTGAGGTGGAAGGGCAGAGTCTTAACCACTTGACAGCTAGGAAAGTGCCTGTTCCCCAAAAGTTTGGACCAATTTGTATTTATTGTTGTAATCATACAATTTATCTGAATAAAACAAAACTCATGAAATCTAATTGCAAGAAAGAGAAAGTAATGTTTTGAGAAAAACTAAGTCCAGTGCTTCGGAAATATGCAATAAAGATGAATTGCTAAAAATAAATCTGCTGATTTCCTTATGGCAGAAATTCTGAGTGGGAGGGGATAATAACAATGTGGAATTCCAAGTTCAAATTGCTTCACAAGTGTCCTTGCATTCCACTTAAAAACAAGAAAAAACAGAACTGGAAATCTTCAGCAATGTTCTGTGTATACAGGCGAAACAAAGCAGAACTCCAGCCAGAGGACTTGAACTCAAAGCAGCAGCTTTGGCCCCGACTGACTTTTTTATGTTAGAACATATTTAAGGTATTTATGAATTCACTTTTAACAACTGCTTTTCTTAGCCAACCTTCTGATTACCTAAACAACTGCTTGAACCAATCAGGTTAGCCACGAGGTTTCTACTGGACTGTCGTGCCCATTTTACAGATGAGGAAAGTAAGCCTGGGAGAGGCAAGTGTCTTGTTCAAGGCCATACAACAAAGAGGTCCTAAGTGGCTGGTGAACCAGGATCCTCCCTCTTCACTCATGACCTCCAGTGGGTGGGTCTATTGAGTGTGAACTGGAGATTGTATGTGAGAGTATGAGTGGGACAATGAGTGTGTGTGTGTGTGTGTGTGTGTGTGTGTGCACATGCACATGTTTCTGACATGGGCTCAGTGCCAGCTTGGCCCACCCCCTCAAGTTTCCTCTAACAATGATGCTCAGACACCAGCTTCGGTCCCACCAGTATGGCTTCCATGCAGAGACAGGTCTAAATAACCTGGAGGAAGAGCCTAAGGAATCTGGGCTCCAAGAAGCAATCTTGTACATAAACCATCACGACACAGCCTAGAAAGGCCCTGGCTCCCGTGTCCTCCTGGCCCGAAGAGGGTGGTCAGCCCTGCTGAGTCCTACACCCTAAGGAGGGCCCAACCACAATGGCAATCCCAAACTCTGCCCCCTCCTCAGCCTCAATGAGGCTGCCCACAAAGGCCCACAGCACCTTCCCACGTGGCAGTCTCGCCGTTTCCTGAGGGCAGCGGCATACCTTCTGTATGGACTTCCTGCAGGCTCAAAGGTCCCCACTTTGGAGCCCCTACGCTCTGCTATTCTTCCTGAGAGCATGCAGGTCCCAGGGCAAACTAGGATGGTACAGGAAAAAAGCCAGACAAACAGGGTTAAACTCTCATCTGTCCACTCAGGGAGGCCTGGGCAACTTGGGCACTTGTCTTCTCCAAGGCTCAGTCTCCTCATCTGTTAAATGGTGGCAGCCCGCACCTTACAAATGGCAGGAAAACCTCACACTTGGGATTCCCCGGGTCCAAATTCTTGTTCTGACACTTGCCAGCTGGGTAAGCTTGGGCAGGTGACTCAACCAGCCTGTGCTGCAGTTTTTCTCATCTGTAAAGTAGGGATGATAACAGTACCCATTTACTGGGCAGCTGTGAACATGAATTAACTAATTATGTGAAATGAATTAATATGTGTAAAAAACTTAGAATAAGCAGACGAGACACATAAAGCTATATCTATTTGCTACTATCATCATTATAATAATTATGTTTAACCTTATGAGTAAGAAGGAAATGAAATGGATCCAATACAATGCCCACGTGAGCCCAGGACATCTTGGCTGCTCCTCACAGCCAAGGCAGAAGTGGGGAAGACGGTGACGATAGACCTGGGAACTAATTGCCTCCTCCTGAATCAGCCTCTACTGTACTTTCTACATGTCCTTCCCGTGCTCAGTGTAAATGTCCTTCCTGTGCTCGGTACTGTCTGCTGTGAGCTCATTCCATGTCTTCTCCAACAATCAGTCTAATAGCAGACCTCAGAGGGATTCTCGTCCCATTTTCCGGACTAGGTAACTGAGAAAGTTCCCAGGGTGTTTTACCGCCACCCAGAGGTTGGGATCTCAGAACATCTGAGTCAGAAAGACCCTGAAGGCTCGTCCACACCAAGGGTGGTTTCATCTCCCATGCAACTGGGGCAGACTGGTCTCAGAGGTTTGTTTGAGAAGAATTTGGAAGCTAGGTGGGACCTAAGACAGAAAATTTGCTGATTGATTACTGATGTCTTCCACAGATGCAGACATGTGACGTGGAGATGGCATCATTGGAAATCCTGTTCTCAACCATCCCCTTGACTTAGTGTCTGGCTGAGAGACGGAAGCCACTTTCCTGTGGTCTCAAGGAAAACAGTGCACAGAGGAGACAGACCCTGCCCAGCCAAGGCTCCATCCCGCATCTGGCGCTGGGTCATTTCTTCTTTCTTGGGGAGGCGTTCATTCAGTACTTCTATTGTCTGTGATTCTGGCTTCCAGGAATCAAGGCATTCAGAGTGGACTGAGGAGCCTGTGGGAGGCAGCCCCTGCCTCTGCCATTGCTCCTGCTAAGTCCAGAGGAATCGTATGCATCTCCGTGGGCTCCCACCCTGGAGGCGTTTGTTATCCAGAAGATTCAGGAGCTGCCTCCAGGAAGATGTATGAAGAAAGCAGGTTTCTGACACACCATCCAGCTGTACTCATCACTCAGGGTCACTGGGTGCCCCAACAGGGCTGCTCCTCCCATGTTACAGGCCAGAGTGAGCAGAAGATGCTGGCAAGGCAGCCAGAACAAGCAGGAACACGGGAAATACACATAAATGCACACACCCTTAAGTGAAGGCTTGAAATTCACTTATGTACACAGATACATATATAGTCACAGATGTACACTCAATATGCCAAAGCCTTTGACTGTGTGGATCACAATAAACTGTGGAAAATTCTGAAAGAGATGGGAATACCAGACCACCTGACCTGCCTCTTGAGAAACCTATATGGAGGTCAGGAGGCAACAGTTAGAACTGGACATGGAACAACAGACTGGTTCCAAATAGGAAAAGGAGTACGTCAAGGCTGTATATTGTCACTCTGCTTATTTAACTTATATGCAGAGACGGAAAATCCCATAGACAGAGGAGCCTGGTGGGCTGCAGTCCACGGGGTTGCTAGGAGTCGGACACGACTGAGCAACTTCACTTTCACTTTTCACTTTCCTGCATTGGAGAACGAAATGGCAACCCACTCCAGTGTTCTTGCCTGGAGAATCCCAGGGACAGGGGAGCCTGGTGGGCTGCTGCCTATGGGGTCGCACAGAGTCAGACATGACTGAAGCGACTTAACAGAGTACATCGTGAGAAACGCTGGGCTGGAAGAAGCACAAGCTGGAATCAAGATTGCCAGGAGAAATATTAATAACCTCAGATATGCAGATGACACCACCCTTATGGCAGAAAATGAAGAGGAACTGAAGAGCCTCTTGAAAGTGAAAGGGGAGAGTGAGAGAGTTGGCTTAAAGCTCAACATTCAGAAAACGAAGATCATGGCATCTGGTCCCATCACTTCATGGGAAATAGATGGGGAAACAGTGGAAACAGTGTCAGACTTTATTTTTGGGGGGCTCCAAAATCACTGCAGATGGTGACTGCAGTCATGAAATTAAAAGACGCTTACTCTTTGGAAGGAAAGTTATGACCAACCTAGATAGCATATTCAAAAGCAGAGATATTACTTTACCAACAAAGGTCCATCTAGTCAAGGCTATGGTTTTTCCCGTGGTCATGTATGGATGTGAGAGTTGGACTGTGAAGAAGGCTGAGCGCTGAAGAATTGATGCTTTTGAGCTGTGGTGTTGAAGAAGACTCTTGAGAGTCCCTTGGACTGCAAGGAGATCCAACCAGTCCATTCTGAAGGAGATCAGCCCTGGGATTTCTTTGGAAGGAATGATGCTAAAGCTGAAACTCCAGTACTTTGGCCACCTCATGCGAAGAATTGACTCATTGGAAAAGACTCTGATGCTGGGAGGGATTGGGGGCAGGAGGAGAAGGGGACAACAGAGGATGAGATGGCTGGATGGCATCACCAACTCGATGGACGTGAGTTTGAGTGAATCCGGGAGTTGGTGATGGACAGGGAGGCCTGGTGTGCTGTGATTCATGGGGTCTCAAACAGTCGGACACGACTGAGTGACTGAACTGAACTGACACACTGAATAACTAGAACCCAGTGAATATAAAGTAACAAATACCCACACACACCTCCCACCCTGAGTTAATAAATGTAGATGATTCATCATTTTTGCTTTAGACATTTTTAATAAAAGAACCAGTGTTAAAGATTTTCATATTGAAGTCCTTTTTTATACTCCTTCCCAGTACCATCCCCTTCCTTACACAGAAGCAAACTACCATCAGGAATTTGGTATGCACCCACCCAGTCCATTTTTTAAATCCCCCAATAATACATAATATTATTGTGCTTTAAATTTTATATAAATGATGTCATGTGTATTAGTAATTTATTAATTCATCTCATTTATTTGTCTGTATGGTGTGAGACAGGGTTTAATTTAATTTTTTTTTCCACTTGGAAAGCTTCTCCAAACCCTAATTTTGAATAGTCCCTCCGTTCCCTCAATGCTTTTTGATCATACACCAAGGTTCCATATAACTTGGGTCTGTTTCTGTGTTCTCTTCTCAGTTTCATAGATTTATTTGTCTACCACAGTGCTAGTAACCAGGATGTGTTCATTATCAAAGCTTCATAATAAATCAGGACTTTTAAAGATTGATCATTATTGAAGAAACATTGGTTTATAAATCAGGATTTTTAAAGACTTTTTTTTACTGAAGTAACATTGGTTTATAGTGTTTTATGTTTCATGTGTATAATGTCATTAATTTATTGCATATCTGTTTCTGTGGGCTTCCCAGGTGGCTCAGTGGTAAAGAATTTGCCTGCAGTGCAGGAGATCCAGGTTCGATCCCCAGGTCAGGAAGATCCCCTGAAGAAGGAAATGGCAACCCATTCCAGTACTCTTGCCTGGTAAATCCTATGGACAGAGGAGCCTGGTGGGCTATAGTTCACAGTGTCACAAAGAGCTGGACACAACTGAGTGACTGAGCACATATGCGTATCTGTTTCTATATATCCAAGACTGTGCTCACCCCCCAAAATTTAGTTTTCATCATCACAGTTGATCCCCTTTACTCATTTTATCCTCCCCCAACACCTCTTCCCCTCTAACAAGTACTACTCTGCTCTCTAAATCCCTATGTTTGTTTTTGTTTGGTTAGGCTTGTTCATTTATCTTTGGTTTTTGCTTCGTTGTTTTATTCCACATAAGAGTGAAATCATATGGTATTTGTCTTTCTCCAACTAACTTATTTCACTTAGTATAATACCCTAAAGGGCCATCCATTTTGTCACAAATGACAAGATATCATCCTTTTTATGACTGAGTAGTATTCCATTATATAGACATGCCACAACTACTTTCTCCATTCACCCATTGATGGAAACTTGGTCGCTTCCATATCTTGACTATTGTAAATACTAGCATAGTGAAATATAGGGTGCATATATCTTTTCATATTAGTGTTTTCTTATTCTTTAGATAAATACCCAGCAGTAAGAAAGCTCAGTCATATGGTAGTTCTGCTGTTAATTTTTTGAGGCACACTCATACAATGTTCCATAGTGGCTGTACTAATTTACATTTCCACCAACAGTTTGTGAGGGTTCTCGTTTCTCCACATCCTTGGCAACTCTTCTTGCTTCTTGTCTTTTTTATAATAGCCATTCTGACAGGCATGAGGTGATGCCTCACTGTAGCTTTGACTTGCATTTCCTTAATAACTTGTGATGCTGAGCACATTTTCATGTGCCTATTGGCCATCTCTGTGTCTTTGGGAAAATGTCTATCCAGTTCCCTCTGCCTGTTTTTTAATTGGATTGTTAATTTGTTGTTGAGTTGTGTAAGTTCTTAATATATTTTGGATACTAACGCCTGGTCAAATATATCATTTGCAAATATTTTCTTTCATTCAGTAAGTTGTCTTTTCTTTACTGATAGATCCCTTTGCTGTGCAGAAGCTTTTTAGTTTATGTGAAGACTCATTTGTTTATTTTTGTTTTGGTTTCCTTTGCCTGAGGAGACATATCTAGAGAGATATTGATAAGACTGATGTCAAAGAGCATACTGTCTATGTTTTCTTCTAGGAGTCTTATGGTTTTAGGTCTTACATTCAAGTCTTTATCCATTTTGAGTTTATTTTTGTATGTGGAATGAGGTAGTGGTCAAGTTTCATTTTTTTGCATGTGGCTGTCCAGTTTTCCCTATACCACTCATTGAAGAGACTGTCCTTTCTTCACTGTGTGCTTTTTGCTCCTTTGTCATGAACTAATTGGCCATATATGCATGGGCTTGTCTCAGGGTTCTTGATTCTGTTCCACTGACCTATGTATCTGTTCTTCTGCCAATACCATGCTGTTTTGTCAGTTAGGATATTTGTTACTCTATCTCAGATTTGTCTTAGCTATCTGTGCACCTTTCTGTGTGAATTTTAGGATCAGTTTAACAAGTTTAATGAGAAATCTTATTAAAATTTTAATTGAAATTACATAGACCTTATCAATTCATTTGAAAATTAAAGTATTTATGATAGTGAGTCTTCCTTTTCATGAACATGATTGCTGTTCAGTTGCTCAGTCGTGTTCTACTCTTTGCAAGTCCATGGACTGCAGCACACCAGGCTTCCCTGTCTTTCACTATCTCCTGGAGTTTGCTCAAACTCATGTCCATTGAGTTGATGATGCCATCCAACTATCTCATCCTCTGTTGCCCCCTTCTCCTCCTGTCCTCAATCTTTCCCAGCATCAGGGTCTTTCCCAATGAGTCTTCTCATCAGGTGGCCAAAGTATTGGAGCTTCAGCTTTAGCATCAGTTCTTCCAATGAGTATCCAGAATTGATTTCCTTTAGGATTGACTGGCTTGCTCTTCTTGCTGTCCAAGGGACTCTCAAGCGTCTTCTCCAGCACCACAGTTCAAAAGGATCAGTTCTTTGGTGCTCAATCTTCTACATGGTCCAAATCTCACATCCATACATGACTACTGGAAAAACCATAGCTTTGACTAGGCTGATCTTTGTTAGCAAAGTGATGTCTCTGCTTTTTAATATGCTGTCTAGGTTTGTCATAGCTTTTCTTCCAAGGAGCAAGCATCTTTTAATTTCATGGCTGCAGTCACCATCCACAGTGATTTTGGATTCCAAGAAAATAAAGTCTGTCACTATTTCCATTTTTCCCCTCATCTATTTGCGATGAAGTGATGAGACTGGATATAATGATCTTAGTTTTCTGAATTATTCTTATGTGCATGTGTGTATTCTTCAATAATACTTTTTTATTTCTTCATTGAGAAACATCTTTAGTTGATTACTAGAGTTTATAGTTTAAAACCTATCCTTTTCCTGTTACATTTACATTTTCTAATTGGTTATTTCTGATAGATAGCACACTATGGATTTTCTATGTTGATCTCATATCCAGCAACATCAATTCCTTTGCAGTTCCAGCCAGAAAGACCAGGAGCTTTGGACTTGGTAAAATGCAGGTCCCAAGGCAGGATGCAGTATAGGCTCAGTTCAGTTCAGTTGCTCAGTCTTGTCTGACTCTATGACCCCAGGGACTGCAGCACACCAGGCTTCCCTGTCCATCACCAATTCCCAGAGCTTGCTCAAACTCATGTACATCAAGATGGTGATGACATCCAACCATCTCATCCTCTGTCATCCCCTTCTCCTCCTGCCTTCAATCTTTCCTAGCGTCAGGGCCTTTTCCAATGAGTCAGTGCTTCACATCAGGTGGCCAAAGTATCAGTTTCAGCTTCAGCATCAGTCCTTCAAATGAATATTCAGGACTGATTTCCTTTAAGATTGACCTGATAGCTCAGTTGGTAAAGAATACACCTGCAGTTCAGGAGATCCTTGTTTGATTCCTGGGTTAGGAAGATCCCCTGGAGAAGGGAAGTGCTACCCACTCCAGTATTCTGACCTGGAGAATTCCATGGACTAGATAGTCCTTGGAGTCACAAAGAGTCAGACAAGACTGAACAACTTTCACTTTCACTTTCATGGCAGTATAGGCTAGATGTTTAGAATATGGCCTTGGCCATCAGACAGGTGAACCTGGGTTTGAATCCTAGATCTGCCACTCACTACCTGGGTAAGTTATTTAATCTCTCTGGGCTAATGATCACATCCATTCCCTGAGTTATTTCAAGTAATAAGGCAGATAAAATGCATAAACGTACCTAGCACAGAGAAAGAACGGATACCAGTTCTTGTTATTATTATTAAGTGGCTTCTCCTGTGTAACCAGGGAGATAATTACCCACAGTAAAATAAATCAATTCCTGCTTCTACTAATCATGGAGAAGCTACACAGAGATGCCAGTGTTTGAAGCAACTTGATCACAAATTAACTCCCATGTTCAATGACTGATTTGGAGCTCATATTTGAAGCCCATTCCTTTTCTCTGTCTGTGCCATTTTAATACAAGGCCCCCCCAGCCAGACAGCAAATGGCCCACCATTGACCATCAGTCTGAGAAACTTGGAGGACACCTGCCCATCTTTCTGACCCTGCCCCATGCCCCTATACCCTGAGCCACTCTGAGTAATGTGGTGAACATCAAGTGCTATGGACTGAATGTGTTCCTCCCAAATCCATATGCTGAAATCCTAACCCCAATGTGATGGTATTCGGAAGTGGGACCTTTGGGAGGTGATTAGATCAAGAGGGGCTTCCATGATAGCTCAGTTGGTAAAGAATCTGCCTGCAATGCAGGAGACCCAGGTTCAGTTCTTGGGTCGGGAAGATCTGCTAGAGAAGGGATAGGCTACCCACTCCAATATTCTTGGGCTTCCTTTGTGGCTCAGCTGGTAAAGAATCCACCTGCAATGTGGGAGACCTGGGTGTGATCCCTGGGTTAGAAAGACCCCTGGAGAAGGAAATGGCTCCAGTATTCTGGCCTAGAGAATTCCATGGGCTGTATTGTCCGTGGGGTTGCAAAGAGTCGTACACAACTGAGTGACTTTCACTTCACTTCATTTCACTTCACTGGATCAAGAGGGCAAAGCCTTCATGAATGGGGTTAGTGCCCTTATAAAAGAGCTTTCCCGAGAGCACCTTACACTTCTGCCACGTGATGACAGATGGCTGTCTTTGACTCAGGAAGAGGTCTTCACCCAACACCAATCTTATAGATCTTTGATCTTGGACTTACAAACTGTGAGAAATAAATTTCTGCTGTTTATTAGCCTAGTATGTATTATTTTTGTTATGACAGCTTGAGCGAACTAACAGAACAAGTCTGACCGTCCTAAATATACCCTTCAAACGATTCATGTGGCTATTTCTTCATAATGCGGATACAAATATCCAGACATGCAATAATATCAATTGTATTGCTATTATTGTTTTGTTTTCTTTTTAGTTGCTAAATCGTGTCCGACTGTTTTGTAACCCCATGGACTGTAGCCCGCCAGACTCCTCTGTCCCTAGGCAAGAATACTGGAGTAGGTTGTCATTTCCTTCTCCAGAGAATCTTCCCAACCCAGGGACCAAATGGGTTTTTTACCACTGAGTCACCAGGGAAGCCCCTTTGTTATGATACTATTGTTATTATTAGTAGTATCAATACTACTCCTGATACACTCTAATCAGCTGTTTACACAGGGCTCAGGTCCAACAGTTCTGAAACCCAGTGCCCAGAAGAACTGGACAGTGGGTGTGGTTGACAAAGGAAAGCCCTGTGAGGCAGGACTTTGTAAACACATTCAAAGGAGAGCCGGAGAACATACCTAAAAAGGACTCTGAAGGGTCCCATATGCTTTCAAGCTGTAGATAACACTCACGTGCCTTGTGTATAGAAGCCCTCCCTGGTCAAAGCCCCGGCTCCCAGGACTGCCTCCCAAGGGCTACGTGATCCTACCGCAACAATACAATCTGGTGTATCACTGCTGATGGCACAGAGAGAAGCACTTTGTAGACATCATCTCATTTAATCCTCCCAGCAAACCACCAAGGGAGTGAATACCCCCACAGAAGAACCGTAGTTCAAGGAGGGGCAGGGAGAGGATGTTGATCCAGAGCCATTCTGAGATTTTTAGTTCAGTTTTCATTTTTTTTCCAAACGAGTGAATGCTACCATGGACTGCTAAGCATTATTCCCGGGTTAGTGTGTGTCTTCGGCTGGCACCTGTGGGTGGTGGTGCTGGGCTGTGGAGTCACTTGAATGCCCTGCTGACAGTTTTCACCAGACCAAAGAATATCTGATTGGGCTGGTGAGGACTTCTGTTCAGCCGCTAGGTATGGGGGCAAGTCCTGAGCTCATCTGGGGGTGATCTGATCGCCCAGATGTGGCCAGGGCCCTGCTTCTGGCATCTCCCTTGGGGTGCCCCCCTGGCAGAACAACAACTTCCCAGACTCTGCACAGCAGCTGTTCTGACTTCGTGGAAATAGCTGAGGCTGGCACGCCTCATCCCTTCTTCCCTTGGATACTCAGGGAGCCTGAGGCCTGTGTAGAGCGGGAGGAGGTCTCTGGGGCCCTGATCACAGAGTTCACCCTGGCAGAAGCTGTAGGGCTCAGAGACCTTCCCCTACCCCTTTAAAACCTGCCAGAGTCAATACTGCCTCAGACAGCAGCCTGGGGGCGCAGAGGAAAGGGGCTGAAAGAAAAAACTGTCAGGCAGATGCTCAAAGACCCCAAAGCCTCAGAAATGCACTGAGTCGACTCCCCAGCCCATTGCACAGGTGGGGAGACTAAGGCCCCAAAGCAGACTCTTTACAGGAACCTCATAGTTCTGCCCACTGCCCATAGTGTCAGCACACTGCCATAGAGACAGTGTGTTGGGCCACCTTGTCCTCTCCTCCCTGGGAGGGGCCTGAAAGCCGACACAGCTCTTGTCCTCCATGCCTCATCCTCCATGCCTGTCTTGACTTTCCCCTCTGGAATCCAACCACACAGCCTGGACACTAGAACTGAGGGGCCAGAGAGCTCTGAATTCACCTCCCATACAACACTCTCTACATACTCCTTTTAAAGCGACAACAAATCATTTGTCAATCTTTCCAAACCTGTTTTATAACAAAGGTAACATCAATATGTGCTTTTCCACTCCTGGGTGTATGCTCAAGACTTGAGTGCATACGTCGACCAGAATACCTGATATGTGTGTTCATAGCTGCTGGGTTCATAACGGACCCAGACCTGGAAAGGACTAAGTGCCATCAACAGGAAACTGGATCGCCGAGCTGTCGTGTATTTCTGTGACAGGGCACGACACGGCCATAAGGGAATGAACCGCCGGCAGCTGCAACGTGGATGAATCACATCTTTACTGTGTTGTACCGAGGAAGCCAGACGCAAGAGAGTCCTTACCGTATTACACCATGGATATGGAGTTCAAGAACAGACAAAACTATCTGAGATGATAGAAGGCAGTGGTTACATTTGTCACAGACTAAGTTCCCCTAGGCATTTGGCTACAATATCAGTTTCCCAAGGGCTGCTATAGCAAATTAGCACAAACTGGGTAACTTTAAGTAGCAGAAAGTTTTTCTCTCCAAGTTCTGGGGCCTAGAAGTCTGCAATCAAGATGTCAGCTGGGCCAGGCTCCCTCTGGTGACTCTGGTGGAACAAATCACCCAGTTAGCCTGTCGTACCTTCTGGTAGCTGCCTTGGCATTCCTAGGGTTATGGCAGCAGAATGCCAATTTCTGCCTTGGCCTACATGACCTCTCCTCCAAATTTCCCTCTTCTTATCAGGACACCAGCTACTGGGTTAAAACCTAATCCAAAATGACCCTAATTCAGTATGATCTCATTTTAACTTGATTACATCTGCAAAGACTCTATTTCCAATAAGATCATACTTTTGAGTCCTAGGGCTTAGGACTTGAACATATCTTTGGGGGAGATACAGTTTTACCCACTACAAATATGGTTTCACATTTCCTGTTCTGTTCTATTGATCCATCTGTCTAAAATGCACCAGTGGCAGATTGTTGAAAATATTGTAAGCTTGTTGTATTGTTTAGTTGCTCAGTCATGTCCATCTCTTTTGAGATCCCATGAACCGTAGCACACCAGGCCCCTCTGTCCATGGGGTTTCCCAGGCAAGAATAATGGAGTGGGTTGCCATTTCCTTCTCCAGGGGATCTTCCTGACTCAGGGATCAAACCCAGGACTCCTGCATTGGCAGGTGGATTCTTTACCACTGAGCCACCAGGGATGCCCATTGTAGATTTATGCCATGCTCTGATATCTGTCAAAACCAGTACCCTCCATTACTCTTCTTTTTCAGGTTCTCAGAATTCCCTTACTTATTTTGCCATAAGGACTTTAGAGTCAGCTTGCTTCTTTTAAAATTCCTATTGATATTTTGCCAAAATTCATACAGATATATGTAACATTACTCACCAATAACAAAAAGGTGAATTATTCAGTAAATAGCAGTGGGTCAGCAAAACAGACATCCGAAGAAACAGCTGAACCCCTACCTCACACTGCATACCAAAGCAAATTCTAGAATAAAACAGGGGAATAATTGCAAAAAGATTCTCAGAGTAAGGAAGGCCTTTAAAAGTATAATTAAAAAAATAAATAAATCTAGGGACTTCCCTGGTGGTTTAGTGGTGAAGACCCAGTGCTTCCACCACAGGGGGACACAGGATCAATCCCTGGTAGGGGAATTAAGATCCCATATGCCATGAAGTATGGCAAAAAAAAAGAAAAAAAGAACCCATAAATGAAAAGATTGATAAATTTGGCCACAAAAAATTATTTTAATTCTTCATGAAAAGTAACATAAACAAAGTCAAAAGGCATATATATTATAGACATATCAGATGTTATTGAGAAAGGGCTAATATTCGTGCTATTTTCAGAACTCTTACATATCAGGAAGGGAAAAAAACCAACCTAATTAAAAGATAGGCAAAGTATATAAACAAACAGTTCCCAGGAAAGGAAATGTAAATGATTCTTAGTCATATGAAAACACGGTCAACCTCCCTTGTAGCAGGAGAAATGAAATTACAGCTATGAGATATCATTTTATATCTAACAGATTGACAAAGATCAAAAAGTTTGATAACATGCTGTGTTGGCAAGGGTGTGGGAAACAGGCATTCTCATTCATTGCAAGTGGGACGGCAAATTGGTGCAACCTCCCTGAAGAAAGACTTGGCAATGTCTAAGCAAATTAAAAACCTACATACCCTTTAGCCCAGTCAGTCTATTTCTAGGAATCTGCCATACAAATACACTTGTACACATGCAACTTGGTGTATAGATGTGGCTACTTGTTGCAGCTTTGCTTATAATAACAATAGATTAGAAACAGCCTAACTTGCCATCAGCAGAGCAACAGTGAAATGAATTGTGGAACATCTATTTGGTGTAATACTATGGACTGTTTTTTATGGGGGTTTTGTTGTTGTTTGCTTTTTTCTATGGCCGTACAGAGGCTTACAGGGTCTTAGTCCTCCAAACGGGGATTGAACCCAGGACCTGGCAGTGAAAGTACCAGGTCTTTACCACTGGACTGCCAGGGGATTGCCTGGACTGTTTTAAAAGAATGGAACAGTTTTATATTTACAGTGTGGAAAAATCTATGTAGCTAAGGGCAAGGAGGAAGCAAGGAGCAGAACAACATGAACAAAACACCACCATTTGTGGGGAAACTAGGCCATCAGTGCAGTTCAGTTCAGTTCAGCAGCTCAGTCGTGTCTGACTCTTTGCGACCCCATGAATCACAGCACACCAGGCCTCCCTGTCCATCACCATCTCCCGGAGTTCATTCAGACTCACGTCCATCGAGTTGGTGATGCCATCCAGCCATCTCATCCTCTGTCATCCCCTTCTCCTCCTGCCCCCAATCACTCCCAGCATCAGAGTCTTTTCCAATGAGTCAGCTCTTCTCATGAGGGGGCCAAAGTACTGGAGTTTCAGCCTCAGCATCATTCCCTCCAAAGAACACCCAGGGCTGATCTCCTTTAGGATGGACTGGTTGGATCTCCTTGCAGTCAAAGGGACTCTCAAGAGTCTTCTCCAACACCACAGCTCAAAAGCATCAATTCTTTGGCGCTCAGCCTTCTTCACAGTCCAACTCTCACATCCATACATGACCACTGGAAAAACCATAGCCTTGACTAGACGAACCTTTGTTGGCAAAGTAATGTCTCTGCTTTTCAATATGCTATCTAGGTTGGTCATAATTTTTCTTCCAAGGAGTAAGTGTCTTTTAATTTCATGACTGCAGTCACCATCTGCAGTGATTTTGGAGCCCAAAAAAATAAAGTCTGACACTGTTTCCACTGTTTCCCCATCTATTTCCCATGAAGTGATGGAACCAGATGCCATGATCTTCGTTTTCTGAATGTTGAGCTTTACACCAACTCTCTCACTCTCCTCTTTCACTTTCATCAAGAGGCTTTTGAGTTCCTCTTCACTTTCTGCCATAAGGGTGGTGTCATCTGCATATCTGAGGTTATTGATATTTCTCCCGGCAATCTTGATTCCAGTTTGTGCTTCTTCCAGCCCAGCGTTTCTCATGATGTACTCTGCATAGAAGTTAAATAAGCAGGGTGACAATATACAGCCTTGACGTACTCCTTTTCCTATTTGGATCCAGTCTGTTGTTCCATGTCCAGTTTTAACTGTTGCTTCCTGACCTGCATACAGATTTCTCAAGAGGCAGGTCAGGTGGTCTGGTATTCCTATCTCTTTCAGAATTTTCCACAGTTTATTGTGATCCACACAGTCAAAGGCTTTGGCATAGTCAATAAAGCAGAAATAGATGTTTTTCTGGAACTCTCTTGTTTTTTCCATGATCCAGTGGATGTTGGCAATTTGGTTTCTGGTTCCTCTGCCTTTTCTAAAACCAGCTTGAACATCTGGAAGTTCACGGTTCACGTATTGCTGAAGCCTGGCTTGGAGAATTTTGAGCATTACTTTACTAGCGTGTGAGATGAGTGCAATCGTGTGGTAGTTTGAGCATTCTTTGGCATTGCCTTTCTTTGGGATTGGAATGAAAACTGACCTTTTCCAGTCCTGTGGCCACTGTTGAGTTTTCCAAATTTGCTGGCATATTGAGTGAAGCACTTTCACAGCATCATCTTTCAGGATTTGAAATAGCTCAACTGGAATTCCATCACCTCCACTAGCTTTGTTCGTATTAGAGTATTTCTGAACAGATACACATGAAACTGGTAACAAACCCTGCCTTTAAGTAAGGAGCTAAGATACTAAAGTGAGGAGACAGCATACGTAATACCTTCCAATACTATGTGCAAGTGTGAATAACGCCAAAAAATCCAAAGTATTAAACACAAGAGAATCATAAAGAAGGAAAAATGGTGAAAGTTTGCATCTGAGATCTGCGTTTACATGTCAGCTCCACCACTTTCTTGGACAAGTTATTTCAGCTCTTAAACCTTAGTTTTCCCCATCTGTAAAGTGGGAATAATACATAATATCCATGTCAAGAATTGGAAGGGGAGAGTATGGAGAGCAAGACAGTGAAAGCAAAAGTGGCAAAAGGCTAACAATTGTGACTCTACAGGGAATTCCTCGGAGGTCCAGTGGTTAAGGCTTCAAGCTTCTGTGGCAGGGGCCACAAGTTCCACCCCTGGTCAGGGAACCCCACGTGCCACACAGTGTGGCCAAAAATAAATAAATAAACCAACAACTACACACACAAAAAAACAATTGGTAACTCTAAGAATGTTGTATGGGAATTTGCTGTATTAAAATTCCTACTTTTCCTGTAATTTTGAAGTGTTTTCTAACTAAAAAGTTTTTATTTTTTTTGTTGATAGCGTGTCCCACCCCAGACCTATTAAATCAGAAATCTCTAAAGGTAAGGCTTGTGAACCAACCTCTTCTCCCAAGCAAGCTGTATTCTGAGAACCACTGGGTCAGCACAAACCTGGGGTGACTGGGCAACCCTAACACCTCACTGCAGCCCACTTGCTTCCCTTCGTGGGGCATAGGTACAGCGGGTACTGTACCTGATGGGCATATGCAGGACTGGAAACATGGAACTGGAGTCTGGGGCAGAGATTGGCTCCCCCTGGTAATCTTGGGGGACAAACGGGCCCGGTGCCAAGCCCCGCCCCCCCACCCACTGTGGGGCTCTCTCCATGGGGCCTGTGCTGGGACACGCAGGGAACCCCGGCCCTGGCAGAGCCCCCATCAGATAAGGCCGCCTCCCCAGTGCTGGCAGCCTTCAGAGCCGGCGAGGAGTTTACGTAAGCCTGTTGTTGATGGAAAAACAAATGCACCAGCAGGCATTTCCTGGCCTGCTCAGAGCCGTGGGCCCCAGACGCTGGCTCACCCCGGAGAGGCTCTGTCCTGACAGCTCCCCTGGGGGCTCCAGCGAAACTCTGGGGCTCCCATGTGCTAGAAGCCCAGCTCTTCGGAGGCCACCCAGAGCCCCTACCCTCAAGCCCAAGCCACCCTGCACGTGAGCCCAGCATGCAGGAGGCATTTAATTAATGCTCATTCTTAACCACTCTCCCATGGCCCTAGCACCAGCCTGGGCCTCCAACTCTGGCCCTGTCCTCGCCCAAGCCTGGAGCCCAGGAGGGGCTGGTCCAGGCATCCATCAGCACCACTCCATTGAGTGCTTGGTGCATGCCTGGCCCTGCTCTGGGGCAAAACGGTGATGGAGGTATGGGAACCAGGGAAGAACTGAAGATGGGCAGAAAGAAAGTGAAATCATTCAGTTGTGTCCGATTCTTTGCAGCCCCATGGACTATAGCCCACCAGACTCCTCCATCCATGGAATTTTCCAGGCAAGAGTACTGGAGTGGATTGCCATTTCCTTCTCCAGGGGATCTTCCTGACCCAGGGATTGAACCTGGGTCTCCCGCAATGCAGGCAGACGCTTTACCATCTGAGCCACCAGGGAAGCAGAGCTAGCAAGAAATTAGGGGGGAAACCTCATCTTCACATGGCACCTCCTTTCTTGCTTCTAAAACTAAGGAGCGCTAAGGCACCTTCACAGAGGTGTTGGATGGAAAGAAATGAGACAGCTGAGGGTTTTCTTACCCACTCCCTATCCCCTTTCCATCTTTGCCTGGAGGGAGGGAGACGACCAAGGTTGCAATTCCAGCTCCAGCAGCTCCAGAACCTCATCAGCTTATGCCCAAGTATCTTTATAAAATAGGGCTATTTTATTTTTTATTATTATTTTTTCTGGCCCCACTGCATGGCATGTAGGATCTTAGTCCCCCAACCAGGGATCAAACCCAGGTCCCCTGCATTGGAAGGGCAGAATCTTAACCACTGGATCACTAGGGAAGTCCCTAAGATAGGGCTAATTCTTGTAGCAACCTCAAGTACTGAGAATTAAATGAGACATTTTGAGGATTAAATGTGATAATGACTATAAAACTTTTTTTTTTTAATTGCACCATGCAGCTTGTAAGTATCTCAGTTCCCCGACCAGGGATTAAACCTGTGTCGCAACAGTGGAAGCCCAGAATCCTAACCAGTAGGCCACCAGGGAACTCCCTAAAACTTTTAAATCACACTTATCATTGTTATGTCAGGCACACAGCATCACACAGAAACAAGTCATCACAGATGTAAATATATTATGCCTGCCTGCCCTTTCCATCTTGACACAAATATCTGCTTTTCGAGGTACCCTTTCCTGACCCCCAGGGAGGGCTAGGTAGGTGCCCCACTTACATTCCCTCCCAAGTCCCCCTTCATCCGCTCCTTCTAGCAGCCCTCTTCACCCATGTTACCACCCCAGACTATGCACTCCCTGCGGGCCAGGCTCCACGCTGGCCTTGGGCACCCAGAGATAAATCACATTCTGGCTCTGTCCTCTAAGGGGACCCAGCCTAGAGGATAGAGATAGAGGATTACAGAGAGCAAGGAATCACTAACCAACACAGCACTGTAATTATCCCCCAATTAAAAATAAATAAATTTTTAAAAAGAGAATATTATATGAATCACAAAAGCTAAAGTGGGCACACTGCTAACATGACACCTGGCACACAGTAGGAACACCCTGAAACCCTAATTACATAAAATGATGCTATTTAGGGCTTCCCTGGTGGCTCAGGTGGTAAAGAATCTGCCTGCACTGCAGAAGACCTGGGTTTGATCCCTGGGTCTGGAAGATCCCCTGGAGAAGGAATTGGCTACCTACTCCAGTACTCTTGCCTGGAGAATTCCATGGACAGAGGAGCCTGGCAGGTTACAGTCCATGGGGTTGCAAAGAGTCAGACATGACTGAGCGACTAACACATACTATGCTATTTAACAGTGGAAAGACCTGGAGTCAAGTGCTGGCTCTGCCACTCGCTTGCTGTGCAACCTTGGGCCAGGCACTTTCTGTGTACTGCAATTTCTCCATTCATCCGGGGAGATGCTAACATTAAATACCATCTTCAGGCTCTGGTAAGATTCTAACAAGCTGATGCACCTTCTGGACTCTCAGAGAACTGAGCTTATCAGCTACGGACTATCACGTCAAGGCCTGTGTGGGGAACACAGCCTCGGACACAGCCTTTGGTATCAGGCCTGCTCCCGGGACCCAGCCTGGATCCCCCTTGTTTTGCAATGTATGGCTAATGGCTCAGCCTCAGTTTCCTCATCTGTAAAGTGAGGATAATAGTATGTACTTCCTAGGATGCCGTGAGGCACCAAGGAGATCACAGTGGTGAGAGGTAGTATTTGTTGCACACTTAGTCATTGCCAGACAGGATTCTTAAGTGATTTTTGTATGTTAACCCATCTCCGGTCACTTTACAGCTGGAAAAATTGAGGCAGGGAGATTGTAAGACCTTGCCCAAGGGAACTGTTGGCAAGGGAATCATCCTAGCAGTCTGGTTGGCGCCAGAACCCAAGGTCCTAACCACCCTGCACCACTGCCACCCTTGAACCTGTTTCAAACCTTAGACATGGCACATAGTGAGGCCTCGGCAAACAGTAGCCACTATTATGATTCTATTAATATATGTGTTGGTATCATCATGATCCTAATTACTCATCAATCCCTCCTCTAAGCAGGGCAAGCTGAAGCACTTTGGGCCTGAGTGGGTGCCAGCTGAGAGCTGGCACGATGAGCCCCGAATGTGGGCAAAGTGTTAGTTCCTGGTCACACCCAGTGAGAGTCAGCACACGGGGCGGTGGGGCAGGTGGGTCCAGCACTGGGGCCAGGTCCAGGTGAGCATGGATGTCACAGGTGGCCCTCTTCGCCCAGCCTGGCGCTGGACACCCACCCGGCTCCCGGAACAGGGCAGGGCCAGGCTGGAGAGGCCAGGGCAGACACTGGGCCTTTGTGCCCTACTCCCCACGCAGCCCAGCCCAGAAACCCATCTCCACCCCCGCCCCAGGCTGGGCGCAAGGTGTGCAGTGCCCTCCTGGAGAAGAAAGAATTCAGGCTGGAGCTGGCAGTCTGGCCAGGACCCTGGCTCCACTGCCCTCTGGCTGAGAGTCCTGGGCCAGTCTCTCCCTGCTCGAGGCCTGGTTTCTTCATCTCCAAGATGAACATAGAGAGCTAGACTCAATATGGGTAGGGCTTAGGGAAGAGGGAGGAAAGGAAAGCACTGGTCCTGACGGGCTGCAGTGAGGGGACAGGGTAGGGGCCTGGCCACTCCTCTGTTGGGTACAAACATGGTTAGGGCTTTTCACCCCCTCCTCAGGCAGGCCCAGATCACCCTTAGCCCCATAACACAAACCCCCAAACTGCAGCATTCCTACCCCCCACCTGCAGTACACAGACACCCCCTTGAACACCTGTGTTCATCTGAACTCTTATCCCTGTGTGAACACACAGATTTAAACACACCCTTGAACAAAGACACACATGCCTAATCACAAACACACACACTCTGGATCACAGACACAGACACACACTCCTAGTCATAGACGCACATGGACAAACATCCCTGAACAAAGATGCACACACCTGATCACAGACACACACATCTCAACAAAGACATGTGTGCACGCATACATGGTCAGTCATGTCTGACTCTTTGCGATCCCACAGACTACTCCACCAGGTTCCTCTGTCAATGGAATTTTCCAGGTAAGAATACTGGAGTGGGCTATCACTTCCTACTCCAGGAGATATTCCCCACCCAAGGATCAAACCTGAGTGTCTTGCATCTCCTGCATTGGCTGGTGGGTTCTTTACCACTGCGCCTCCTGGGAAACCCCCAACAAAGACATGCTGCTGCTGCTGCTGCTAAGTCACTTCAGTCGTGTCCGACTCTGTGCGACCCCATAGACAGCAGCCCATCAGGCTCTCCCGTCCCTGGGATTCTCCAGGCAAGAACACTGGAGAGGGTTGCCATTTCCTTCTCCAATGCATGAAAGTGAAAAGTGAAAGTGAAGTCGCTCAGTCGTGTCCGACTCTTAGCAACCCCGTGGACTGCAGCCTACCAGGCTCCTCCATCCATGGGATTTTCCAGGCAAGAGTACTGGAGTGGGGTGCCATTGCCTTTAGACACCCCCAAATTAACATACACACCAACATGACACAAACAGAAACTGACATCAAAACACACCTCCCCCCAGTCTATACCCAGCACACCCCACACCTGCCCACCCATCACACACCAGGCAGATGGGCTTCAGTCCTCATTCATGGAGGCCACTGGGAAGGGAGGTGCAGAGTGAGCCCCCAGAGGAGCCCAGGATGGGTGCCTGGAATTGGAATTGCACTTCCTCTTCCCTTTCCATACTTGGGGAACACCTCAGGCTTAAGCCCAACATCTCTGCCCAGAGGCTTGCAGGACTGAGCCTAAAGAAAAGGAGGACATTTGGTGGGACCTCCTGGGTGCCAATCCCTGAGCTGTGTGAGTCCATGCCGTCACAGCCCTGGACACTGCCTAATGCAGTACCTGGCACACCTTAGGGACTCCAAAGCAGAAGCGGAGGAAAGCGTCCAGAGCCCCAAATAGAATAGCTCTCAGGTCTCTCAGCTGAGGCTCCCCAGGTGGCTCAGTGGTACAGAAAATGCCTGCCAATGCAGGAGATGAGGGTTCAAGCCCTGAGTCGGGAGGATCCCTGGAAGAGGAAATGGCAACCCACTCCAGTATTCTTGCCTGGGAAATTCCATGGCCTGAGAAGCCTTGCGGGCTACAGTCTATGGGGTCGAAAGACTTAGCGACTAAAACAACAGATATCTGACCTCCCTGAAGGGTATTTCAACAGTGCGGACCCCACCAGAGCAATGCCGCGGTGCACCGCCAGGGGGAGCCCTTCGCCCGGTCGCTGCGGGGGCTCTGTTGCCCCACCCCTGGCGTCCCTCTTCCAGTCCCCACGGTGCCGGCGCGGCTCCCCCGGAGCTTCGGTTAGGTCTCCGCGGGCGCCCCCGCAGGATGTCTCGACTCCTCACCCTGCCGGATCCGACCTCAGCTCCGGCTTCCGCCCCCTCCCCAGTCCCCAGAGGCCTCCTCGAGCAGCTCCAGGCTCCGCAGCCACCCCCTCTGCCCGGAACCGCCTCGAAGCTCACCCCCATCCCAGCCTCTGGCTGAGAAATTCTGAGGCCGTCCCACAGTGGAGCCCCCTCCCTTGCCTCTTCTGTTGGAGCAAAGACTCATAAAGGTGCCTGAAGTGAAAGACTGAATTGAATTCAATAAATAGCAACACTTCCCCCCTTCCCCCCACCCCCACCCCAGCAGAGCATCCTACATGCCAGGCACTCTGAGTTATATCCTTCAGTGTTCACGAAACTCTGTGAAGTAGGTGTTAAGCACTACCTCCGTTTTACAGATTTAAGATGCTAGAAGTTCAGAGAGGTTAAGTAATTCGCCCAGGATCTCAGAAGTAGGTAGCAGCACAGCGTCTAGGGCCAAAGGTGTAAGGGCCAGATTCTGATCCGCAGGAAGGCCATGCTGACACTTAATCTCTCCGGGATCTAGGAGGTGTTTTTTTTTAAGGATCCACCACCTGCCAGGCACCGGACTGGGTGTGATATAAAGAACACAGGGACACTGAGTCATAGAGCTTATAGTGGTGAGAGAGTTAAATAGTCCTTAAGCATGCACCTACATATTCATCATGACTTCGCTCACTTGCTCTAGATATGTTACTAGGAACCCCCGTGTCCAGCGGTGTGCTGGCTGTGCTGACCTAGGCAGGAAGGGGCCAGGCCCAGGGAGCCTGTGGCAGGGTGTGAATGGGGACAGACACACATCACTGCTTGTGTGGTAAGTTAACTCTGAGGGTCCTAGTTACAACAGGGTCAGGAGGGAAGAAGGCTAAGCAAGCAAGCGTCCATAAAGGAGGGAGCAACTGAGCAGGAGTTTTTGAAGGGAGAAGGGGGAAGGACCCCCAGGCAGAGGGCTCACCCAGCGTATAAAGCATGGGTGAATTTGGTGTGTACTTGGCTGGCTTTAAACCCAGAGATGGACAGGGCCCGAGTCCTGCACCAGAGAGGTGGGCAGAGGCCAACTCGTGACTTAAGTCTCACACACCAGCTTAAGGACCCACTTGCTCAGGAGGGATGGGAAACTCAAGGAAGAGAAGCAATGTAAATGTCCCAAGTGCCTTTCACACCTCCCTCCCGCGACTCAGGGCCCCTTGATGGGAAGGACGGGTCAGCACTTCAATGTCTTAAAGGCATCATAAACTCCAAATCCCTGGTCATTTCCCCTGCCCCCCGACCTCTTCCCAACAGATTTTCCCATTGCCTCGAAAGGCACCACCATCCACCCAGTTGTGGCTCTGTCCCCTTTTTCCCTCCCATAGCCAGCCCATCTCCTCTGCCTCCATGCAGTCGGGTGCCCCATCATCTGACTGCACCTTTATCTTTGTTCCCAACTGCCCGGACATCTTTTCCAGTTTCCTGGTGCTCTTGGAATAAAGATACAGGCAAGTTGCCTGGAAAGCAAATGGCCATGTCTCCAGCCCCAAATTCCCACCACTCAGACTTACTCTGAAAGCTCCAGGCATTCTAGCTACCTCTGAGTGCCTCGGACCTGCTCGACTCAGGACCTTTGTACATGCTGCTACTCCTTTTTCTCCACCTTCCCCTCCCACTTGCTGAGTTAATTCCCACTCATGAATCTGGTCTCTGTGACACCTTCCTCCAGGAAGCTGTTCTTTCCCTCACCTGTGTGTATGGTCTCACATACACCTTGTCACAGACATCCATAGTCACTTTGAGGTTATTTGACATTGGTATCCTTCACAAGACTCTGAGTGCTACAAGGGCAGGGGCTGTCTTATCACTGGTATCCTCAGTGACCAGCACAGGACATGCCTGAAGAAACTATGACCAACCTAGACAGCGTATTAAAAAGCAGAGACATTACTTTGCCAACAAAGGTCCATCTAGTCAAAGCTATGGTTTTTCCAGTAGTCATGTATGGATGTGAGAGCTGGACAATAAAAAAGGGTGAGCACCGAAGAACTGATGCCTTCAAACTGTGGTGCTGGAGAAGACTCTTGAGAGTCCCTTGGACAACAAGGAGATGAAACCAGTCAATCCTAAAGGAAATCAACCCTGAATATTCATTGGAAGAACTGATGCTGAAGCTGAAACTCCAATACTTTGGCCACCTGATGCGAAGAGCTGACTCATTGGAAAAGACCCTGATGCTGGGAAAGATTGAAGGCAGGAAGAGAAGGGGATGACAGAGGATGAGATGGTTGGTTGGGGTCATCAACTCGATGGACATGAGTTTGAGCAAACTCCGGGAGACAGTGAAGGATGGGAAAGCCTGGTGTGCTGCAGTCCATGGGGTCTCAAACAGTAGGACACGACTGGGCAACTGAAAAACAACAACAAATGTCCTTTAGCAAGATGAACCTAGTTCTGATGCTCACTGGCTGGGTACCTTTAGGCTACAGTCCATCAGGTCATAGAGTCAGACATGACTGAGCCATTGGGCACTGCAGACCTCAATGCCCAGCACCGGGCCATGGAGAAGGGAGGAAGAGAGGAAGGGAAAGGTGGAAAGGATGGTACGAAGGACCTGCTGGCACTCCTAGAGTTTCCAGGGGCTGGAGGATCCAGGATAGCCCCTCCCTGGGGCTTCAGCTGGCAGATGAAGCCTGGAGGTGTCCACTCTTGCCAGCAGGACCCACCAGCCACAGTGGCCAACTCTTCCTCTCCAGGAAGCTGGTTCTGCCACGTGGGACTCCGACCTGAGTACAGGGTGGGGAAGGCGGTCTGCTCAGGAAAGAGCACGGCGATCAGAGGTATCTCCCCAAGCCCCCAGGGCCAAGCCCCAGCTGGTATCCAAGGTGTCTGTGAGCTGAAGCTGACCCACCTCCCAGAGCACCCGCAGCCATCAAATTACTCCCCACTCCCGAGGGTGCTCTGAATCCCCTTGCCTGTACTGCTGTGTTCTCACCAGGAATGCTCACCTTCTCCCCTTCTCCACCAGGTCACTTTTGGTTTGTCCAAGATCCCAACTCACACAACACCTTCTTGGAGTCTCTCCCAACTTCTTCAAACAATTTCTCACCTCTCCCCTGTAGCTCCCTTAATATTTAGTCAGACCACGAATATAGCATTGTGTACACTCATTTATGGAATCCTAACAATACCTCTATATAAGGTGGATACTATTGGTCCCATTTTACAGATTAAGATACTGAGGTCTAGAGTGACTAAGTACCTTGCCAGAATTCTTGCAAGGCAAAGAAGACTGTGGAAGGTCTTTTCCATCTGCCCCCTATGTCCCTGCTCCAGGGGAAAGGAGACTTCATAGGATGGGACAGAACGGAGCACATTCATAGTCAAGACGTCAGCCCCTGCAAATTGCCTAATTTGCAGTTTGGAAATGGAAATGCCTGTTCCTGGGTGTAGGTCTCAGGAACCAGGAGGCTCTCTGTGTTCACAGCAGGTTGGAGCCCAAAAGGCTTTGGTGATGGTCCCTTGGTCCCCTCTGGAGGAGCATATAGGGAGGTGGGAACCTGCCTCAGAGTCTCATGTGGCAATGATGACAACATCTCCTCCCTCCCATCACCAGGGGACAGAGCTGGGCTGGCAGCCTGAGCCCAGACTCCGCCCCTGCCCCACCAAGTGCCTGCCCTCCAACCTGAGCCTCTATTTCTGCTGTCCTTCCGGTGCCACCTTCTCCCTCTGTCACTTTTCACCAGCCTCAAAGCGACCATACCTGTTTACCTGGCTCTGTCTCAGTCTCTGTTGGCTCTCCCTTTATCTCTCAGGACCTCCCTTTATCTCTGATTCTTCTCAGCCTCCATCTCCTTTGTCTCCATCACGCCGTCCGTCCACCTGTGACTCTGTCTCTTAACCTGGGTCCCTGTCTGTGTCTCTCTGCCTCTTCACTACTCTGTGGCTGTTCCCTCTCTTTCCATCTCGCTCGCTACTCTGTGGCTGTTCTCTCTTTCCGTCTCCCTTTCCCTGTCTGTTAGGGATCTGTCCTTCTGCCTCTCTGCCCTTATCTTTGTCCCTGTTGTCCTCTCCGTCTCTGCCTGTGTGTCTTCATCACCGTCCCTTTCTCTTTGTGTCCCACTCTTTGCCTCCCTCCCCACCTCCCTGTCCCTGTACTCTCTGAGTGTCGCACTCCGTGTATGTTATTCTCAGTCTGGACTCTGGGGAGAGCAGAGCCTCCTCTGCAGTGCCCCCTTCCCTGGCCCAACAGCGGGCGCTGCTACAGAAGTTGCTCCCAAGTAGGGGGCGGGGGACCCCCGGGCATCATTCCAGGGCCTGCTCTGTCTGGGTGGCAGTGCTGACAGAGATACGGATCAGACTCGGCTCTGTCCGGGCCTGAGCAGGGGGCACAGCCTGGCTCTGCGGGGGCGTCTGGGTGCCTGCAAATGTTTGCATATGTACACATCTGGGTTTGTGTGCGGGTCTCCCTGTGTGGGGTGGTCTGTGAGCGTCTGGGCCTGTTTATGTCTGTCTGCAAGATATGTGCGGCTGTCTGGGAGTGAGCATCTTAGCCTGTGGGTCTATCCATCCTTTTAATGCCTCAAGAGCATACGTGTGCATGTCTGTGGAGTCAGGGTATATATGTGTGGCTGTCCATGGGCCAGGTCCTCTGCTTGCATTCTCTTACCCAGTCATCAATGAGGTGTAGATTCTATTATTCTATTTGACAGGCAGAAAAGTTGAGGCTCTTAACCTCCATGCTTGGGTGTGTGAGTATGAATGTATCTGTTTGAGGTTGAGAGCTTGGCATCTGGAGACAGATCTGGTTCAAATCCTGGCTCCTCTACCACTAGCTGCCTGACCCCAGGCAAGTTGGTTAGTCTTGGGCAATCCTGAATTCATTCAACAAAAATGTATCGCTCAAAACCAGATAAAACTAATCCCTGGTGCTACAAGTCAGAATAGGAGCCACCTTGGGAGGGGCTGACAGGGAGGGGGCCCAAGGGAGACTTCTGGGTGCTGTCAATGTCCTGTGTCTTGATCTGGGTGGTAGTTACATGGGTGTGTCCATTTGGAAACAGCAATCAAGCTGTTCATTTTCAGAAATGCACCCTTTATGCACATTATACATCAGTATAAAAGTTTTCAAAAAATTGATTGATCTCTATTTACCAGGCATTAAATAGCAACAATAGTGTTTTATGAGTGTGGGTGTGTTTAACATTTCAGAAAGTGAGGCACTTCAGGCTTTACATTTCTTCCCTATTCCCTTCTCCAGCCAGCTCCCCATCATGATGGCAGGAGGCGGAAGGGAGACAGATCACCGTCCTGGGCTGGACTGCTCCCCTGCCCAATCTTGCATGGCTGTTGTCTCTTCAAAGCAGCCATGATTTTCCCTCCGGATTTTCAAGTTGGTGGGCCACTGCGGAGTTTGTGCTAGAGGATGGCTGGCATTCGATCGAGCTGGTAACAAAAACAGTGCACTGTGGCACAGCTTGGGGCAAAACACGGTGGGATGTAAGATGCCCAGTGGACCGCTGCCACACCTGCTTGATCCATCTAGCAAGGCAATGCCTGGATACACACATTCCTGCTCTCCACCTGCAAGGTGGTCCTAAGATGTCACTTGTCATTCCATGAAATACACTGAGCTCCTGCGGATGCCAGGTCCTCTGCTGGGCCCTTCAACACATCTCCCTTCACCCCCACTACAGCTGTCACATAAGGGTCATGATTGACCCCTCGCTGAGGAAACTGGGACCGGGAGAGATGAAATGACTTCCTTCAGCTCACACTGCTCAACAGTAGAGTCCAGCGTCATTCGGCCTGCTCTCGTCGTCCGTCCTCTCTGGATGCATCTTTGCTCTGGATTTCTGTGATTACCTGACACTTTGTTAGTAAAGGAACTGAATTCATTTGGTTTTGCCCCGGTGGAAGATTCTGAAATTCTGTGTCTTTCATTAGGAAAGCTTGAGCTTAAGCTGCCCTTTGGTGACGGCATTCATTCCGTATGCGAACAGGCCTCCCTCCTTGCGTGACATACCCTTCCAGCCCAGAGAAGAGCAGAAAAGGCAGGTGTGATGGCCTCTGACCTTTGTCACATGTATCCAGCATGGCACACTTATTTAATCTTTGAAAGACCAAATGCATAAATGAATGGCATTCTGCTTACACACTCCTCACTTGGTACATAACACACATGCTAAGATGATCTCTTGTCTGTCGCTGCCTCCACTCTAAATTCCTTAAGGGCAGGATTGTGTCTACTTCATCTCTGGATCCCAACAAGCAGCCCAAAGTCTGGCACAAAGAGGGACCCCACAAATATTATAAATAAATATTTATAAATCATTATAATTAAATATCATAGATAAAGAGAGGAAGACTTTGGAATTTATCTCTGGGTTTCGGTAAGACTTTTATAAGTCCTGTGAATTTCACACCTCACTCAACAGCAGCAGCACCAACTAGTTTCAATAAGTGGTTTTATTACTTGTTAGATTTTACAAATTCTGATATTCGAACAGACTTCCACCTTAAAATTCTAAAACAACAAAGCGACCGTTGGAGGGGGTTTGATTTTTTTCCTTTTTTTTTTTTTCTTTTCTGTTTAGGACTATTCAAAGTAACAAACTTTTTTTTTCCTTTTTTTTTTTTTACATTTTTGCTCTGGTCATAAATATACAGAGAAAAAGAGGGAGAGAAAAAATGAACAAGTCATCCAAAGTATGGAGATAAAACAGTATTCCTAAGGCACGTGGCAGTCTTTGAAAATACAGAAGCTCTAGCCAACTTAAATTATTTGTTGTTTTTCCTCGCTCAGTCCACAAAACTGTACAGTGACACAAATGTTGTGTTGCAGATAGATCTTCCAAGTAATTCCAGTCCACAGAGCTGTGTCAGCCGGGGGTGGGGGGGCGCAATTATTTTCTTCCTCAGTTTCCAGGCGAGATCCTAAAATGTGGTTAGTTAGTTGCTCAAAGCCTCTATTTTAAAATACACTTGGAATTCAACTAAAGATAATTTCTTTTTTAAAGAAATTGTGGGGCGGGGGCAGAGGTGGGGGTGGGGCCGAGAGTCATTAGAAAAGGTTGGTAAGAGTCGTTTGCGAGGGGCTGTGAGGCTCGTGGCCCTCCAGGTTGCCAGGCACAGAAGTTAAGACGGACGTCACAGTCGGCAGGGTGGGGCTAGTCAAGTCTGTGAGGGTGGTGGGCGTGCTGGAGGGGCTGAGCGAGGCGTTGGACAGCTCCGAGGCCGGCCCCGACGGAGTCCCTGTCTGCAGCGCCGCCTCCGTCGACTTGTCCACGCCCGTGTTTTCCTGCCGTAAGAGGTTGCGCCTGAACTTGGCCCGGGCGTTCTGAAACCAGACCTGCGTGGGGGAGAGGGAAGGGGTGATCAGAGGAAGGCGGGGCGGGCAGGAACAGGAGATGAGCAAAGATCGCTCCAACTGTTTAAGCCCAGAGATGCTAATGGGGGTTCTGCCCGAATGGGGGTGGGGGTAGGGATTTATTTAAAAGTCTGGCTAGGGACTTCCCTGGGGGTATCAGCCTTCCAATGCAGGGGACACATGTTTGATCCCTGGTTGGGGTGTCAGGGTCCCTTATACCTCGGGGCATTAATTGACCCCCAGTACTGCAATTAAGACACAACACAGCCAAATAAATTAAAAAAAAAAAAAAAAAAATTTTAAAAAAAGGTCTGGCTGGCAATTCTTTGTTCTTAATACAATAAAAACATCCTTTCCTCAAACTGCCTGTAATGGGGGTCTCCCCTTGTTAGAAGATTCCAGAACTCAGCCCCAGTCTCTAATATCGTAGCCACTAGCCACATGTGGCTACCCAGCACTTGAAATGAGCCTAGCCCCTAAACAGCTGGTCTGTAGCTGAGAACCATATATCAGAATGGTAGAACCATATCAGAAGGAGGTAGAATATCTCAATGGTCACTTTTATTTTCATGAATATATTTTCTATTGGACAAATTGGGCCAAACAAGATATAGCCTTACAATTAATTTTACAAGTTTCTTTTTGTTTTAACGAAGGTACTGGGAAATTTTCCATGTAAAATTATGTATGTGGCTCAGGTTGCATTTCTCTTCTCTTCTAGAAGATTCGCACAAACCAAATTTCCATCATTTTTGACCATGGTTCACAGGTTTTTCTCAGCAGTCGACTTTAAACAGGCAAAGATCCCACAAGTCCTTGTTGGTACCAATTTTCAAGTTTTTCATGGTAAGTCTGGGAAATACCAGAATGGTGTAAAGAACACAGAGGACTCAAGTCGGTAAACGATACTGCTCCTAATCCCCGCCACCATCACTCAGAGAAGGCACCCTGGACCACTGGGTTTCAGGTCTCCAGGCAGAGTGGGAACAACTGCCCAATTAAAGATCCCCCTCTCCCAACCTGCCCTCGTCCCAGCGTCCTTCATGGGGGAGGAAAGGGCAGTTACTGAGCTTGGTATGAAAAGAATGCCCGCGAGAGAGAATATGGGTTTGCTTTCATTTTTCCCTTGGCGCAGACACAGGCACACATCCACGCCCACACCATTGCACACGAGCCTGTACACACAAAGCATCAAAACTTGTCCACACAGCAGCACCCCCCACCACTAGCAAACTGCATAGAGAGATCCCACTGTACCCTGAGGTCCTCAAAATACTTCGGGAGAAGCCTAGAGAATCTAGGGGGGTGGGAGGTCCTAGTTTGCAAAGAAAAAAAGGCCAAAGGGCTGGGCGCCTTCACTTCCCTTTGCGTGAGGAAAACACCCGCCAGAAACCTCCCCATAAAAGAAAGGGGCTTAGGGAATTTTACAGATTCTGGGGTGTCCAGTTGCATATTTCCAGATGTGCCTGCATTTGCCTGTCTTCCCTGTGTCTCAGACAGGGATGGGAAGGACCAACTCCTGGCCCCACCCTACCCTGGGGACCACCCCAGAGAGGGGGGCTTGTGGCCTCCAACTTGTCTTTTTGGTGGCCTGATACCACTTGGGCTCAATTTAAAAGCACAGCCTCAAGAATCCTGGGGTAAGGAGAAAGATGGCCACTGTGAAGTTGGGAAACAAAGCTCTCTCCCATGCATGCTGGCTCCTTCCAGGAAGAAAGCACATTTTCCCCTGGCCTTCTGCCCAAAGCAAGCCCATCACCTCTTCTGGGGGCTCACAAATAAGGACAGTGCTTCTAAGACCAGCCTCCAGAGGCACTGGTTGGGGTCGGGGCTTCTTCCCTGCTCAACCCACAGAAATCTGCAGGGGTGAGACTGTGTGTCTGTCTGGGCCAGAGAATGACCGACAGAGAAAATGATGGAGGTGTCCCCAGACACCCTCAGAGAGAGAAGATGACTCCCCCAAAGTGTCATTTCAGACGGGGGAGACAAAGAAGGCTGGAGCCTTGATGCTCTTGCCACCATCCTATCCTAAGAGTGTGTGGCCCCGTGAATACCCTGTGAGTCTGACTCTCCGAGCAGGAGCAGGAAGCCTGGGGGTGGGGTGGGGGGGCAGTGCATCGCCCATTGGTCTGGGGCTCCAAGCCCTTGGGAAGGGCTGGAACCAGTTAGTTGCTGGCTGTTTGCTATTGCTCCGGCGTTGCCCCTAACAGTGGTTTGTAAACAATGACACCATCTTTCACAACGGCCTTCTCTGCTTTACTGGATCTGAGGCACTGGGAATCTGGTGGATGAAAGTCAACAACTCAAGCAAAAGCCAGTTGCCGTGGGGGTTTATGTGGAGTTTGTTTCTCACCCTAAGCCAGGCGTCACCAGAATTCTCCAGGGTATTTTTTTTTAAATCCCCTCCCAAGAGGATATTAGAACAGGGACCCTGTCTGAGCCATCTTCATGTCCCTGGGGATATCACACAGGGACTGGCAAAGATGAAGAGTCAAGTCACACACACTGAGTTAATAGCAATACTAACAGATAACATTTACAGAGCTCTTTGTGCCAGGCACCAGTCCCTCCTCTAACACGCACCATCACAACTTATCTCCATGACAGGCCAAGTAGGGGGGTACTGTCATTATCCCCATTTTATAGACTGAAAACCAGAGAGGAGGCTCAGAGAGGCAAAGTCACTTGCCCAAGGTCACACGAAGGCCAAGCGGAGGTTAGGATTCAGGACGATCTGCCGTTAAAAAGTCCATGCTCTCCCTGCCACATGATCCTGAGTGAGTCAGCAAGTGAATGAATAAATGAATGAATGCGTGAGTGAATAAACAGAAGCAACTGTAGTGTAGTGGAAAGAGCGCAGGTTGTAACTTCATAACTCCAGTTGTGCTTCTGCCACTGCCCAAGTGACCTGTGCAAGTCTTCTACCTCGGGGTCTGCCTCAGTTTCCCTGTCTATACAGGAAGGGGACTGGCCCGCACCACACCATCTCTATGGCCTCTTGGGGGTGCTCACAGGCTGTGACTCCAGGGCAACCGCAGCAAGGAAGATGACCTGCTCTACCCACTCAGCCCTCCCTATTCATCTCCCAGGGCGGGGGCGTGGTGCCTCAGTTGGGGCTTAAGTCCCAGGTGAATGAGGTAGCCCACATGGCTGCATGCCCCCTCCTCAGATACCCACTGGCCCTGCAGGCTGCACCTTGCCTCACAAATCCCCTTCTTCAGGATTCTTTCATCAAGGAGGCCAGGAGGGCCAGTGGGAAACCCTTTTTGCCCACAAATCCCCTTCAAAACCACCGCTAAGGAAACCAGCAGGAAGACCAAAGCTTCAAGCCCCAAAATGTCCACTGGCATTTTTTCATGACATGAAAATTAATGGCTGCACCCAAAGCATCTGACCAAAGATGGGACAAGTGGAAGTCAGGACCCAGCCACGCCACGCAGTCGCAGAGCAAACGTCTTATAACGAATGTTGTGCTACGTGTGCTTAGTCGCTCGTCATGTCCGACTGCAACCCCATGGGCTGTAGCCTGCCAGGCTCCTCTGTCCATGGAATTCTCCAGGCAAGAATACTGGAGCGGGTAGCCATGCCCTCCTCCAGGGGATCTTCCCAAACCAGGGATTGAACCCAGGTCTCCTGTACTGCAGGCAGATTCTCTACCATCTGAGCCACCAGGGAAGCGATGAATGTTACGTGAGGGAAAAAAGAATAATGAATCATATCCTCTGGTATAACTTCATAAAGCAAGTAATAACGATCAGTATTATCCACTCTCAAGGCAACGGCCAAGCAATGTTCTAAGCATTTTACACATGTGAACTCCAGTTAGTGCCATATAAGGCTGACACTAATATTATGGCCAGGTGAGAAGAATGAGGCCTACAGTCCAGCCAAAGAGGTAGAGCTGAGAGGTGAGTCCCTGCAGGCTGGGCCCATACCCCCATCCACTACTTGACCTCCAAACTGTACACCTGGATTATTGGTTTCCTGTGTCCTCATAAGGGTAATTTTCCCCTCTATTTTTCTAACCTTCTGTATGGTGGGGCTATTTATAAACTTTAAAGAAAGTTTTCTTGAAAGAATAAAAAATGTGAGCAGTGGCCTGGACATCATGACCCCTTGATTCCAGCTCCAGGGCTACAACTACTTTGCTGTGGAGCCTTGGACAAGTTAGTCTACATCTATGGGTTGCAGTTTCCTTTCTTCTAAAATGGGAGATTTGGACCAAATCATCTATAAAATTCCCTCCAACTTCAGCTGTCCGTTTCCAGATCAAACAGTCTCTATAGTCCTGCACAAACGGCAGGAGAACAATGTTCACTGTCCCCATTTCACAGGTGGGGAAGCTGAGGCTCAGTGAACTGAAGGCCTAGTTTAAACCTCACCTTCTCAGTGAAGCCACCCCGACCACCACCCTCCCCAGGTCAGGGCCTCACGTTTCTGCTCTCGTTGCGCCCCTATATTTTTCCATCCTAGCACTTCTTCTATTTTATTTTTGTCAAGAGTTAAATAAGAGCTCTGTGGCCAAAAGCATTTGGGAAATGTTGGATTAGACAACACTGAATCTGCTCAAGAGTTCTCAATACCTGTGCTAGCCCCAGTGTACTCTGATCACCAAGAGAAGAACACGGTCAGTCTGTAGCCTACTGCAAACTTAAATGGTCCTGGAGTCACTTAAAAGATATTATAACTATGAGATATTTCAAATATACGGAAAAATATAGAGCTCAATCTTATAACCATTTTAATTATTTATACACTACCTTGCTGGACATTGTCTCCCCCTGGACCATACAGTTCCAGCCAGGCCTGTTCACTGCTGGGGTCACCACTGAATACTCAGTACTTCATGCCCCACCCAGAAGATGGCAGCTCCGGGTACGTGTTGAAGTGAGTGAACAGAGGAAAGCTCGTATCCTCGGGTCTTGAGCTCTCACATAGGTTAGTGATGACTAATGGCATCTGAAGAATGTTTTTAAACTGTTGATTGTTAAAATGTATTCTCCTTCAAAGTCACACCCAGAACCCCTAGGGAGACCTCCACCCATCCAAATCCATCAGCTCATCAGCCCCTTCCCCAAGTCTATGGCACCTTAATATTCTGTCTTCCTGACACCTCTCCAGGAGAAAAGAGAGGCAACACGGAGGTGCATGGATGTGCTGAGGAGTGGTCTCCAAGAATTGGTAAAGCTTAACGTCTTAATGGACCACTGTCCAAGGGGCCATTCTGTCTCCCAGTCACTTTGCTGACTGGTGACAAGTATTAAGGCTGTCCTGCTGTTGGTAGTGAAAATTCTGAGCATGTTTTATGCCCCTAGGGCTTTACAACAGAATTCCCACTTGCATACCAAGACGTAGCATCTACGACTCACTCCTTCCCTAGTCTCCCTTCTGTACTGCTGCATTCAGGGCTTCCCTAATAGCTTAGACAGTAAAACATCTGCCTGCAATGCAGGAGATCCAGGTTCAATCCCTGGGTGCGGAAGATCCCCTGGAGGAGGAAATGGCAACCCGCTCCAGTATTCTTGCCTGGAGAATTCCATGGACAGAGGAGCCTGGCAGGCGACAGTCCACGGGGTCAAAAAAAGTTGGACACGACTGAGTGACTAACACATACACACTGCTGCATTCAGCAACCAGATCCAAGGGGAGGGGGCGCTGAGAATCTCAATCCCTATACTATGCTATACTGGAAAAGCTCCGGAATCAGACCAATCCTGGCTTGACTCCTCTCATTACTGATTAGCTGTGAGACTCAGTGCAAGGATTTTAGCCTCTCTGAACCTCAGTTTTCTCATCTGCAAAATGAAGATAATTAAACTTTTAAATGTGTGCAAAAGGGAATGGTAGACTGAACCGTGCTAGGTAAATGTGTATGAAATATAGTATGTATTGAGTCCCTAATATGTACTTTATAAATTACCCATCATGTCATCTTATTTACTCCCTGCAACCACCTAGGAAAGCATTATCATCCTCATTTTATAGCTGAAGCTCAGAGAGGTTAAGTCACTTGCTCATAACCATTCAGGGAGTCAGTGGGAGGACTGAGTCTGGACGTCATATCAGCTTCAAATTCCGGCAGGGATACTGCACCCCAGGCACGCCATGTTGATGGTGCTTATGTATCACAGATTTGGTAACAGCCCAGAACCCCTAGATACACACACACACACACACACACACACACACTTCTGGGAACACAGCCTCAACCTCAACCTGCCCCACCATGCAGACCACAACCTGCAGGGGGCACCCAAGGCCTAGCACCATTAAGCTGGTGTAGCCAGTGATGAGAAACCATTTCATGGGCACCTACTTTGTAGCGGCAGTATCATGCTTCCCATTCACTGTCTCAATCCTCAGGAATTCTCAGGGTGCGAACTATTATTATCTCCACTTCAAAGACAAGGATGTGGGCTCTGAGAGGAGACGTTAAAGTGTCCAAATCACATTGCTGGTATGTCAGAAAGGTGTTACCTTTCAAAGCCCCACCGGCTGCTTGGCCCCAAACTGCCCCCAGCTGGCCCATCAGTAGTCAGAACACCTGGGAGAGGGCCCCACCCTGCCAATACCGGTTCCTGTATCCTCAAGTAAATCACTTCATCTCACTAGTTCTTAAGCTGCTCATCTGCAAATGAGCAGGTAAATATTAAGGTAAGGGAGACAGATGACTGACTGGAAAGACAATGCTTCGCAAACTGCTGCATAATCATGACCCGTTGTGCCATTAGGGAATGTTAAGGATTTGTACAGGAGATTGGGAGAAAGGGGAGGAGGGAGAACAGTGGTCCAGTGTGCCTTTCAGGTACAACTGACCTCACCCCAGCGACGTTCAGGCTCTAAACGATACTCAGAGGCAGTCTCTGCTGGACTGGCTTAGGGAGAAGGAGCAATGCCCATTTATCAGATGGGCCTGGATTTGGATCCAGCTCTGCTACTTAACAGCAAAGTGTGACCTGGGGCAAGTGAAAATCATTTGGGCCTCAATGTTCTCATCTATACAGTCGAGGAGTATCACTATCATGATGCCTGATAGTGAGGACTTGATGAGTAAATGTATGTCATAAGCCTTTTAACACATAGTAGACACAGGAGACCACTCAAGCATATACTGATTAGTAGACATACCATAACTGTCAGTGGTTCTCTCTCTGTCAACTAGTCCTATGTCCTGGCTCTTACAAGTCCCCATGTGGAGAGGGCATGCAGGTGCTAAGAGCCCTGGCTCAGGATTCTAGGGGAGGAGGGGCAAGCCTAGACCCAGGTCACCGAGGTGAACCTTTCCTCATGCACAGGGTAGGTAACTGGTCTCTCCCCTGGTCTTCCACAGAATCCCTCCCCTCCCAATTGATCACACTATGGGGAAACTGATCGTGGGTCAGTCTTGACACCTAATAGTTGAAATTCTTCAGGGCCAGGGCTGTGGCTCATCCATCTCTGGGTCCCCAGGGCCTGATGTCAATAGGTACTTGGTTAGATGAAAGATAACTATGCTGGAAATGGCAAAGCACTCCTAAATCAAGCCACCTGCCTTACTAAGGCTGAAAGAGACTGGCTCCTCACTCCACATTCAGACCCAACTACAGGTGCTTACTCTTTATTTCATTTAATCTGGATTAAGTGTGGAGGTGTGTGTGCCATAATGGTGCCCATTTTACAGATAAGAGAGTTATGGCTCAGAGAGGGAGTAATTAGTTCATCCAAAACACACATCCAACTGAGTACAGGGACAGAAGGGAACCAGCTCTGCCTGACTTCAAGCCCCTGTTCCTGACCCTGCCTGCTCCAAGGGCTTGATTCACGTATCCTTTCCATGGAAAGGTGAGAATCACCAATTCACCATAAGGGCATCTTAGAAAGAAAGGACTACTAACCAGAGAGAAGTTGGCGGCTGCAGATCCAAATTCCCCCCAGGAATTCCCTACAGTCCAAATTCCCCAGGGCTGAGGAACAGAGGGGGCGCCAAGGAGGGTCCTCTGATCTAACCCCCAAAAGGACAAGTCCGAGGGAAATGGACCAGCGGGACCCGAGACCCCAACGGAGCGGGGACGCGGCAGGATCCCCGCCTCTTCTCGAGCCCCAGCCAGAGAAACCCTTGGGCAAGGCGGACCCAAACGCAACCGCGGGGCTAGCGGAGCTCTGCGGGGAGGGGGGAGAGGGGCGGGCCCAAGAGGCGCAACGGCGTCCCATTGGCGGGCCCTCAGTTCCCTCCGCTACGTCACCGAACCGGCAAGACCAAGCTGCCCCTGACCTCACTCCTGGTGCGCCGCACTGGGCATCCGGACTCCACGGTCTCCGGAGACCTGCGGATCCTCACCCGCGCCACAATCCCCTCTGCTACTTCTGTCACCCCCAAAATGTTTTTTTTTTTTAAGTCCTAACAGACTCGCGGGAAAACTTAGAGTGGCTTCACAGCCTTCAGGGTCATCATCACCCGTCACCTACCGGTGTTGCCAGCCACCCCCGGGCCCTCAGTCCTCAAAGACTTGGGGGCTGGAAGTTGGGACGGACTAGCCTGCACTCAAATCCCAGCACCACTCCTCCTATTATGAGACCACAGACAGATCACTACTTCTCTCGATTTTCTTACCTCAAAATGTGCGTTGTTATCCCTACAATCACATGGTCTGAGGAATAAACTGGTTAAACTGGCTATAAAGGGAGATATTCTCCCACCTTATTATACAGATGGGGAAACTGAAGTCCAGCCACCAGAATAATCGTTTATACTATTTAATATGTTAACTGATGAATCTAGTTAATGTTACTCTCACCCACCATCCACTGAGTGGTTAAGTGCCAGCTACCGTGATGGGGACTTACATTATCTCAATAGCTCCTGTAATGTAGATAATTTTTGTGCCCATTTCATATATAAGGAAACTGAGGCTCAGAGGGGTTAAGTGATTTAAGGCCACGGATCAAGGAAATGAGTAAGAGGAGGAGCTGAAGATTTAAAAATTGGTGATCCAGGACACTGTCGTGAATTTGGGTCACCCTGGACTCCCCAAAGGAGGTTCTTAACATCTTTGAGGGGATGGAGGGACCCTTAGGAAATCTGGTGAAAACGCTGGATCCTCTCTATCGAGAGAGCACACTCCATACAAGCGCAAGGCTGCTCAGTTTCAGAGGCACCCATCTACTTCCACCCAGGGGATCTGCCCTAACCCCTCTCCCTTACCAAACCTTGCTTCTGGGAGAGTCTAAGAAACAACAAAGAAACAGAAGGAAAATCCAGAGAGAGAGACAGAAAGAAAGAAACTAGAGAGAGCAAGCGAGGAGCAAGCAGCAGAAGGAGCAAAGGGCTAACAGCAGTTGCCTTGGACTGGCATTGTGGTATAAGGGGCCAGGGTGGAGGGGAGCTCTAGAGTTATCTGAAATGCTTGAACCTTTTACAACATGAACATATTTGTGTGTCACTTGAGTAATAAATAGCAACTAAGAATTGCTTACAAGAAAGAAAAGAAATTGTGTAGACAAAGAGGACAGAGGGACCCACAGACACAAAACAGAAACACCGAGGGACAAAAACTTGAGGAGAGAGAACACCTCAGAGTAAGGGCGGGGGTAGGGGTGGGGGACTTGAAATACAGCCAGAGATAGACTGAAAAGATGGAGAAAGAGAACAGGGAAAGATAAAGAGATAGGCGGACATAGAACAGGAGGTCCTTCCGCAGCCCACAGCCGCTGTGGGGTTCCACCTCACAGGTTCCTCAGGTCCTGACGCCACCGAGGCCCCCACCCGTAGCCCCGGCCCAGCTGACCTGTAGGACCCGCTTGGTGAGGCCTGTCTTTTGCGCGAGCTGCTTCAAGTCCTTGGCGTCGGGGTTGTGGTTAATGGCAAAATAAGACTTCATGGTCCGAAGCTGGTGGTGCTTGAAGGAGGTGCGCATGCGCTTCGTCTTCTGGCTGCTCGGGTACGGCTGGTCTCGGTCCAGGTGCTCCGCGTCGTTCTCGTTGCAGCTCAGGGCTGGGGAGGGAAGGCAGAGGCCGAAGGTGAACCTCCTGGCCCGGCTCCCCACCCCCTACACTGCCAAGTCCACACCCACCTCACGATCCGCCAAATGTTTCTAGCCTCAGGACCACACTGCGGGTGCCGCACCCCGCTGAGATGGAGATATTATCCCATTTTATAGATTTATAGGGGAATTTGAGGTTGAGCCATATACCCGGGGTCTCTCAGCTTGGAAATGCTGGATTCAAATCCAGCTCTAGGAAATTCCAAAAAACATTCTGAGCCACCATGTTACAATAAAAATAGTAATGACAACTTGTCAATGACATTCAACTCCACAAGATGTGCTAATGGGCTTTACATGCACATTTTCATCCTCAAAACCTTTTGAGCCAAGCATTATTTCCCCCCTTTTTACAGATGTTGAAACTGAGGCTCCTAAAGGGAAATCACTTGACCTCGGACACAGCAGGCCCATTACCTTCCCGCTTCTCCCTGAACTCCTAAGGAGAAATGCAGTCTGCAGCCTTCCCTGCCCCTTGCTCCCACACAGGGTCAGGGGCAGGCACCTAGAAGTCATAGACTTCCACTCACGTTCCAAACCCTCCACCCACTTTCATCTCTCCGTTCCCACACCCAAAGTACTGCAGGACCCCTTAGCCCTGGGCCGGAAATGCTGGGCTGGAGGTTGGAAATTGTATTTTGTAGCTTCATCCTCACCACTCCTGTGAGGCAGCCGCTTTTCAGTTTTACAAACGAGATCAATGAGGCAGAGAGGTTAAGCGATCTTTGGAAATTTCGAGGAGTGGCACAGTACTTAGCCAGAAAGGGAAGGAAGTTGGAGGAAGAAATTAACATGTATTCCACACCCAGGGTATGCCTTTGGCCCTACATACAAGGGGGGGTGGGGCTAGGGAGGGCTTCACTACTGCTCCAATTGCTATTCACCCCATTTTAAAGATGAGGAAACTAACACGAAGGGAAATGAAGCCACACCATTGGTTAAGGCTGAGCCCAGATTCAACACTGCAGTTCTTGCCTCCTTGCTGTTTCTTTCCCCTACACCACAAAGGCTGGCAAAGATGAAGCATGACTCTTTGGGGAGCGTGTCCCTATCCAGAAGGGGCCCAGCTGGGGCTGCCAATGCCTGGAAGGCACTGGGGGTGGGGGACAGGGATGGAAAACTCGGGCTTCAGAAAGTTGCTTAGCAACCTGGTGGCTGATGGGGACATGCGGGACCCTTCTCCAAGATCCCCTCAATACATCCTGAGCCATCTTACTTTGGGGAGTGCCTCATAGGAGATTAATTCAGTCCCCCCTAAAGTGGGCAGCTGGGAATATATCTCCTGTTTCATCACATGCCCATAACAGAGCTGCAGATTTAGCAAATAAAAATACAGATTGTCTAGTTAAATTTGAATCGCACATAAACAATGAACAAGTTCTTAGAATGATATCTGAAATACTGCATGGGACATACCTATACTGAAAATTAATCTGTTGTTTGCCCAAAACTCAAATATTGCACTGTATACACTTATACTAAAAAAAAAATTATTCATTGAATTAAAATTCAAATGTTGTGTGGGATACACGTACACTAAAAAATTGTATTTTTCCTTTATTTAAAATTCAAATGTTGTAAGGGATACACTTACAGTAAAAAAAAAAAAATTGTCGCTTACCCAAAATTAAAATTTAACTGGGAGTCCTGCATTTTATCTGGCAATACTACCTCAGAAGCACTCCTGCTCCCCTGGTGGCCTACTCCTCCCCTGCCCAACTGAGGAGTAATCCCCTGCAGAAAAAGTGTGCAAGATGCAGGTCTTATCCCTAACCTTGAAGTTGTCAGCAAGTAGCTACACCTCCTAAAGTCCCCTTCCCACAGGCAACCAGGCACCCAAGTTCTCCAGCTGGGCTTTACTCTCACTGAGAGCACCCAGAGTAAAGAATGGGGATCCAGCAATTTAAAGGGGATCAGAGAATGACTCCAAATGTGATCCATGGAAACTGCCCTGCCCCCCTGCTGTGGGGAAAGACCCTCTTCTTGCCCCTAGTCCCCAGCTCCACAGGAGGTGGGGGGGGGGGTTGGGGAGTAGGGCAGGCCTCCCCACAGGGGATCTCTGGGCCCATTCCTCCGCCCAGCCCCCACCTGGGCCTTGCTGCTGTTAATGAGCTCCATGGGGACCCTGGCACCCCACGCACCCAAGGGACGTGCCCTGAGCTCGGCCTATATTGGGGGGGGCGCGGATGGTGGTTGGGGGAGGGAGAAGGAAAGGGCAGAGAAAGGAGAAAAAGAGACAGATGTAGAAAAAAGAGAGAATGGACAGAAAAGGAGAGGTGGGGGCAGGGGGATGGGGGAAGATGGACAGAGCCAGGAAAAAAGAGGAGAGGGAGAGAAAAAGAAAGCAGTGGATATGGAAGAACCAGAGAGAGACAGCTACAAAGACAGAAAAAAATCAGGAGACACACAGAGAGCCAGAGGGGTCACCAAGGCCCAGAAATAGTAGGGATGCGGTGTGGTGAAGGGTCCAGGTTAAGGAACTAAATCCCGGTCTTGGGCAGGCCCGGTCCCTTTGGCGTGGCTTTTTCAAAGCCGTTACAGGCCGGGTAGGGAGGAAAAGGGGAAGGATGAAAAAGGAGGGGAGGGCAGAAAAGAATTCGGCCCAAGGTAGGGAGGCCCAGGAAGGCCAGCAGCAAGGGCAGGGGACCGCACTAGGGGCAAAGGAGCGGCTGTTGGGCCCAGATTCGGTTGCTGCCCCAGGTCCCCTCACTCTGGCCCCCAGCTTCCCAGCCGGGTGAGATTCCCCAGGATCGGATCCGGGGAGGAGCAAGGGGACGAGGGGAGGGGGAGAACCAAGCTTTCTCTCTCTCTTTTTTTTTTTTTTCCTCTCAATTAGGCCGATTCAATGGAGCTAAAGAGCTCGTAAAATCATGAATAATTTACTCGTGATCTGTTATTAACCCATCGGGTTTCGAGCTCTTGTCGCTGGGACTGAACCTGTAATCAAATCTGACTTCGCCTCATTTTACTAAAGACGAGATTGTAGGTTCAATTGTCTAAATAATGGATTGGAATCAAATCAGTAATTACGCCGCCAGGCGCGCGCGCACACACGCACACACGCACACACGCACACACACACACACACACACACACACAAAGCTGGGGCTGGGGGAACTGGGCATCCGGCCGGTCCGCGCGGGACTCCCGTGGCCGCGGCGCGAAAACTCGGACGCGAGGCGCAGAGCCCGGGCCCCTGACCGGCTCCGGCCGCCTTGCCGCGCCCGAGGCCGGGGTCGGGTAGGTTTCAGTTCTGCCTCCGGGACCTGAGCTAAGATCTCGGACCAGAGGGGCTTCCAGAGGAGGGCCAGCCGCGGCGGCCACCGCCCCGGAAGGACTTTCCGATCCTGCGGGCCCCGCCGCTCTAACTGTCCTTCCCTAAGCGAGGGCCGGGCGCACCGACGGCGCCACCTCCCCACTCTGCCCGAGCTCACTGCCCCGTAGTAAGGTGCCGCTGCTCCTCCACCGACTGTCCCCCACAGCGATGAGCTTTGCAGGGGGTTCGTGTGGCTGGGCCCCTGGGTGTGGGACATTCACACCAACAAGCTCGAGTCCTCACAATCGGAATCACGCGCGCACACACACACACACACACACACACTTGCCCGGACATAACCACCGAAATCGCACCCTCCACGGGGCCCTCTTTCCAGTCCCAACAGCCCGCGGCCCACACTGTGGCCCTTTCTCTTCAGCGGGAGCAGGCAGGGGAGAAGGAGGCCTGGTCGGGGAGGCGCCCCCATTTCTCAATCTAGTCCGGGAGCCCGGAGTAAGCAATCCGCACAGCCACGGGCAGCGCGCCTTGCTCGGGTTCCACCAGCTTAGAAAGCCCGGGCCAAGGCCAGAGACAGGAACACCGGAATGGAGAAAGAGACAGGAACTTAGAAACCTGGAGACACACGCAGAGAGAGAAACGGGGGCCTAGAGACCCAAAAGGAGAAAAAAAGAGAAAGGGACCAAAGAGAAAAGGAGGAGAAGGCATGCGTGGGGCAGACTTGTAGAGGTGCCAGCTTCTCTGAAACTCAGCCTCCAGCCACATCTTGCTCTGAGTGGCGCGGCCTCCTCAGGGAAGGTGGAGGAGCAGCAAAAAGCACAAATAAATCGCTGTACCGTCTACCTTTCCATTGCAAACCTGTCTGCCCAGGGAAAACATAGTCCCGCTCCCCACCCATCAGGAGCCCTGTGGCCCAGCCCGCCCGCTGCTTTCTACTGGAGGCTGACCGCACTTGATAAATAGACCCGCTTTGTTTTGGGGAACCGGATCTGGACTCAGGGTAGTCTGTTCAGGGTTGGGGGTGACCGAGGGATGCAAGTTTTGGAAAGCCACATCTCTTACAGAGCTTTCAACAAATCTTAAATCTGCCTTGCAGACCTCGCTGCAGCCACCTTACCATTTACCAGACTGGGGGCTGTGTTTTCCTCCCAGCTCCACACACCAAGACATATGCCCCATGATCACCCAACAAACAACTTCGTTGGAGCGAACAGGGGACCCCCACCCACCTATCATTCTCCACCCCCTGCCCATGCCAGCTCAGATTTTTAAAGATGAAAATAATCCTGACTTCTTCCCCACCACAGCCCTCTCCGCACAGTTCAGGGGTTTGGTTTTGTTTTGTTTCCACTTGCGCATTAGACTAAGGGGAAAAGGAGGAAGAAAACAAAGTCTCTGAATCCGATTCTGCCCCAAACGAAAGAAAGAAAGTAATTGCAAATAAACTCTATCAAGTTCAGAAGCCCAGGGAGTCATAAACCTTCCCAGCCGTGCAGACTTCGGGCAGATGTTGACGGGCCTCAGAACCGCTGCAGCTGTCCTGAGCTAGGAGGGACGCGGGAGGGGGCAGAGCCTCTCCCAGAACAACACAGGGTTCAAAGACGCCGGAAATTCGAAACAAGCCCTCCACCCCAACCCCAGCGCAAAGCCAGGCCTTCTCGGTCTCATCCTGGGGCGCCGGCTTTGGAGGGTCGCAGCTCTCATCTCGGCGCCCCGCTGTCACCCGGAACTCGGAAGAAGAACCAGGGGGGGAACCCGAGACCTGGTGGAACAGGAGGATCGGGCAGGACACTACAACCCGCTTTTGCTCAAGAGGCTCCTGGGCCCAAGTTTCCCGAGCCTGCCGCCCACAGCACAACTTTACATGACCTGGCCGCAAGCCAGGCCAAACTCGATGGCCCCGGGCCACCGCCAGTCCTTTCTCTTGGGACCCCCGCCGCTCGGCCTCGCTCAACCATCGCCCCAGATCCTCTCCCTCAGCCATGCCAGCCTACAGCCTGTGTGGTGTCGGCTCTGCCATGCTTTCTCGATACTTGCACTTTCTGCTCAGCCAAGTGGGTAAAAGGCCCAAGACAAAAACCCTCTAAAAGATTTCTCGGCTTCGAGGTACTGCACCGGGAGCATCAAGACCACTCCAGCCGAGGGCGCAAAGGCTGGAGCCCAGAGAGCTAATGGCGCTTTCTGCCAGGTCATCTGGTGGGCATGGGGAAGCCAAGAGTGACAGTAAACATGTACAGCACACTGAAATTCACTTTGCCCTCAGCCTCTGACTCTGTGCACCTTCCCTCAACCCGTCGGGGCCCGCTCGCGGCTCCTCGCACTCACCAGCGTTGTAGGCGGCCAGATCTGCCCCAGGCCCGGGGCTCTTGCGCTTCCTCGGCCGCCCCTTCTGCACTGTGCCCACGCCATTGTAGTAGGGAAGACCCAGAGGGTTGGCCCCAGCTGCACCCAGCCCGGCGCTCTTGGCCGCGGCGGCTGCCGCTGCTGCAGCCGCCACGTCGGCGTGGTTGAAGTGCGCGGGGTACTCGCCCTGCAGCAGCGCCTCGAAGTGCAAGCGGCAGTAGACCAGGCTGTCCTTCATGCCGAAGTGGTCACCCGTGGTCAGCATCTTGTTACACGTGGTGCACGTGAAGCAGTTGAGGTGATAAACCAAGTCCCGAGCTCGCATCACCATCTCCGAGGCCGAGATGCCCAGGTGGCAGCGGGCGCAGCGCTGCACAGAGAAGCGCCTGTAGGGACCATCGAGGGAGGGACTGTGGGGACACACGGTTGGGTACCCCCCGTATCCCTCCTCCAGGTACCGCTGCTACCACTGGTGGGAATCCACTCAAGACGGGCAACCGGGTCTTAACTTGGAGGATGGGGCAAGAGGGAACTAGATTTTGGCCCATATCTGGTCCAACCCTGAAACATAGTTTCCCTTAACCATTTTCGTGTCTACAAAGGCTTTACTTTACCCAGAGTCTGAGCAAGCCCTAGGAAAGCCTCGCTGGGGAGTAAGGGAAACTTCCCATTCATCCCTTCCTCAATCTCTACCCCTGCCCTCCACACCAGTGCCTGGGCATCCTACAGACCTTTGTAATTCCTAAGAAACAGAGACAGGGAGAGAGACAGAGGCAGGGGAAGGGGAGGTGCGGTTGAAATAAGCAGACCTAACCCTAAACCAGGAGAAGAGAACCAAGGAGCCTGGAGCCTGCCTGTTAGTGATTCCGGTTCTTCAATCCTGACCAGCTTTCACTCCCATCTCCAGGAAAGACCCGGAAATGCACCCAATCTGATCCCCGTCTCTGTCTCCAACTTTGTTCCACACCAGTCCAGACTGCCTGGGTCTGGGGGTGCCTGTTTCAGTTCGCCCCAGTTGACCCAAGAAACTTCAGAGGGAGAAGGGTGCCCAACTCAAGCTTATTTTTGGTCTAAGCTAAAAAGAGGGCAGCTTCTGCTTTTCTCTGGCTCTCCACCGACACTTCACAGATCTTTCCAAGAGTTCCCTCAGATTATTGCTTAAAAAGGATGTCAGTCAATTTGTACTGGCTTGGAGAAGGGGGGGGACTACATAGGGAACCCTCCCTTGGGACAAGACTGGATCTGAGACCAGGGGTCCTGGCTGCCCCGGGGGCGGTGGGTCCCGAGGTGGGGGCTACCTGTAGTAGTCTTCCTTGCAGTAGATGCTTCCATCCTTGCTGAAGCAGGTGAGCTCCGACTCCAGGTTGAGCTTGCACTCGCAGCACTTGAGGCAGCGCATGTGCCACTGCTTGTCCACCGCCAGCAGGTAGTAGCGGTCGGAGATCTTGCCCCCGCAGCCGGCGCACAGCGCAGCGCGGTCACTGCTGATGGACGGCATGGTCTGCGGAGGGAGGGAGGCGCGAGACCGCAGCGCCTGCGTCAGCCTGCGACCCCACCGCCGCCACGCCGCGGGGAAACAGGCACGCACCCGCAGCTCCCTCGGTGGCTCCAGCTAGCCCTAAACGCAGCGGGGTGGCTGCCAGGGTGTGTGGTACGCCTCCTCTACGCCAAAAGGCCCATATCCAAGGGGCTCAGAACCCAGGTCCGCCCATGCAGCCCAAGTCGGTCGCAGGCCCGGACCGGCTGCTGGCCTGGACAGACCTTCCTCCTTACTTTACCCCCTTCCTGTCCCCTCTGCTCTTTTCCCGAAGGGCTCATGCTTCGTTGGGGGACTGGGGGCAGTCGTGGCTACTTCAGCCAAGCCCTCCAAAAGCTGTCCCCAAACTGTTTCTTAAAGGAGCCACTCTGCTGGGCCCCAAGAAAAGGGATAAGATGACCATTATAAAAGTCACCCTCCACCCAGACTCCTCTCCAGAGACTCGGTCGAGTTCTTGGCCCCTAACCCCAGTGATCTCTGAATTCTTAAGCCGGAGGTTTAGGCCAGGGCAAATAGCGCGCGGCTACCACCTCTGCCACATTGGCTGGGGCCCTCTTAGGTCCTGAGAGAGGCTGAGTGTGGTGCATGGGCACCCTCAAAGTCTCCCAACGCAGGATAGGCCCAATCCAAATCCTCTCCTAACCTGACAGGCTGAGTGGGTACAACTCCGGAAGAAGAGCTTGGAAACAAGAGGCACTGGGGCTGCTGTTCTCGCTTTCCAAGCAGAGAAGCTTCGCTGCTGCTCCCCACCTCCTTGGCCTCTAAAGGGCACTGCGGGGCCTGGCTTGGGCAGTGTCTGTTTGTCTGGCCCCCAGGAAGGTCGGAGGCAAGGAACTGGCTATTTGGGGCTGGGCTGGTGGAGCCAGGTGTGGAGATCCGAATGGACTCTCCTTCCACAAGAACCAGGCCAGAGCCTGAACGGCCAGCCCTAACCGGGCCGAGTGAGGCCAGCCAGGAGGCCCGAGATGCGAACAACGAAGAGCGCTGGCCTGGAAGACTTCGACCTCTGAAACTGTGCTGGGACGGGAACCCCGATTGCCAGGAGGCGGAGAGTAGCTCCAGTCGGCTGGAGACCCCGGTGCTGCCGGGTTGGTTCGTCCTTCCCCGCGCCGAAGGCGGCCAGAGCCGAGGAGAGCGCGGGGTTGGCGACCAAAGAGCCCCTTGAAGTGAGAAGAGAGCCATCGGGCCGCGGGTAGGACTTCGCTCCCACTTCGGGAGAAATGCTCTCTTCCACCTTTAGGGTCTGAAATTTCGGTCTCAACCTTGTTTCCCTCCTCCGCCCCAGCAGCCGGGTTTCCCGTGAGCCGGGAGCTACGGGCCTTGCATCCTGTCCGCAGATCCCCAGCGTCCAGTCCCGCGCGGCACGAAGGACACTCCCCAAAGTGCCCCCAAACTTAGGAGAGCAAAGGCGCAGACCGATCCGGCCGCGTCCCAGCTTCTGGCCCGGACCCCGCAGCCGTGCGCCTACCGTCTCCGTGTCGCCGCGGTCGATGGCGGAGCTGATGGCGGGAGCCTCGCTCTTGGCCCTGCGGTCCATCTCGTCGATGACCCCGTGCACCTCGGGGCCCGACAGGCTGTGGAACAGCATCGCGGCGGGACCGGCGGGGCCGGGGGCGCGGCTCCTCCGCGGGAGGGCTTGCCCCCCGCCTCAGCTGCCTGGCGCTCCCCGCACTAACGGGCCCGGTGCATCGCCACCGCGGCCCCGGCCCCGCCCGAGCTCGGCTGTGCCCCCAGGCCGGGCTCTGGGCCCCGGGCGCCCGCGGGCCAGGACGCCTCCCGCCGAGGCGCGGGGGCAGCTACATCGCGGGGCGCCTGGGCGGCGGCGCCAAAGCCAGGGTCACAGGGGCACGGGGCGGGTGGGGGAGGAGGTGGGGTGCGGGAGGGGGCAGGAGACCAGGGCAGAGGTCGGCCCCCGCCGCGGGCGCTTTCACGCCGCGGGCATTGCCCGCCCGGCTTCGGCGCCCCGGGCGCAAAGCAGGAGCGCAAACTCTGCCCGAGGCGGCGACGGCTGCGGTCGGGGCTCACTAGGGAGCGACTAGGTGCCCGCGGCGGCCCAGCTGCCTGGACCTCTCCCCTCCCCGGGGTGTGCCCCCAGCCCAAGGCGACCCGCTTAGGCGCTGGGTCGGCTATGGGAGTAGGGGTTTCTCCGGAGCCAGCTAGCCGAGCGGAGACACCAGGAGAATTGAAGAGGAGGAGGAGGAAGAGGAGGAGGCGGAGGTGGAGGAGGAGGAGAAAAAGGAGGAGGAGCAGAGTGGGAGGAGGAGCCGCCGGCCGCGGGCCCCGCCGCGCGCAACGCTCTCCAAGAGCGCGCCGAGCCCAGCCCCGGCTCTGCAGTCCGCGCCAGCCAAGCGTCCGCGCCTTTTCTACAGCCGCGCCTGACATCACGTCCTGCCGCCGCGCCATTGGCCGCCCGGCACCCCGGGCCCCGGCAGCGCGTGCTCTGGGAAGGCGGGAGACCCGAGAGGGAGGGGAACCGCAAGAGGAGGAGAGGAGCGACGAGATGGTGGGAGCTGGTGGGCGAGGCTGGGGGGCGGGGGCGGGAGCCAGCGAGGGAGGAGGGGGAGCGCGGGGTTTGGAGTTTTAAGCTACAAACAGTTTGCTGCGATTTTCTTCGGGAAGGAAAACTAAACCTTCTCTCCCCGCCGTCTCCATCCTAAGAAGGCGCAGCCGCCAGAAGATGCTTGAGGAAGGGCTCCCTCGGGTAATCCCTCGGCCCGGAGCCGCCCCTCGGGCACCGGCTGGGGAAGCCTGGGAAGGCCGGCCTGAAGCAGAGCTCGGGGAGCCTTCGGCCGCTTCCCGCCGAGTCCTGTCTTCCGCCTGGGCTTCGCGCTGCGAGGCTGCGGGCTGCCGTGCAGGCCTCCTGCGGACCCGGCTGAGCCAGAGCGGCAGGAACCGGCGGGAGCTATGGCTCCCGGGGAGGGCGGCCAGTCAGCTTACCCTGGCTCCAAGCGAGCTACGGCCCAATTAATGGCCCGGCGTGTAGTTCCCACTCTCTCTTCCCGGTCTCTCTCCAACCTGGAAGAGTGAGTGTGAGCGTGGCTTTACGAACGAGAAAGGCATGGGTTCGGATCCTAGTTCTGCCATTGACTTGCAGTGTAAACTTCGGCAAGTGACTTAACTTCCCTACGCCCGTTTCTGATCTTTTAAGTGAGGGACAAGAAAGCCCTCTCCACATGGATGTGATGAGCGAAAGAGATCACGAATGTAAAATGCCTGGAACATAGTAGGCACTAAGGAAATTCTTTCATCACTTCCTTTCCTCTCTTCTTCCCTTTAAAAACTTTCCCACTCCGAGCTACATTAGGTATCACTGAGGTTCTTAAAAACCACAGGCCCATTGCGCTGTCCGCTGGGTGCCTCATGCCACAGACCAGTTACTGAAGGGCATCCTTCCTGCAGCTTGGCTGCACCACTTCTCCAACAACCTGGCCTGCCGCATGAGTCCCAACTACCACCCCAACCCCCAGACTTCAAGCTCCACCAAGAGACTCTTGGGAGTGACGGGGTGGGTGATGAAGAGGGATTTAGGGAATAAAAAGTGACTGTGGAGAAAAACTGAATGAGCTAGTTACAGAACCTCAGTCTCCTGGCTCTGCCTTGGAGGCGGGTTCGTGTGCAGTGACTTGATTGCCAATAAGAGGTAAGGGGCTAGCCAGGATCTGTGTAGTTTACCTTACAGGGCATAGAACTGAGGCTGTACAAAACATACTTTTACACAAGTCTTACATGAATTTCAGACAACTACATGTGAGCTTGTAATGCCCAAGCACAGACATGCTTTGTGTGCAAATGCACATGTTCATCTTCATTGGCAAACACTTCGAGTGTAAGTATATAATGCCAGGCAGGAGGATGCATCTATACACTGGAAAATTGCAGTTATAGGTAAAGTTGCACTCTCAGACAACTCTATGGAGATGCCTGTGTAGGGTTCTCTGAGACCATGTTTTGCATATTTGCAAAACTTTCGAAGTTGCAAGAATGTGTGTACATGCTGCACACGCACAGATGCCCTCAAATGAGGAACGGACCATCAACCCAAAGACGCGCGTGCGCGAGTGTTCACACAGACGTGTGTGTGCTCTAGCGCCTGCACAAGGCCAGCGCCCAGGCACACTGACGCCCGCACGCGTACACATAAGCATGTTTTACTGACGCATCTGGGGCACTTTCTTTCAAAGAAAGGAGGGAATGAAGATCTAATCTGGGAGTCACCGGGGTTCATCGGGAGGTTGCCCAACGGGTAGGGAAAAAAAATGTAACAGCACTTGAGCGTTTGTCCGTGGTACATCTCTGTGCCCAAGCTGGAAGGATGCAATGCGTTTCCTAGAACTCGAGGGGCTGGCTCCCTTCGGAGCTGCGGGGCGGGGGAGGAGCACTCGGTTACTCTTTGCCGCGGGCTTCCCCAGAAAGGTGGAAACACACCCTGCGGCTCTTCACTTCCCCCATGTCTGTAAGCACACGCTTTCTTCGCCACCTCTCTGACCAACAGCCCACACCACACCCACCGCCGACCGACCCCGAATTCCCTGACAGGATTGCCGCCGGGTGCGCCCGCGTATGTATCCCTCCGTGTCTGGCTGGGACGCGCTCGGGTCGGCAAAGGGCTCAAACTTCAATTCCCGCCACGGGATCTGGGCACCCCTCCCGCCCCCGACACCACACACACCCCAGCCCTGAGTTCAGAGGCCGGTAACTTTGCTAATCTCCCCCAGCGGCGAGGGGAACATCGCACAACCGCTGAGCCCTGTCCACGGAGACTAAACAAGGAGAGGAACAGGCTGTAAACACACATCTTGACACGTGAGTGACATTTACACGGTGCAAGAAGCCGCAGCCGCGAGGATGGCGGCGGGTGGGGGGAGCAGGCATCCGCAGGTAAATGGAACCTTCGGAAGCGCCGGAAACAGAGGCCCCTCGACGCCCCTCCCCCAGGTACGGGAAAGGACTCCCCAGGTCGCTTGAACCTGCCTTCTGTGGGAGGTGACAGGTGAACGGAATTCAGGTCTGGCTACTCTCGCCGCTGCCTACCTCCCCACCATCTGCTTCCTCGCAGACAGGCAGACCCGGCGCATAATGAGGTAGCAGCCTCCAGCCGGCCACCGTGACTAACTCAGAACAAAAGCTCTCCCTCCACGCCTCTTCCAACAAAGGGGCCACCAGCCCTGGCGCTCCCCGAAGGCTGCGGGGCTCCGGGCTGCCGGCTGCGGAGCTGCCGCTCGGAAACTTCCCGGGGCTGCCGGCGCCACGGAGCCGGGGCCGGGAGGGAGGAAGCACATGCCGCCCAGAGAAAGTGAGGCCGGGCCTGGCGGGGGAAGAGGGGGCGGGAGCCGGGTAGCCGCGGAAGGAGGGTGATTGATCAGTGCGCCGTTCCCGGCGCTCTGTCCCGTTATTAGAGGCGGCCAAAGCAGGGCCACGCAATAACCTCCGAATCGCCAACTAATTGACGCTGCAGGCAACTACTTCATTGTGCGCGCTGGTTTTATGTCTTCATAGCCGGTGATTGACAAGGTGTAATTAGTCATCTCACTCGGTGATAAACATGGGCACCCTCCTCCCGCGGCATCAGGCCGTGTGTACCAGCAGAGGAAGCGATAGTTGACGCTGATATACCATTAAATCAAAATGAAGACGTTCAGAAGTGTGTGTTTGCTGTGACGCTCTGATGGTTTATTTCTCAAATACGGCACCAACAGATTTACTTGATTTGCAAGTTAACTACAACATTAACTGGTTTTATTTATTTTGCCTCTTCTTTCCTTTTCCTAGGCAGGGATGTTGCTCTTGGAGAATGTGAAGACAGTTTGCTTCTTGACAAGCGAGCGAACGGGCGCCCAGATTTTTGCAGCCTCTCGAGTCTCTCCCGAGGGAAAGGCAGGCAGAGAAAACGCCTGATTTGGGAGCCACCAGGGAAGGATTCCGCGCAGGGGGAGCCGCCCTCTTTGGCCCCAGACCGGCCTGCCGGGGACCCCCTTTGGGCACAGCCAACGGATGACCTGAAACACTGAGGATGGTGCTGGGGGTTGGGGTGGGGAAAGCCTTTTGGATAATAACTGCAAAGAAGAAAGAGGTGAAGACAACTGTTTCTTCTCTGCCTTGCAGCAGGAGGAACTGTGTTCTTAGAGCTGTTGGCTGCAGTCACAGGGCCAGTTGCCTGCCTCGGTTCCCTGAGTAAAGTGTAATGTCTCCTGTTCTCAGGGTTGCACCCTTCAGCAAATTATATACCTTGCTCAGCTGTGAAGTAGGTCTTGCTTAGGGAAGTGTGTGTGTGTGCGTGCGTGTGTGTGTATGTGTGTGTTTATGGGGGTGTGTCTCTCTACAGTGAGGCTGCTACTAGAGGTGCTAGTTATTCATTTCAAAAATCTGGTGGTTAAAAACTTTAAAAAGGGGAGGGAGCATTGCTGGTTGGGCTCCCTGGGATTGCTGGGGTCTGTCTTGACTCTAATTCTGGTTAGAGAATGGCGAGGACTGAACAAAACTACCAACTGAAAGCCCACTTCCAGTGTATCACACAGCCCCCAGGAACCCCCCAGTGGGGAAAGCTCCCTGCACTTTCCCCTTCTCTCTAACCTCTGTCTTGAGTTTGTTTAGCAGAGGAATGGTGATTCCTTGCCACCATGCAGGAATGTGGGGTTGTGGACATCTCCAAGAAGAGATAGGGTGAAGCCGAGTCACAAGGATGACAGAAAAGTCTCATATTTTCAAAAATGACCCCCTTCTACCCAGGCCTGGGCAGGAGAGGCAAAGAGGGGAGTGTTTTATACTGATGTGAGAGGCTGTCAGTCAGCAGCAAATCAGCTCAGGCATGGCCACTTTATGAAATCAACTCTTTTTGCCTTGGTCAAACCTTACCGAAAATCTGCTGGTTACTCATACTGACAATATAAATTAGCTGCTTCTTAGGTTTTTTTGAGGAAGAATACCACGTCTGTTGATAGATAAATGGCTTGGCCCGACTCAGGCAGAGAAGAACCCAATTCCTCCTCCTCTTATCCCTGCAGCGATCTGAACAGTTCCGAAACCGCCTCCCAGGGCGTCAGCTGAGCAGGTTGGGGAACTAACCAGGGCCCTCTCTCTAGGGCCCTGTTAAATGCACTGAACTTAAAATGAAACACGAAGTGTGAATTTCAGGTTTGAACATGATGCATCAGGAAACGTGGAGGTTGGCAGCCCTTTTCTCCCTCCTGCCTTTCGGTAGCAGGTATTAATATTGTATTAAATGTTATGAGAAAGTAAAGGCTGCGGAGAGGAATGTGCTCAGATGCAATTTTGTCAAGGTTTTTATCTGTGATTATGATTCCAGATGTAGAAACTCCCGGAGGAGGGAAATGAGGGGCTGCTGGCGTGTGACATGTGTTTTAAGGTGTTTGGCAGTGTTTCTCAAAGTGGTGACAAAATGTTCAATTTTATTACAGGGAATCGGCAAAAAAAAATATGAATATACTAGGCTGGAGAGTGTTCATCTCAGCAGAGGATTTACCATTATTGATTAGGGTGGGGAAAGTTTGTATCTGGGTCCGCTTAAATCACATTGTCAACAATGTAAATCTGTCAGATCAGATTATTCCGAAAGCACTATTGTAACAAATACACAAAGCTAATTGCATCTCTCTACCTTCTAATTTCCATGCAAGATGTAAACTGCCCTGGAAGCACACAAAAAAAGTAAATATTGCAACGTGTCATTTTTTAAAACTGGTGTACCTACCACTATTGCTTGAGAGTGATTTTTCTTAACCTAACCCAGAATACTACTCAGTCCTAGAAGGGACCCTAGTCCTAGAATTTTGCTCATTCTGTTAATCTGGTTGCTTTTTAGGTAGGAGCACAACTAAAAGCAATGAATTTCCTCACACAGGGAACCACATTTTGCTAAAAGGAAAATCAGGAAGATTGTATGGGGAAAAAAAGTGGGGTTGGGGGAGGAGGCAGCTGAACTCTTGACTGACAACTCTTGTATCTACATGCGCTTGAATCTGGAAAAATTCCTACCACAGTCTTTTCTCCATTCAGAGACATCTCTGCCACCCCTCTCTAACAGCAGTATACCCCTAAACTCTATTTCCAACCAAAGGTTCCCTCATAAACCTTTTATAAGCTTCACATACACTAATCGACGCAGGTACGCAGCTAGCGCTGACTAGACTGGAGGAGGATTTGGTAAACATTTCCATAGAACAAAAAGAGGGGGTTTTGGCTAAAGATGCTGGACTTGGCTCTCCCACAAGTCCTCAACCAGAGACTCTCAGCACACACAGGACACATTACTGCATGTGGATTGCCCCACATCTAGCACACGCAGTCTGGTCCATCAGCCCATTTCCTGAAGCTCACAAGTATTCAGCCCCAGCCCTTCCTTAATCCCGGCTAAGGAATGTTGATTTTGGCTTCCCAGCCACTGGCACTATTTTACCATCACAAAACATACTGGTTCCTAGCACAAATCGCACCTTCCTGGGAAGGAAGAAGGTTCCTCTCCTGTGAAGTGGTTGGTACATTTCTGAGGGGAACAGTGAGGTTGCACGGAAGGGAAAATGCTCAGCGTGGTCACCGTCTCTCCCTGCGCTTTCAGCAGAGCCCTTTCTCTACCCCAGCCCAACTTTCCACTGGCTTGATTAGCAAACCTCTACTGCTATTTGGGCAGCCGGCATTGTCTCCTTAGGTGAGGAACGAGTCATTTCCCACATAAGCTTCAACCGAAGCCCAACCTCTTGCCCCCTCCCCCATTTTTATTCTTCCATTAATTAAAACAACTAATGTTGCATCGATTATCTTTGCATGAATGAAAATCATTACGGGCCCTTGCAGGTATATGGGAAATTCTGTTTGCTCAAGTATTCACACTTTGATTTCCAATAGACTCATTTTCCCAGGCATAAAGAAATTCAAACAAAACAAAACAAAAACAAAAACAGAATCTCCTGACACTTTGCAGTAAAGCATGAAGACTGGTAGTAATGAGCTTGTGCCGATCTCTTGCAGGAAGGAATGCTCAGATGGCCCTGTTTTAGAGCTGAATTGTACTATCTGGTAAAGGCTTCTAGACAGTTAACGCAAATGTGGATAGGTCATCAGACCTAGATTTTGAATTTGTGCTTGTGTTGAAGCAGATGAGCTCATCCAAATTTACTTTTAAGCTACCATCAGTCCTCAAAAGTAAAAAGGCAGGGGACAATCATCTCTGGAATTTCCCGGGTAGTTGGCCATTTCAGCTTGCATCTCCATTTCTGGGGGCTGCCATAATTAGAGCGATCTATTTTGCATTTACTTCTCTTTCCAAGCACTACATTATTCACTCTTTCCTGTGCTTATTAAACAGTGCCACCTGCACCAAATTCAACAAAGCTCTTCCATCAGTCAGCCCAGTAAGGATCCCAGACCATATATTATCATTAATTGAAGCTCAATTGAATAGTTGACGATAGAGGCATGAGTAAAAGCAACACATTTCCTAGGACCTGCTTATAAGAATGTTTGAGGCAAAAAAAAAAAAAATTCCCCAAATTGTCATTTTTTACAAACTCATTTCATTCTCTCTGTATAGTAATTTAAGCAGCAATTAGCAAGTCTTTTAATTAATGAACTACTCCCTGTATGTCACCAAGGTGCCTGCAGCACAAATGTCCTTCATAAGGCACTAGAAGATGCAGTCAATATTTTGTCACCCAAAGCCTTCGAAGCTGACCACCTCGATAGCCCTAATACTATCAAAAGCATCTGAAGAGGCAGGGACAAGGCTGGGAGGCAGAGGACAATCTTGAGAAAACTAGCCGTGGATAGCCTGAATCCAGAGAGAGGGAGTGGCAGGAAGAAGGGATCCAGAGACAGAAAAGAGAGGTAGAAAATGAGTGTAGATAGATACCAGCAGTTAAAGAAAAGCCTAGAAAGTTTCTAGCAAAGATGGGACCATCTCTGAGTCTCAGCTGTAACAAACTCCATCTAAATGCTGATGGTTTACAAATTTTTAAGAGCATCAAACCTCCCTGTGCCTTGTGCTTTAAAAAGCTCTCTGCTTTGTTCAAAATACTGCTTATCTTTGGCATTGTCAACAGCTCTGCATCTGGGAGAGATTAATTAAGTGATAGGTCAGGCACAATGAGGTGAAAGGGCATGTCCACCCAATCAGGACTGATTCATCCATTTCTAGGTGAATCAACTTTGTTGAGGGATGCCAATTTCAGTTCCATTTTCAGGGAGGATTTATCAATAGGAATGCCTGAGCTCCCCCAGTGAGGGGCTCTTAGATGGAAAAGCTATTTCCAGACAGAAAAATCTAAAATCCACACTCTCTGTCTTTTACAGATGTAAAACCAAAACGTAACTATAAATTGTCTGTATGCTTAAGTTTTACTGATCTAGGTGAAGGCTGATTTTCTTGAACATGACCTTTTACAAAACCACTAATTGGATGATTACAAATAAGACTGCCATGCAACACAATTTTAAAAAATAAAGACTTTGCTTTCTTTTCTCCCCTTCTCAACTGTTCCTCATTGCCTCTTCCTTTCAAAGTCCACTTTTAATTTCTAGAGGCAAAGTGAAAGAGACAGGAGGAAAGAGAGAGAGAGAATGTAAAAGAAATAGAGAGGTTGTCTAAGTGTTCGCTGAATTTTTCCAGACCAATTAGAGGTTATCTTTAAATCTTCACTCCTCCATGTCCCCCACACTTTTCTAAAAAATCTTTAGTGAGAAATCAGCTAATTGGAAAGGCCATGTGGCCAGTTCACCCTGTTCCTAACCAGAACGGTTTTAAGGACCTTGGATCCTACTCCCCAAAATGACACTCTCCCCATCTCTTCAGCAGCACGTCAGTCTGGGTCAAAATTGAGGTTGCCTCTGTGTGTGTGTGGGGGGGGGGTGGTGGATGGGTGGGTGAGAGAGAGACAGAGAGAGACAGAGAGGGAAGTAGACTCCGAGCCTGTGTAATGCTCAAGTAAAGTGACTGTTTTGAGTAGACCCCAAACAAAACACTTGGAATATTTTTACTCAGTTCGTGAATACCCCTGGCAAAAGAAGTTCTCCTTTTACAAGGTGTGGTGGGGGTGGGGTGGGGGGAGGAGTAAACAATGGTTTGTGTTTTTTGTAACTGACCAACCATTTCCCTTTCTCCAAAGAAATGTAGAATGCCAGTTTCTTAACTATCCAATTCTTTAAATCATTTGGGATCCATCTATATTTATAAAACTGAGCAGAAACACTTAACAGCCTGATCAATAGCCATTGACCATCAGTGCACCTCACACCCTAACATGCACAGCTTGATCATGTATATTTGATCATCGAAAAATTCAAAGCATCTTGCAGCAGTGTATCAAGCTTCCTATAAAACAGTCTATCTTTTTCTGTGGTCTTAAAAACAGTGTTGGTTTCTCTCTCTCCTGATTTCATCTATCTATTTACACACACACACACACACACACACACACACACACCCTTCCCTTCCTGGAGAGTTTATTGCTCATATATTTGATGAAGAACAAGGTAATTAACTGTGAGGCTGTACATCTGGGCGGTACTTCATATCCACTGTAATAATAAAACATTTTTTCCCCCATTTTAGCAGAAGAAAGGCTAGTCCTGCCCACAGATTCAGAGGACCCCAGAGTCTCCATCTGCAAAGCCTCCTTGTTATAAATCCTGCCTCCCTCTTAAGTGATGGCATGCACAATTGCACCAAGGGGCACTAAGTGTATCTGTAAAAAAAAAAAAAGCATCATTGGAAAAGCTTGTCCCTTCTCTGAGATTCAGCATCAGATACTAGGGGTTTGGAACAGACACGGCTGGCTCCTCTGTCCCTAGTCTCTTTGGCAGGAAACGGGAACAAGAGTGCAAAGGGCTTGTTCTAGGAAGAGACACAAGTAGAAGGGGTGTATGTTGGGATCTCAAGGGCTGATCTCATGTCCTAAGCACATGCCACTAAGCTCCAATATCCCCAAAAAGGACTCAGCCCTGCAGACTTTTCTGATATTCCGAGGTCAAAATACCAGAAACTGGTTCTAAGTTTCTCCAATCTGTCGAAACCGCTCCAATCATTGGGTCAGAGGAATACCAGCTGGCAAGCCTGCTCCAAGTCTGCAGCACAGTCTTTCTAACCCCAACCCCAGAGACCACCTCCCACCCCCACCCCCAGCCAGCAAAACAAATTACCTGCAGAACCTCCCATTTCTGGAGTCCCCTGCTCTGTATTCCGAATCGTGCCCAGAACAAATTTCTCGGGGCCCTTCCTTCTAAAAGCAGCAGCATCTGGGCAGAGGCTCCCTCCTTTATATGCGGGGGTAGGGGGGCAGACTTCATATGATAATACATGTAATATGATATGGAATGACAGAATGCATGACAGTTGCCCATAATACGGAGAAGTCAGTCAAAGGACAGAGGGGACATTTGGATAATTACCATCCATTGGCTAGTCAATCACGCGAACAGAGAGAAACTGCACAAAACCCACAATGGAGTTGGGAAACAAAAGAGACCCGAGCCAGACTCAGGATTAACCGGTCTAAAGCGATCTAAATGCTTTTGTATCTGAAGAACTGAGGCTCCTAGGTTGCCCCCCCTTCCCACTCCCAGGGAACTAATTGCGGGGATCAGAGTTAAAGCCCTCTCCCTCCTTTACCCTTTCTCTTTGTAGACTGCTCACCACGCAGAAAAAAAAAAAAAAAATGATTTCTCTCTCTGTGTTCATTAAACTATTTTAAAGTTAAAGGGGTGGGGGAGGGAGCCTCCATGTGGGCCCTCAGCCCAGAAGCTGGGGTTCTTCAGTCTTGGAAGAGGCTGGGACAGTCTCAGTTGGTCTCAATTCTTTGTTTCTGGGTGAAGTCTTCCCTCCTCGCCCCTGGAAACAGATGCCCCATTCACCTGGGCAGCTGCCCTTTGCCTGGAGGCTAATGGGGATGGCTGGTACCTGTTTTGGGTGAGGAGTGCCCATAACTGGCTCCTGCACCAGAAAGACAGACAGGTCCATCCCCTCGTTGAAAACTCAAATGGAGTCAGCATCCTCAGAATTAAACGGTGTGAAAGGGTGACAGAGAAGGAACTCTAGCCTTCATAATGGGTAAGAGAGAAGACGACGGTGGTAAATTGTGAGAAGAGAAAATCTGCTTCTCAACTGGGGAGTGAAAAAGACGAAGAAAATCCTTCTCAATGAGGCAGGGAGAGACTATGCTTACTTGGGGAACGGGATGAGAAGAGATTCTTGCCTGAAAAAAGAGAGAGGCAAAGAGGTGATTCCTCAAAAGAGAGGAAAACGGTCCCATAAATTTTTAGAGACTCTGAGATGAAGGTGAGAGAGGAGGAGAATTCCTCAAAAGATAAAAGATACGGGCAGAGATCTCTGTCTGAGAGTGAGACCCCCGAGTTCCAGGGCGGAAAGACGGGCAACTGTCTCACCCATAAATTCCCACCGGGTCCTCCGATGCGATTCTAACTCGCCCAGCGCCCTCCCGGCCCGCGGAGCTCGCGTGTCCCCGCTCGGTGGCAGCGGCGTCTCCCAGTCCGGCACGCGGGTGCCCGCCGTGCCCCCGTCCGCAGCCCCCTGCCCCTCGGGGCGGCCGGGGAGCCCTCTTACCTTTCCGAGTCCTCCGCCGCGGGTGTGGCCGGCTCGGCGGGCGGCCCCGGGCCAGGGCCGAGGGGCGAGGGGCGGGGGCGCGGGGCTGGGGGGGAGCAGCAGGGTGAGGGCTGGGGGTGCTGGCACGGTGCCCAGGGGGGGCGAGGGGGCAGCGGGCAGCCCCAGGGCCCGCGGGCGAACACGGCCGAGCCGGAGGAGGGGCGCGGAGAGCGGGGCCGAGGAGGGGCGCCGGGGCCCGGGGCGGGGGGCGGGGAGCTCCAGCCTGCGGGACCGGCCCGGGAGCCAGGCGAGGCGCGGAAGGGAGGCCTCGCGCTTGGGGAAGCCGAGGACCCGTCGCGCGGATCCCTTCGGCTGACAAATCAATCAGGGCCAGCCGAGCCGGGGCACTGCCGCCGTCGCTGCGGGGCTCGGGACTCCCCGGCCCGGCCCGCGCCGCCAGCTGCCGGCCGCCTCGGGTCCGCACGGGCCGGCGTCGCGGGCGGGGCGGCGGTCATCCGGCTGCGGGCGCGTGCGGCCCGGGCGGGGGCGGGGGCGGGGGCCCGCGCGGCGCCGCATCCTGGCCTCTCCTCCCCCGCCCGCCGCCCGCCCGCGCCCGCCGCGCGCTCCCCCCGCACTGTCACTAGCTCGGGCAGTTCCGTCGGTCCGTCTCTGCCCGCCTCCCCGTGTGTCTCTCCATCTCCCGGTCTCTGTCGCGTTTCTCTGTCTACCTTCCTCTCCCAGTCCCTCCCGCTGTCCCCAGCTCTCTTGCTCGCGGCGCCTGTTTTCTCTGCCTCCGTGGTGCTGATTCTCTTACCCTCTCTCCTCGGTCGTTCTCACCATTATCACCCACACTCTCTTCTTTCTTTCTGCCTCCCCTCACTCTCCACCCCTCCTTGCTCCCGATGCTCAGGAGGACTATGTATCTCTCCCGCCTTGAAGCAGCAGCCCCAGCCTCGGAATCAGAACTTAGTCCATTTCTCTACTCTGAGACCTCGGACCAGTCACTTCCTCCCTCCCAGCTGCAGTTTCCGTGTCTGAAAGGAGTTAATAAGTGGCTCGCTCTCGGTGATGTGGTTGGGAGGGGCGCCGCCGCGGGGAGGGCAGGCGGGAAGTGTTCCTGGACTCTGGTTGTCCCTCTTGGAGTTCGTACTTACCCAAGAGCAGCAGTCACTGTGGCAGCTGCCTGGCGGCTAGGGCTCACCAGGTGTCAAGTGTGCCCCGCAAAACCAGTCTCCCAGCCTCCTGGGCCAGACAGCCACCAAAAGGCCAGTTCAGCTGGGAAGGTCAAGCGTGGGGTCTCAAAAGCCAAAGGTGGGTTCTTCTGGGGTCTGGAAAGCCTCTAGCGAGAAACATCTGTGGTCCCCAGGGCAGATCTCAGAGATGGATTCAACATCTCATGCCCTGGCACTTGCTGGTTCCTCCTTCACTGACACCAAGCAGGAGGGCAACACTCTCTCCTGTCCTTAAACCCAAGCAGGAAAAAGCCCATTCCTCCCCGACTTAACACACACACACACACACACACACACACACACACACACATACACTGAATGACTTTTAAGCTTCAAAGATGTTTCCTGGATGGAATGTGGCTTCAGAGACAACCTGTCTTGTGAATAGCTGTATCCTCAGTGTAATCCTCATTATGAATTTTTTGAGTAAAAGCTAGACAGAATAAATAACCTTCTATAGACACATGAGGCATACCGTGAATGATCCCAACCACAATCCTAAAAGAGAGGTAGTTACCGTTCCCGTTTCACAGGTGACGAAACTGAAACTTAGAGGGATGTGACTTGCCCAAGATCACACACTAAGAGGCCTTGAACCCACATCTGTCTGTCTTCATGCAATTTGCAGGCTATCCCGAGAGAGAGACTCTGGATACCAGTTCCATGATTATTTCATGCCAGTTGTACAAGTGCCATGAAGGAGTAGAGAGTACAGTTGAAACCAAACATCCAGGGAAACTGACCTGGGCTGGGGGCTCAGGAAGGGTTTTCTCAAGGTGAGACCTGAAGTCAGCTGTGGGGCTTGCAATTTGTAGGAACTGGGAATGTGCTGTTAAAGAGAGAGTTCTTAAAAGAGTGATCAGCAAGTTCAGGGGTGGGGTGGGGGTGGGGGGTTGTTTGGAAAGGCAGAAGGGAATATCCCTAGAAAGGCCAGTGTAGCTGAAGCAGAAGGAATGAAAGGGATGAGGCTGGAGAGGTAGGCGGGACCAGGTAGAGAGAGGGAGGAGCTTATAGATGGAGGAGGAGCCTAGCCAGGCCTCATTGTTTCCCTATGAGCCCTGATTTCCCTTTTCTTGACTGGAAGCCAGGTGAAGCCAGATTCAGTCCCCATAAGTGTCCTCTGCCTGTGGTCTGTCTCAGGGAGTTGTCATCTCTTGTCCTTTCCTCTGCCATGTCCCAGCACTGTCCACCTGCTTGCCTTGGCATCTGTGCCGCCCCAGGAGCATGACCTCCCCCAGACCATGTATTGGAATGGTTCCTTCCTCTCTGTGCCCTTTACAGTCAGTTTCAAAGGAGTGTCCTCAGCTGGCATTTGTTGCTGGAACGAACAGTCAGGAGCTGTTGAGAGCCTGCTGTGTGCCAAGTTCTGTGCTGGACATTGCCCTTGTCTTCCCAAAGTGCTCGTTTCATGGGGGAGACACGTTTTTTTCTTTGTTTGGCTGTGCCAAGTTTTCTTTGTGGCACGTGGGCTTCTCTGGTTGTGGTTCATGGGCTGGGTTGCCCTGTGGCATGTGGGATCTTAGTTCTCTAACCAGGGATCAAACCCTTGTCCCCTGCATTGGAAAGCGGATTCTCAACCACTGGACTACCAGGGAAGTCCCAGGGAAGACACTTGTGGACACACAGAACCATAATGACCATAATGAAGGGGCCCTGAGGCGTGGGACTGGAAGCTGTTTAAGGCCAGGCCTGTTCCGGTCTGCTCACCTTGTACAGTCTTCAGGATGTCACACAGGGCTTGGCACAAGGTGGGCACTCAGTAACATGCATTGAGAGGATGGATGAAAAGGAAAAGCGAAGTTTAAATGCAGAAGGACTAAGGATAAACAGGAGGTAAGTGAGGCAGGAGAAAGGATGAGGAGACTTGTCTGTGAAGGTCTAGCTAAGAGCAATACACACACAGGAGGAAACAGGAGGATCTGTACAGAGGGAGGGAGCTAATGCTTATTGAGCTCCTCCTCTGGGCCAGGCAGGACCTGCGCATTTTTGTGCAGTTATCTTGACTAACCTTCATAGCACCACTGTCTCAGAGGCAGCATTGCTCTCCCTTTTCTGAGTAAGCATTGGAGTCCAGAGAGGTTAAGTCACCAATCTGAGGTCACACAGCTAGTAAAAGCCTGCATCCAGATGTGAACCCAGGTCTGCCTGCTTCTCGCCACTAAAAAGTGGAAGCAAAAGAGGAGGCAAAGGAGGAGGAAGGAGATGACTGAGAACAAAAGAAGGGTGGTGGTAAAGGAGTGAGCTCTACGAGTAATTTTTCAGCTTAAAAACAATTCCCATTTCCCAGCCCTGCCGAGGCTGCTGCGGCGGATCTGAGACGCGCCGGCCCTCTGACTCGCAGGAGCCTGCCGAGGGGCCCCAGCGAGCTGCTTCAAAGCCGGCCTCTTCAGTACAGGCGCTTTTAAACTTCACACGGGAAACTTTCCAGGGCTGACTTTTTGCACTTTGTTTCCAAATCAAGAGATGGGGAAGTCCCTGTTAGTCCAGCAGGGAGGAGATCTCCCTGAGAGACTGACTCTGGGTTTCTGGGCTTGGCATTAGGCTCTCCACCTCCCAAGGGAACCTGGAGGGTGGGGCAAGGGGCAACCTGTCCCCTGCCCTCAGTGGGTTCCCAGAGAGAATTCAGGGTGTGGGCTTGGCAGCCGATCCCTCCTGGGGATGAGGCTTCTTTCCCTGTGTTCTTCCGAGTCTGGTTTCTCACTGGGTTCCTGGTGGTGTTGGCTGACAAGGTGTGACCAGCTTACAAGGGTCATGTGTATGCCTTGCTCTTCTCTGCCCAGCAGCCTCCAAACCAAAACATGCCGTCTGTCATCTTCTGATCACTGTTGTGAGAAGCAGCGAGGGTCTTCTTAACCCTCAGCTCTCTCTGATTTTTGGAATTCAGACTTGGATTTTGGATGTACATCAAGAGGCTGGCTCCATGCATTTTAATTAAGCTGTCTTTTTTCATTTATTACTAATACACTCCTCTTAACTATGATTTATTTGTTAAACAAAGCACCATAAGCCGTCACTTATTCATCTTAATTTCAACAAAATTAAAGTAGTCGCTGTTAGATTGCACCTAATTGCACTTGCAATGAAGAAAACGGAGATGTTAATCAAAATAAATTGAAGATAAACAATAAAATCATTACATCTTTGCGGCGGTAAGTGTAACTAATCAGTTTTGACTCGAAGCGACCGAACAGGAATAATGAATGTGTCACTGAAGGCACGCTCATTAAGGAGAGCCACAGCAGCCTGGGTCCTCAGGGCAGCAAACAGCCACCCTGTCCAGGTGGCCCTGAGGGTTCCTGCCACCCTGGGCAGGGCAGAGAGGCCCTGCCGAGAAAGGGAGCCGGGAGGAGGCTCACAGAATAGGAGGGAGTCCTGGCCGAGAAGCCCAAAGGCTGCCCTGCCTTCGAGGGGTTCTCTCAGTCTGATGAAAAAGCTAGAGGTTCCAGGCACATTTCTGGACTTTGCAAATAACTAAGGATCGGGGAAGAGGCCAGGAAGGAAATAGACATCCAGGAGACATGGTCAGACACATGCCAGAGGACACAGGAGAAAGGAGTCCAGCAGAAAGAGATAAGGAGAAAGAGAGACAGGCAGATGGAAAGAGAACAGGACGAGAGACAAGGGCATAGAGGCATAGCCAGGCTAGGAATGGACAGTTGGATAGGATGACAGAGTAAAGAGCCTGGAGTTGTCAAGCAAATTGGAATTGAGGTGAGGCTGGAGACCAGAGATTGAGATCTTGACGTGTCTTGGCAGAACCAGTGAAGAGCATCCGAGTGGACATTTACTCTTCTTCACTGGTGTTTGCTTTTTGGGGGGAGTTTTTGTTGTTTGTTTTGTTTTGGCTGCTCAGCATTCATTTGCTATACTTGAGGTGGGACTTGTCTTTTGGGATTGCATCTTCCCCTTTATATCCCTTCTTCCCTCCCAGTCAGTCCATGTGGTTCTAATAGAGGCAACTCCACCTTGAGGCCAGAGGAAGGAACATGTGACCTAGACCTAAGCCAATCAGCACATTCTATTCCTGTGGCCACAGTGATTGGTTGAAGGATGGCTAAGCAGGCCCAATGAGAGCCAATCCAGTACTTGGGCCTGAGGACTTGACAGAGGTCTTTGAACCTTTCTGCTGGTCTCTAATTTAACAGGATGCAGGGTTTGGGGCTGCTGCCACCATCTCACTGCCATGCAGAGCTTGAAACCAAAGCCAACAGAGCAGAAGGCAGCATGACAGAGCAAAATGAGTCCCAGCGACATTGTTTGAGCCCCAAATCCAGCCAAGATGAAGCTAGCCCTAGCTCCTGGCCTTTTTTAGTTTCATAAGCCAATAAATTTCCTTTTTGTGTAAGCCAGTTTGGGTTGGGTTTTCTGTCACTTGGAACAGACAGTTCTAGCTGATAGGCTTCAAACAGGAATGCAATGCTGTGATGTATTTTAGTAACATCCCTCTGGCAGTCACAGTGCAGCAGAGGGACTGAAGGGAGTGAGCTTGGCGGCAAGGAGGCCAGAGGGGAGGCTGGAGTGGTCGTGCCAAAGAGGGCTTATGTTGAAGAGCAGGCCATGCTAGGGGGTCCTGTCACCACCAGTGCGTTAGGTTCTTACTGCTGCCATAACAAATCAATGCAAACTGGGTGACTTAACAGAAAATTCTTCTCTCACAGTTTTGGAGGTTAGAAGTCTCAAGTTAAGGTGTCAGCAGGGCCAAACTCCCTCTGAAGCCTGTAGGGGAGAATTCTTGCCTGCCTCTTGCAGCTGCTGCTGGCTCAAGGCATTCCACCTTCTCCTCCTCTGTGTCTTCTCGTCTTCTGCCTCTTTTAAGGACATTTGCCATTGGATTTAAGGTCCACCTGTGTTATTCAAGAGGACTTCAGCTCAAGATCTTTAACTTAATTACATCTGCAGACCCATTTCTTCCCCTCAAATAAGGTCATATTCATTGGTTCCTGGACGTGAACGTATCCTTTTGGAAGTCACCATTCAACCCATTATGTCATCCCATAATGGCAATCCATTAAAACCGAAAGAGCTATTTCCAACTCCAGTCCTCTGTGCGGCCCATTTCACACCTCAGAGCCTCAGTGTCACCATCTGTAAAGTGGGTCAAGGTGACCCACGCAGCATGTGACAGAATCATGTGAACACTAATGTCCTGTTCAAATACAGTGATTTAAAGAGAGATGAGGAGGCAACTTCCATATCGCTGCCTCCTGTACATGCCCATTTTGATGACATTTTTCTCATAAATGCCAATTTTCTCACAAAAATTCTTCTATTCAATCAAAGAATGATAAAGTTGTAAGGATGACACTTTTTCCATGAGACACAATAAGGCACAATAGTGATATTCCATAAATGCACACTCCCTTCCCCAACTTCAACTCATAATAAGGAAAGGGAATTTAAATTAAGATAGGCCCCTGGGGGCTTCGCTAGTGACTCTGTGGTAAAGAATCCACCTGCCAATGCAGAAGACACAGGTTGGATCCCTGGTCCGGGAAGATCCCACATGCCACGGAGCAACTAAGCCTGTGCACCACAACTATCGAGCCTGTGCTATAGAGTCTGGGAGCTGCAATTAGTGAGCCCACGTTCCCTAGAGACTGTGCTCTATAACAAGAGAAGCCACCGCAGGGAGAAGCCCACACACCACGAAGTAGCTACGAAGTAGCCCCCTACTCACCATAACAAAAGAGAAGCCTAAGCAGCAACGGAGACCCAGAACAGCCGAAAATAAAATTAAAAAAAGAGAAAGAAAAGATAGACCCATGGGGAGGAAAGGAGTTGGGCTTCGCCAACCTGGAGTCTCCTCGCAAGTGTCCTCAGCTGGGACCTTGAGGCCCGCTCAGAGGTGCTTTGTCATCCCAACCCTGCCCCCTCCATCTGGAAGCTCTGCCTCCTTTGGTCTCCTGCCTGACCAGGTGAAGATTACGGCCATGACAGCTCCATTTACCGACCATTTGCTCTGTGCCAGGCAGAAGGCTCAGGGATTTCCACGCCTTAGCTCAATTTCCCTATTCACAGAGTCTATTACTGCCCCCATTTTATAGATGAGGAGATTGAGGCTCGGAAGGGAGAAGTGGCTTTCTCAAAGTCATAGAACCAGCAACTGCTAGAGTCAGGTCTCCAGCCCAGATCTGTCTGGTCCCAAAATTCATATCTGCGACCAGGGCATTAACCTGCTGAGGCGCAGACCCTGAAAGCCAGTGGCGCTGTGGAGACACCGATGCCCTGGGGTGGGGGTCCCCTGGGCTGTCAGCAGGAAGAGGTAATCCGCCTAATGGTGCTGAGCCAAGGCGGCAGTGCTTTAGCTTCATCTAGGGAGCTCTATCAAACAGGAGGGGGCCCCTAAATTCCTCTTTGAAGTGGAAGCCAGAGGCAAGAGCTGCCCTATAAGGGATGGCTGGATGCCATGTGTCAATGGAGGGCCAGAAACACACCAGTTTCTATACCCAGCACAATACAAGTCAGCATAACTCAGAGGAGGCTTGAGTTGGGCACCAAAGCCAGATGGTGGGCAGAGGGAGGAGGGGTGGAGAAGGAGCCCCTCTCTGGCCATGGTGCCTCCATTTAAGTTCAAGAAATGGAGGCCTTAAAACACACTCTATAAAAATTAAACATAGAATTACCATATAAATCTGGCAATTCCACTCCTAGGTACACATCCAAGAGAATTGAAAGCAGAGATTCAAACAGATACCTCTGTACACTCCTGTTCATAGCAGGATTTTCACAGTGGCCAAAACATAGAAGCAGCCCGTGTCCACCGACAGATGAATGGATAAGCAAAACACGGTATATACATAGAGTGGGATATTATTCCGTCTTTAAAAGGAAGGAAATTCTGACACGTGCTGCAACATGGGTGAACGCTGAGGACATTATGCTGAATGAAGTCTGTAAGCCACTGCCAGAGGGACAAATACTGTGTGGTTCCACTTGTATGAGGTACCTGGAGCAGGTGCCTAAAATGCCGCCTGGTACCCGGGACAGAAACTAGAACGGTGGCTGCCAGGGGCTGGGGGAGGCGGAATGGGAGTTACTGTTTAGTGAGTGCAGAGTTTCAGTTTGGGAAGATGAGAGAGTGGAGAAGGATGGCAGGGATGGTTGTGCGACAATATGGATGTATTTAATGCCATTGAATTGTACAGGTAAAACAGTTAAAATGATCACTTTTATATTACGCGTATTCAGCCCAGTGAAAACAACCAAAGCTGACATTTCCCTTACTTCTTTTTTATGTTATTTTATTTATGTATATTTTGGCTGAGCTGGGTCTTCATTGCTGTACGTTGCTTTCTGTAGTTGTGGCGAGCAGGGGGCTACTCTTTGTCGTGGTGGACACGCTTCACTGTGGTGGCTTCTCTTATTGCGGAGCACGGGCTCTAGGGCGCCCGGCTTTCAGCAGCTGTGGGTGGCAGGCACTGGAGTGCACGCTCAGTAGTTGGGACACACTGGCTTAGTTGCTCTGCGGCATGTGGGGTCTTCCTGGACCAGGGACTGAACTCCTGTCCCTTGCATTGGCAAGCAGATTCTTAACTGCTGGACCACCAGAGAAGTCCCTCCTTTACTTCTAATAAAAACCTTTCCTAGCTAAAAGGCAAAGGCAACCGCCCTCTGTTATTGAGTGCTGTGTGCCAGGCTTTAGGCAAATGTATTCCATTCATCATCTATTTTGTCCTTTGCAAAAATCACATTGGTAATTATTTCTCCCGTTTTCCACATAAGGAGGTGGAGTCTCACAAGAAACTTACCCCAGGCCTTACAGCTAGGAAGGAACTTGAACCCACCTCCTTAACCACTATTCTCAGAGAGGGAAATCCACTTACCCAGGAACACACAGCCGGAAAGTGGCAGCTCCAGGCTTGTCAGACTCTCCTTGGTCCAGGGGCAGAGTGAAAAGATGGGAAAAAACAGACTTTGGCTTATTTGACCTCTGGGCAGAGTGGAGAGGCAGCCCGGAGGCTAGCAGCGAAGGCCCATAAGAGGCTGGTAGGGAGCCCAGCCTTACAGTGGATGCCTTTCATCTTTGAGAGTCCCTGGGACAGCTTTTCCGCCCTGGGTTTTACTGCCTGCTAGGAGTTGCAAGGAATCAGAGCATGTCCAATAAATGTTTTATTCCATCCTGAGTTGGCCCTCTTGGGCAAAATAAGCGCCTTTCTCTAGGAGGAAATGAAGGGCCGAGCATTTCTAGGGCACCTACATAGGGAATGGTCTCTTTATTTCACATGGAATGACCAGCTCAGAGAGATAAAGCAGCTTGCCCAGGGCTACACAGCCAGTCAGCCCCCAGGGTTCCCAGCTTCTGGCCCTGGAGTCCACATTGCTCCACTCCACTCCAGAGCTGTCTGAGAGCTGGGCTGTCTCCCTCTCAGCCTCTGGGTCTCCCTTCTCTGTTCTAACAGAGGAACGCTCAGCAGGCTGTGGGCACTGAACTGCTAAGTCATCAAAAATCTCTGAAGGTGACTTTTCTTAGAAAGGCCCTCTGTGATGGGACTCCCTGCCTGCTTCTCCAGCCTCATCTCCCACCAGCCTCTGCCCTCCTCCTCCCCCAGTTCCTCTGAGCCACTGTATTCTTCCTCACTCCAGGCCTTGACCTCTGCTGCTCCCTCTCCTAGTGGCTCCCTGACCCCCCACCTTTGCCAACTTAACAGTGGTTCACTCTTAGATCTCAGCTTGCATGCCACTTCTTCTGGGAAGCCTTCCCTAATCCTCACCCTGGTCAGCACCTGCACCCTCTACCATGCGTGTGCATGTACACACGCGTACACACCCCTACACACTTGCACATACACACTCATTCTCACACACATAGATACTCACACACTCATACTCAAACACAAACACATCTTATCTAGTGTCCACTGTTGCGTCCCCAGTGCCTAAAACACCGCCTGCTACAGAGCAGAGCCTCAGTAAATTCTGACAGATTGAAAAAACATATGAAAAGAATGGCATCAGATTCAGTTAACAATCCTGGATTTGTCGCTAAGTAGATGAAGAAGCCTTGGGCAAGATGTTTAAACTCTTTGGGACTCAGTTTTCTCATGGGTGAAATGGGTATAAAAAAAGAACCTTCCTCACAAGGTGCGTGGAGTCAATAAGCGATTCTATGTAAAGTGCTTGGGGGTGTCCCCGGTGGCTCAGTAAAAAAAGAATCTGCTTGCCAAGGCAGGAGACCTCCTGATCCAGGAGGATTCCAATGCCGCAGACCAACTAAGCCTGTGTGCCACGAGTACTGAGCCTGTGCTCTGCAACAAGAGAAGCCACTGCAATGAGAAGCTCGTGAACTGCAACTAGAGTAGCCTCCACTAGATGCGACTAGAGAGAAGCCTGTGCAACAACAAAGACCCAATACAGCCCCCCCAAAAAATTAATTAATTAAAAATAAATAAATAAACTGCTTGGCTGTGACCTAGGTCATAGCAGGGCTTTAGTGAACCTTTGGCATTGCTGTGCCTTGAGTCATAGCCCTCAAGTATCCTCTGTTGAGGAGGAAGATCACATGTGCAGAGATCAATATTCACTTCCAAAATCTGTGAGCTGCTGAATTGGAAGTCTGAGGCATACAAGCACCTTGGCCTTCAAGGACTTTGTGATTCAGTGGTGGAGGAAGACCCTAAATAGACAACAGTGCCTTAGCAGACTATGTAGAGGGAGTTCTCATAGGAGCCCCAAGGATGGTCTCTCAGATGATGTGAGGCTGGAGCTTTGCCGGGAAGGAAAAGTTAAGTTTTCCACGCAGAGATTTGGGTGCAGGGAAGTCCTGTGGGCAGAGGGAAGAACATGGGCAAAGGCCAGAGTTATTATTAGGAGCAGTGAATCGATCGAAGGACTGGTGCCTGCTGGGGGCTAGAAAAGACTCAGGGGAAGGTGAGGGACAGCCAGTAGGCCAAGGTGGGCCATGGCAAGGTTCCAAGCACATTGAGGGTGAGTATTAGAGGGTGAGATCCTCAGATTTACTGTCTAGAAAGAGTGTGAACAGGGCTTAGCCTGGCAGAAGAGATTCTTTAGAACATGTTCCCCCTAAGTTCATAGAAATTAAAGTCTTTGGTTTAGGGGATCAGGTATAGCTTGCTTCCTCTGGCTCTGCTCCTTAGAACTGGGTGGCAAGTGGCTTCTTGAGTCTGGAGACCCCATCTGTAAGTCAGATAAGAAGGGTGACTTGCAAGGGTGCTGAGAGGACTTGATGAGATTCTGAGTGTGCAAGTGCCCGCATGTAGCAGTCACGCCACAGAGGCTGGCTCCTTCCTCCTTGGGCCTAAGGAAAAATTTACCCCAATTATCCCAAGGACTCGGGTATGACCAAAGCTCCAGGTCTGTTTTGTACCCATTGTGTGTGTGTGTGCTAAATCATTCCAGTCATGTCTGACTCTTTAGCGACCCCATGGACTGTAGCATGCCAGGCTCCTTTTTCCATGGGATTCTCCAAACAAGAATACTGGAGGGGGTTGCCATGCCCTTCTCCTTTTTTTTTTTTTTTTTGGTTTCTGCAAGATGAAAGCACAGTCACTGGTGTGCAAATATAGTGTGAGGTTAGACTGTATTTTTAGGAGCTGGTATGTGGTGGTGATTAAGTCGATAAGTCATTTTCAACTCTTGCAACCCCCATGGACTGTAGCCCACCAAGCTCCTCTGTCCATGGGATTTCCCAGGCAAGAATACTGGAATGGGTTGAAATTTCCTCCTCCAGGGGATCTTACCAACTCAGGGATCAAATCTGTGTCTCATGCACTGCAGGCAGATTCTTTACCAATTGAGCCACCAGGGAAGCCCTTTGTGCTTGTAACTTAACCAGGCTCATTTCAGAAGAAGCCTTTGGGATTTTCCAGTGCATACCACTTACTAAAGGCACCTTCCAAAGTGGGTGGGGCATCATCACGTGTGCAGACCTGGCCATCTCAGGCAGAGGCAGGTGGACCTTCGTAGCTGCACATCACAGCTGCCCATCCCTGGTCCCAGGGTTTAGAGACAGAGAAACACAGACCCCTGTGCTTAGGGAGACGTCCCTGGTACAAACCTTCCATCCACCTGGCTAGTCCACCCTCCAGGACACAGGTAGATCAGGGCCTTCAAGGAGATTCAAGGCATATTGGGTGCAAGCTATGAGTCCAAAGAGCTTACAGAGTAGCTGGAGATATGTAACGTTCCCTCCTTCTCAGTGCTGTACACACATTAAACACCACTCTTGTCCCCTACAAGGTAGTGCTTTGTTAATAATAATCACATTGATCATTTACTGAACCTTACTATGTGCCAGGTGCCTTGCTCAGTTCTATCCTTGGGCTGTTTCTCTTTCAACATTATCAAGTATATACACTTGTCAGTCCCATTTCACCAATGAAGAAACTGAGATTCACTTGCCAAATCATCCAGCTGGAAACTGGTGGACTGGGACTTGAATCCAGGTTGTGGGCATGAAAGCCTTCACTCGTAGCTGTTTGTTTAAAAAGTCCCTGTCTAGATAAGAAGATGGAGGAAACAACGCTATTGGCTGGGCAAAGGCTGGGCTTGGTTGGGATCTGGGAGGCAGGTAGGGGTTCTGCAGGAGGTTGCTAAGCAACAGGATGGAGACACTGGAAATACAGAGCAAGGACTAGTCCCACTGGGACTGCACTTCCAGAGAGCAAGGTGGGAAGGTGGGGACTGGGGGACCCCTGCCTGATACTTCTCACAGCCCAAACTCAGCTCTCACCAGACCCATCTTCTTTTGCCCAAAGACCTTAGCTGACTCTATTGATGTAAGGACAGAAGTCCACATCCCTTGGTGTGCCACTCAAAGCCCTTCACAAGCTCTCCACGCCTAAGCCTCTGGCTCCACCACTGCCATTCAGTCCATCTGAGAGCCTCACTTGTCTTTCATAACCCTATGCCTTTGCACATGTTGACTGTTCTGCCTCAGTTCCTCTTCCTGCCTTTTCCATTTGATGAACTCTGGCCCATTCTTCCATACCTTGCTCACACATCAGGGAAGCCAACTCAATCTCTCCTACTGGGGACATCTTTCTCTCTCTTCCTCTTTTTCTCTATCTCTACCTTTATCTCTGTCAGAGACTAGGTCACAGGAAAGGTTTGGGAAACAATCAATGAACCAATCGATGGACCAAGGCTACAGCTATGCTCATGCTATGCTATGCTAAGTCACTTCAGTCGTGTCTGACTCTGTGCGACCCCATAGACGGCAGCCCACCAGGCTCCCCCGTCCCTGGGATTCTCCAGGCAAGAACACTGGAGTGGGTTGCCATTTCCTTCTCCAATGCATGAAAGTGAAAAGTGAAAGTGAAGTCACTCAGTCGTGTCTGACTCTTAGCGACCCCATGGACTGTAGCCCACCAGGCTCCTCTGTCCAGGGGATTTTCCAAGCAAGAGTACTGGAGGAAGCTCAAATGCTGTTCCTGGGAAAGAAGAGAACTGAAAGTCACTGGGAGGGGTCAGGGTGGCTGACAGGATAGTCTAGTTCCCTTTGACTGGCTAAATTAACAGACTTCACAGTTTTTGTCTCAAGAAATATTTTTAATGGGCTTCAGATGATTAATTCCTTGACAGCCTCTCCACACCCATAACTTCCAAAGGGGTCGCATACCCCTGCCTTAATTCAGAAATCTCCCTCAGCTCTGCTCACTCACTCATTCGTTCTGTGAATCAGGAGAGGTTCAGTTCTGCTGCAGTAACAACCCCACCCCACCCTACCCCCACCCCGTATCTCAGTGGTTTATCCTGTCTGCACGCTTCAGGTTGACTGGAGACAGGACCTTTGCTCTATCTATATTATTCCCCTCAAGGACCCGAGCTGCGCAAAGCTCTTTCTCCAGGCTTCTGTGATTGCTGAGGCAGGGAAAAGTGAGCACCACAAATCACTTGCCAGCTCTTAAAGCTTCTGTTCGGAGGTGATTCATGTCATTTCAGCTCATATTGTACTGGCCAAGACAAGTCAAATAACCACACCTAATTCTACATATGGCAGAGAGGTACAATTCCAGCATGTGCCTTGAAGTCAAGAGGCTGAAATATTCAGCAAGTTACATTAAATACCACCCCACCCATCACCTTTTACTGTGCGTCTACTATGTGGCATGCATGGCAGGAGTTCCTGAACTGGAGGGGGCAAGTGTTCTGCTCACTTCTTACCTGGGACATCACCTATGACCCCTTTCCACACTGTCTCATGTCGCCAAAACTCTGCACACGTACTTCTTTCTGCTTCAGATGCTCTTTTTCTTTTTAGCACTTGGAAAATTCTCATCCTTCTTCCTTCTCGTCCTCCCTCCCTTCCTTCTTTCCCTCCCCGCCTTCCTTCTTTCCCTTAATAAATATATATCGAGCACGGCAGTGGTTCATCGCAGTGCTTGGTGTTTCAAGATCCAGCTCAAATGTGTCGTGTGTTCTTGGAGGTCTTCCCCGATCCTCCCACTTCAGAAACAAGTGCTCTGGGGTCATAGCACCTTGAATATTCCTCTGCGTGTCCCTTTAGGTTGTAAGTATCTGCATCCACACTGTCTACTCACTAGGTTATGAGATTTGCAAGGTCAAGGGCTGTCTCTCATTCATCTGTCTCCCCAGTCTCTGTGCTTTGGCTCAGAGAAGGATTGTCAACTGACTGGCCAACTGGCTGATTGAATGAATGAGTGATGAATGAATGGATGTTCAACAGTAACTTGCATACAAAGCAGGAAATGACTTCCCACTGCATGCAAAACAAGATCCAAATGCTTTTCATGCCTACCAGGTCCTGCTTGACTTGACCTGGCCTACCATGTTCCAGTTCTGATCATCTTTCAGACCATCAAACACCAAGTTCGTTCTTGGATCAGGGCCCCTGCACTTTTCATGCCTTCCCCCAGGAACACTCTGTTTCCAGGTCATTACTGGGCTGGCTCCCTCTCCCAGCCCAAATGCTACCTCCTTGGAGTGCTACCTTCCACCACCGCAGTCTAAAAGTAGTCCCAACTGTTCTCTTGGGCACATCACCTGTGTTTTGATTTTGGCTGGACTGGGTCTTCATTGCCGTGCATGGGCTTTCTCTAATTGGGGCAAGTGGGAGCTACTCTCTAGTTGCGATGTGGGGGCTTCATATTACAGTGGCTACTCTTATTGCGGGGGGCTTCCCTGGCGACTCAGTGGTAAAGAATGCAGCTATGCAGGAGCCGCAGGAGATGTGGGTTCCTTCCCTGAGTTGGGAAGATCCTCTGGAGGAGGGCATGGCAACCCATTCAAGTGTTCTTGCCTGGAGAAGCCCATGAACAGAGGAGCCTGGCGGGCTATGGTCCATAGGATTGCAAAGAGTCGGACGTGACTGAGCAACTGAGCACAGATGCACTCTCGTTTGCAGAGTGGGCTGTAGGCACACTGGCTTCAGTAGTTGTGGCTCATGGGGCTTCGTTGCCCCGTGTCCTGTGGGATCTTCATGGACCAGGGATGGAGCCTACACCCCTTGCATTGGCAGGTGGATTCTTAACCACTGGACCACAAGGGAGGTCCCAACACCCATGCGCACATACAGCTGAAACCCCACATGGCGATCCCTTAGATGAGACAAAGTTCTTCGCCTGAGTCAGAGAGGTCCTGCAGGCTGTCCCTTTACTTCTCTAACTCCTGGCCCCAGGCTCTGCTGCTGCCCCCACTGCCTGAGGTCTCAGCCCCACGCAGCTGTGGCATAATCCCTGGTTTTAAAGTCAGATATTGGGTGTTGGTCCTGTTCTGACTTTGAGGAGAGGGCACGGGGTGGCCATACCAAAGCTGGCAGGGCAGACAGAGGCTTCAAAGGCTGCATCTTTAACTGCTGGTTGCCAGGTAGCAGGGAGACCAAGGGGCTGGAGGCCGGGTGGGGGGTAGCTAGAAGCAGGCAGTGCCCACACGTGCTGGGGTTGGGGAGGGGGCTGTCTCCCCTGCTGAGGCAAAGCAACTTCGTATTTCCTTTCTTCTCTGGGTAGCAGGCAACAGGTGAGAGCTCCTTAACGGCAGTCTGGGGAAGTGTCATCACTGGGTTCCCTGCAACCGACATGGGACATAATGGACTACAACTATACCCTCATGTTCTCCCAAAGCCTGTCTTCCTTGCAGTGTGGGGAAACCAGCCCTCTCCTAACCTCCTAACTTCATTAGTTCTTTTTTTTCCCCCCAGAAGCAACTTTGCAGCCTGTAAACATGCTTCAAAGAAGCACACCCTGGGCCTGACATTTCTCCTTTTAGTGATGTGCCCTGCAGACACAAACGCAAGTATGCACAGATCCACTCAGTAATGTGTTCCTTTAGGTGTTCACACAAAATAATTTATTGACAGTCTACTGTGTACCAGACCCTGAACTAAGCACCACCGAGATAATCTCATGAACACACAGACAAGATCCCTTTAGGTTTGCTTAAAAACTCTCAGAGCTTAGTAAGGGAGAGAAATATTGAATAAGCCATTCACAGAAGTGCTCAGTTGAGATTATAAATACTTCAACTAAGGAGTGTAGGGCACAACAGGACAGAGTTCAAGAATCCTTCCAGCAAAGTTTTTTTGTAAATGATAAAAGGCAACAGGCAAAGTATGCATCGACAGGGGAGTGGTGAGAAAAATTATGGATCTGTACTTTGAATTATCATGCACCTACGTCTTTGTCAGTTTGGTTTGCTGTAACAAAAACACCATAGACTGTGTGACTTTAAAACAACAGCAGAAATTTGATGTTTTAAAGTCACAACTTGTCACACAGTTTTGGAAGCTGAGAAGTCCAAGATCAAGATGCTGGCAGATTTGGTGTCTTGTGAAGGCCCATTTTCTGGTTCACAGATGGACATCTTCTCACTATAACCTCACATGGCAGAAGGAAGGCAGGGGAGGGAGATCTCTGGAGTCTCTTTTATAAGGGCACTAATCCCATTCATTAGGGCTCCACCCTCATGACCTAATCACCTCCCAAAGGCCCACCTCCAAATACCCTCACAATGGAGATTATGTTTCAACATATTAATTTTAGGGGGACACATTCAGTCTAAAGCCACCTGTTAGAAAGAACGAGGCAGATTTTATGAATTGACAGTGAACGATGTTCTTAATATAGTGTTAAATTTTTGTAAAGGTGTGTGGTATGCTTTATTTCTGTAATGCTAACAATTATTATGATACTTGTGTGTGTTATTAATATTTGCATGGGGAAAGACTGGAAGAATATGTTCCATATTGTTAACAGCTGTTATTTCGGGGGAGGGGAATACCTGTGACTCACACATTGTAAATGTTCCGATGATGTTCAAATTGTTAAAAATAGGCATGAATTACCTTCATAACAAGAAAAAAGAAAGGTTTGGGGGGGAAAAACTGGTGCTATTCAACCAACCATAATCAAGGAATTCAGAATGGGATCTTCCTTCTTGAAGACAAACTTTCTTCACCGAGGACTTAATCTCAAAAAAGAATCACAGTAAATGGGGTATTGAGGGGGCCTTGTAGGTCAGCATCATGCAGAGAATGGAATGTGAACTTCAAAGTTGGGAAGAACTGAGTTCTAATCCTGGCTGTTCCATTCTTTAGCTGGTAGATCTGTGTAAATCACTGGGTCTCTTGGCTTCCTCTCCTACAGGAAGGATATAATAACTTCTTCACAGGGTTGTTTGTAGATTAAATGAAATGCTACATTAGAATTTTCTTGGAAAGCTAAGACTCGGTGATTCTAAATAGAGGGAATGTCTTTGCCAGACCTGGAAACATCATATGGAATTGTTGGAAGAGAAGAAATAATTTTACTCTTGGCTCTTCTTGCAGGGAATTGGAGTTTGCTTACATCATCCACCTAGGAAATTTCAGTAACATGTCTGCTCGTTGATAAGAAGCAGTGATTTCAGTGTGCTTCCCTCGGCATCCCTCTCTGGCACAGAGAAAGTATCAGAGTTTATTGACAATAAATGAATGACCTACTCCAACCTAGAAGTGACTTACAGCTCACCCAATGTGACACTCAGCTAAACAATTCACTGAACAAAACCCACACCTCACTCTCCAATTAGTCTTGGTAACATTGTCTGTGAAATGTCTCAGGCATCATTCCACCAGGCACATTTCCACAGTGAGTACTGTCTTGTATTATATGGAATCTGGGGGATACTTGGATGTAAGCTGCATCTTAGGGCTCTGTTCAAGGGGTCTGGCTTCTGTGAGTGTGTACTCAGTTGCTTCAGTCGTGTCCAACTCTTTGTGACCCTATGGACTGTAGCTCGCCAGGTTCCTCTGCGCATGAGATTTCCCAGGCAAGAATTGATGGAGCAGGTTGCCATTTCCTCCTCCAGGAGGCTTTCCTGACCCTGGGGTGGACCCTTTGTCTCCTGCATTGCAGGCAGATTCTATACCCACCCTGGCTTCAGTGGTATCTTCAAATCACAAGAAAAAAATAGACTTGTCATGAGAAACTCAGAGAAGATATTATTGTATGTTTACTACATACAAGGCATTGTTGTAGGCCCTTTTTCTGGATTAACTCACAATTCCCTACAGTATATACTGCTATTATTCCCATTTTACAGGTGAGAAAACAGAGTCCTGCTGAGAGTAAATTTCCCAAGGTCACATAATTAGTAAGGACTCCAACTAGAGCCATCAGACAACACAAAGGTGACAATCACTGTCCCATTCATTGAATGCCCACACGTGTCTGACTTTGGGTATAACGCTTCCAACCTATCTTGCAAATCTCCCAAGTCCCCAAGGGTAAAGAGCAGAATCTCACTTTGCAAGTGAGGAAAGTTGCCCAGAGGCTCAGTGGCTTGCCCAGGCACACAAAGCCAAAATGTGACAGCAGTGCAGGACAGGACCCCAGGTCCTTCTGGCAGTCTGAGTCTAGATTTTGAGGTTTTCCTACCATGTGGACTCAGCCAGCAGGTAGGTGGTTAAAAACTGAAACTAGGGGGCACCTGGGCCTCAGAGCTTCGCTTAGACATGTGAGAACCAGGTGGGTAGTGGTCACACTGAGCCTGGGCCCTACCTGCCTGGGGCATTGGGCTTCTTTGTCCCTCCCTTCCCCTGAAGTCAGGGTAAGTCCAGAAGTCTGCAGCCTGAGGCTATGGCTGGACCCAGGAAAGTCCGGCTTGGGGGTTGCCTGTCCTGGCCCAGTCCGGATGGCCTTCTTGGTGAAGTGAATGAAGCTACCCAGGAACAAGCCCAAAGTGGAGATAAAGGCTGATGGAAGGGGGGCTGTGGTCCCCACTGGAGGGGCAGAGGCATCACAGAGAGGCAGGGACTCCTCTTCAGTCCCCCTGTCTCTTGCCACCCTCTTCCCATTCCTCTTCTACCCTGAAGCCACGGGAATCTTACGGAAACACAAATGTAACTCTGTCACTCTCTGTTAATGGCCTTTGGAATAAGGTCCTAGCTCTTCAGCCAGGCTTTCAGGGTCCTCAGAGTATGACCTGGACTTCGCCTTCCTCTCTAGCTTCAATTTCTATGTGTTGTTCACCCCCACTACACACACACATGACCATTCTGAACAGTGTCCTGGGTGTACCAGGCTCTCTTAAGTTTCTGTGTCTTTCTGCCTGTTGTTTCTTTTGTGTAGAATGTTCAGTCCTCCTTTCTTGCCTGGCTAGCACCCACCTGACCTTGATATTGACCTCCACAAGTCAGCTCCTCCAGTAGGCCCTCCTCCAGTAGGCCTCATTGACCCCAAAGCTGGGTTAGGTGCCCTCCTTGATGCTCCAGCATCCCCTCCTCCTCTGTCACTGTGTGTATTGGGCTAAATATGAACAGTTTTGCCATGTCTCTCCCTCCTTAGCTTATGAAATCCTCTTAGGCTGGTCCATGCTTCCCTAGTATCTCAGCTGGTAAAGAAATCTGCCTGCAAAGCAAGAGACCCAATAAAATTGGGCTTCCCTGATAGCTCAGTTGGTAAAGCATCCACCTGCAATGCAGGAGACCCCAGTTCGATTCCTGGGTCAAGAAGATCCAGTGGAGAAGGGATAAACTACCCACTCCAGGATTCTTGGGCTTCCTTGATGGCTCAGCTGGTAAAGAATCCTCCTGCAATGTGGGAGACCTGGGTCTGATCCCTGGGTTGGGAAGATCCCCTGGAAAACGGAATGGCAATCCACTCCAGTATTCTGGCCTGGAGAATTCCATGGACAGAGGAGCCTGGCAGGCTACATACAGTCCGTGGGGTCTCAAAGAGTCAGATATAACTGAGCGACTTTCACTTCCCTTCAGGCTGGACCAAGCCCGCTTGCTTTACCTCTACTTCCCCGGACCCCAGCCAGGCCCCACAGAGGGCAGTTTAGGGCTCGACCAATGGTTACTGGGTGAATGAATAAACAAACGAGGGAACTTCAAAGCTCTCTCATACTCTTTGCTTTTCTGTCTCTTCCTTCAAGACAGCAACCAGCCACAAGAGGGTTAAAGCATGGAGATGCTTCAACATATTAGCAGGGTGAGGACTGTGAAAACAAATGGTTACCAGGCTGCCACGCCACATCCGCCAAGCTCCTGCTTTTTCCTGGCACCACATATGGTTTGCATGCCTGCCTGGGAGAAGGGTTGAGCCCAGAGAAGTCTGGGGGCTGCAGGGCTCAAATTGTGTGTGTGTTTGGTAGGGGAAGAGAAAGAGGAGAAGTAGAGGGATAAATGAGGAGAGAAAGAAGGGAGGAAAAGAGAGAGTGATGCAGAATTAAAGAAACAGAGAAGGCAGAGAAAGTTAGATGGAGATGAGAATGGGGGAGGAGTTGAGTATGTATCATTTACCCAAAGGAGAAATGAAAATAAGGCTGTGACTTCTTATGAGCTTGAGAGCCAGTAGACCAAGAATTCAGCCAGACAATGGGACTTCCAGGAAACACAGGACCCAAACAAGGAGAAGACAGGAAACCGGACTGTGAAGATTTGACCAGGGAAGATCGCCCAGGGCCCCCAGACCACACTCTGGTATGACATAGCCAGATTATTCTTAGACCTTCTTCCACATCAGCTTCTCAGTGGATCCTCCTTCTTCAAGTGCCTTGGAATTTTCTAAGCCCCCTCTGGTGACTGGCACTGGCTGAGCTGGTTGTGCCATCTTAAGATTAACATCTCCCCTTAATCAGATGCTTGAAGAGCTTCAATCCTTGTGCCCATGTGTACCAGACAGACTCCAGTTCTAAGAAGATGGTCCAGTGAGCGGATCTTTTATTCCTGGTGGTTCATGTGGAATTTTGCAGAAGCTTATGATACTGGGCCATCAGAATGGTGCTGACTTGCAGATTTTGAGTGACTCAAATGGTTTGCATAAACAAGAGCCCAGCAAAATATACTTTTCCAGCGCCCTACACACTCTAGGAAGAGCCCTGACTATGTTTTCAGATCAGCCAGGTTGGAGTGGAGAAGTGGTGTCTCTTTGAGGAAGAACAGCCTTCGTCCCTCTGCTGAGAAGTCCCCAGCTGGAAATGGACTGTGGATACAACCACAATGGTTGTCAGTCCAGCCAATATCTCCCCACTCCTCTCCCACCAACCTGAGTCTTCAGTTGCTTTGCTGGCTCTTAGAGGAGGCTGAGTCTTCTACCTCATTTGCCAGAACACGGTGAGGAGGGGAGGTGATGGGGTACTCTGGAGGGGAAGAGTAGGGAGCCAGATACGGGGGTGTCATGAAATTCACAGGGGAAATTAGCTTTTAGTCAGATCCAAGTGTGAAAGATAAAACAATGAAGCTTTTAGAAGCAAACAAAGGAGACTATCTCTATGACCTTCAGTAAGCAAAGATTTCAGTACACAAAAACTTTTTAAAATAATTTTTTTTAATTTAAATTTTACATTGGACTGTAGTTAATTAACAATGTTGTGTTAGTTTCAGGTGTACAGAAAAATGATAGGGCACAAAAACTGTAACCAAACAAACTTCAACCAGTATTTAAAAATACCGATACATTGAGCGTCATCAAAATTAAGAACTGTTCATCAAAGAGATCATGAAGAGAGAAAAAAATTAGGAAGCCACAAACTGAGTGTATTTGCAGTGCATTTATCTATCAAAGGACTCATATCTGGTATGTACAAAGAATTCTACAAATCAATTTGAAAAAGACAGACAATCCAATAGAAAACTGAATTGAACCCTTGACTGGGTACTTGACGAAATCAGCAATCCAAATGGCCAATAAGCATATGACAAAGTACTCAGTGTCACTAGAAATCACAGAGATAGGGATCATAGTCTCGGTGAGAGACTGCCTCACCCCCCTCTGAATGGCTGAGATTTAAAAATCTGACCATACCAAGTCATGGTGAGAGTGTGGAGCAATGAAACTCTTGTATTCTGCTGGTAGGAGTGTGAATTTGTACACCCATGTTAGAAAATGGTTTGATGTTATTTTCAAAAGCTGATCATATGCTTACCTGATACAGTCATTATTATTTACCTAACAGAAATATGGGAATATATGCACCAACATACATATTCAAAAGTGTTCATAGTGTCACAGACGAAAAGTAGAAGAGTGGTTACTAAGGGGTGAGGGGTGAGAGAGGGCATTTCATTGAATGAGTACAGAGTTTCAGTTTGGGAAGATGAAAAACTCTGGAGATGAAGCGTGGTGACGGTTGCATAACAATGTGAATGCACTTAATGCCCGTGGACTGTGTGCTTAAAAATGGTCAAAATGGTAAATGTTATGTTACATACCTTTTACTACAATAAAAGCAAGTAATGTTCTTAACAACTTTTGTGTTTTGTTTTCTGCTTGATTTCTTGTACTTTGCAGCCTTGGACCTGAATGCTTATTGTTGTTTAGTCACTAAGTCCAATTCTTTTGCAACTCCATGGACTGTAGCCCGCCACAGGCTCCTCTGTCCATAGGATTTCCCAGACTAGAATACTGAAGTGGGTTGCATTTCCTTCTCCATTAACAACTTTTAAAGTATTTGCCCAACTGGAAATGAGACATATGTCTATTAACAATAGAATGAATCACTAACACATGATAAAGTTATATAATGGACTATTATACAGCAGCAAGAAAGAATAAATCATTGCCATAAGTGACAACATAAGTAAATCTTATGAACTCAAACATAATGTCGAGTGAAAGAAGCCAGATAAAAATGGTATTTGATTCCATTTATATAGAGTTCAAAACCAAGCAAAATGAATCTACAGGGCTAGAGGTCAGAAAAGTACTTGTTTTGGGGGATGAGGCAGTGAGCAGGGAGGGTTTGGTGGGTGGTAATGTCTGATTATCTTAATAGGGGTGATGGTTACACAGACATGCTCACTTTGAGAAAATTCATCAAGCTTATGATTCATGATTCATGCATTTTTCTGTACCTGTTATACTTCAACGAAAAGTTCAGTTAAAAAAGAAAAGAAAAGGGACTTCCCTGGCGGTCCAGTGGTTAAGATTCCATGCTTCCAGTGCAGGGGGCACAGGTTCAACCCCTAGTGGGGAACTAAGATCCCGCATGCCACACAGTGAAGCCCCCAAAAAGAAAAACCTAACCTCACTGCTTGAGGGAGAAGAGGGCATAACAACTCTTATGCCATCAGGAGTCTATTCTGTGCTTGACACGTTCTGTATTAGTCAGGGCTGTCCAGAGAAACAGAATCAATGGGAGATACATTTTTATTATAAGGAATGGGGTCACACAACTGTGGAGGCTGACAAGTTCCAAGATCTGCAGTTGGCAAGCTAGAGATCCAGGCGAGCTGATGGCGTTGGTCCAGTCTGAAGGCCGGCAGGCTCAAGACCCAGGAAGGGCCAAGATGTCAGTTCGGGTCTGAAGGCAGGAAAAGACCAAAGTTTCAGCTGAAAAGCAGTCAGGTACAGGAATTTCCTTTTGCTCAGTTTTATTGTTCTTTTCAGGCCTTCAGCTGATTTGATGTGGCCCACCCACATTGGGAGAGCAATCTGCTTTAGTCAGACTACTGATTCAAATTTAATATCATCCAGAAACACCCTCACAGACATGCCCAGAGCAGTGTTCAGCTGAATATCTGCCCCCCGCCCCGCCGTGGCTTAGTCAAGTTGACCTAAAATGAACCTTCTCTGCCTCAGTTTAGTTAGCCCTCCCAGCTGACCTGTGAGATAGGAATTTAGGCTTCAAGGTACCCTACATACTTCCTCAATTCCTACTGCCCCTTCCCTCATTTCTGTCACGTGAATAAGCTTAGCCTGGGCTTTTGGAGGAGAAGAAATCACACATGGAGAACTGCTGAGTAGTTCAGCCAAGGTCATCTGAGATCAACCAGCCCCAGTTCATCCACCAGCTGACCTCAGATACATGAGTGAGCCTAGCACAGGTTGGCTAAGGCAGGCTCAGATCAGTGGAACTGCCTAACTTACCCACAGACTCATGAGCTAAAGAAACAATTGCTTTAAGCCATTGAGTTTTGAGATGGTTTTTAAATTTTTATTATTTTTGGCTGCACTGGGTCTTTGTTGCTGCGAGCAAGCATTCTCTACTTGTGGTGCATGGGCTTCTCATTGCAGTGGCTTCTTTTGTTGCAAATTACCAGCTCTAGGCACTCAGGTTTCAGTAGTTGTAGCATGTGGGATCTTTGCAGGTCAGGGATCAAACCCATGTTCTCTGTATTGGCAGGTGGATTCTTAACCACTGGACCACTGGGGAAGTGCCGGGGATGGTTTTTAATGCAAAAAATAGCTAAGGGATATATCCACAAGGCCCTGTATGAACCTTAGGGGGATAGCCTCTCCTCCCTCAAGCTCCTAAGCGCTATGTAGACATCTGTCATATCCTGACTTCATGTTACAGTGGCAGGGAGATACATCCTGTCTCTCCTCCTAGACTGTGAACCTCTTGAGGGCAGGGAAGCTGACTTGATGTTTTTGCCTGACTCTGGGGCCCTTAGCAGGCAGATAGGCAACCATGTTGGTGTGTGAATATATGGGTGGCATCAATCCACTCATTAACATGTGACACAGCCAATCACGACAGTTTCATCAGGCTCACAACAATCACCGTCCTATGTATGTGGGTTTCATTCATTCATTAGTGGACAGGGATGGGGCAGCTCCAAGTCCCCACAGCAGAGCTGCTTGGGGCTAAAGTTAGAGAGATAAACTCATAGAGAATAAATTGCAGCAAAAGGAGATAAGTGCCATGATGTGTAAAGAGCAGCAAGGAACTGCACTAGGGGGTGGTGGCTGAGAGTGTGCTTTGGTGTTAGAAGAGCTGTACGTTCAAGTCCCAACTCTGTCATTTACCTGGGCAAATTACTGAACTCCTTTGTACCTCATGGTGGCCTAAGGATGAGATTATTTATGTCAATTGTTTTGCATAATTCTTGGTGAATATTAAGTGCTTGTATTTGTCCTAAGGATTGTTGTTATGATGGTAGAACAAAAAATGGAATAATAATAATAATGATATAGGTCCACAATTTCAAAATCCTAGATGCTCTGAAAAACAATATCAACATTTTTTTTCAGAAGTTTAGTGACAAAATCTTGCCTGGCCTGACATGAAACTATTTACAATCCTCATTTAGTATGTGAATATTCATGCATTTCCTGCAGAAACAGTACGGGGTTTTAACAGTGGTCTGCTCCATATTCTGCTCAAGCTTTTTAAAATAAAATATGCTATATGAAATTCAGCTATTTTATAAAATCTGAAAAATCCTAAATTTTGAGGCACATCTAGCCCTAAGGCTTACTGTCCTCTGCAGTAAGAGGACAGTAAGTGTCCTCTTCACACAGAGTAAGTGAAGTAGTTGATATGTCAAGTGGTTCCTGATTGAGTGGAGCAGGAGAAGGGGAAAGGTCTGGGAAGTTCTGTGGGGAGGTAACATTTCAGTTGAGTCTCAAAACTGGATACAGATCAACCTTGGGAACAAGGCAGGAAAAGGCTCGCAGGGATAGGGGGAGGGGAAGCACCAGGATGGGAGTTAGGCAGAGATAAGATCACTCAAGTACTCCTGTGTATATCCAAGGAGTTCCCAGCATATTGTTTCAACAGTGGAGGGGCCAGGTCAGATTTGCATTTTAAGAAGATCCAGGTGGGCAAAATATTCCTTCAAGTGCCTTACTGGAATTCAGAATCACTCTGAATCTACAGCCTCCCCCATCCACCAAGACCACGCATGGAAATGAAGCTGCTTTGGCATGGTTTGCCTGGCACCACTCAACTTTTAGAAAATGTTATCTGTAAGAATCGATCATGCCATGGCAGGAAACCAACATGGAAGCAGGCAAGTGTGGCTCTGGGAGGCAATATTCTGCGGGCAGTCCCCACCCCTGATTCCCCTGCTGCCCCACGGCTTCTGTGGCGTTGTGGCTGACCTGGCCCACGGGACAGGCCTGGTCCCAGAAGGGCTCACAGCTCTGCTGCTTCTGGTCTCTGCTCCATGACGGCTGTCACACACGCTCGACAGCACCCATTTGCAGCCCAAACAGACACTGTTCACTTCTCAAGTTGGTTTCAAATTTTGCTCTTTTTGTTCCTGTTTTTCATTTAGATTTTTTGGCTGGTTCGAATTCGACAGGCAATTTCGACACGGAGATTGAGGGGAGAGAATATAGCCTGGAAAAGAGCAGATGATGTGTGTGTCTTGTGATGTTATTAGTCTTAGAGGGGCCCTGGAAGGGCCTTTACATGAACTGAGTCTGTCAGCTGGGTCTCTTGATTTGTGGCACCCCACTCTTTTCATCTAGCATCACCCTCACCCCTGATTTTTCAGTCTTGCATGTGCACGCTGTGTGATCCCACGGACTTTAGCCTGCCGGGCTCCTCCATCCATGAGGTTTTTCAGGCAAGAATACTGGAGTGGGTTGGCATTGCCTCCTCCAGGGGATTTTCCTGAATCAGGGATCCGACCCACGTCTGCTGTGTCTCAGTCCCCTATCTTTAACTCATAACCCCCTTGAGACTTAAAGGTAGGGGGCTGAGACAAGGAGATATCCATGCTTGTGTATCTAATGTGGCCTTTCGGTCCATCCATGATTATGTATCTAATGTGGCCTGTCAATCCATCTTCTATACCTTTATTCACAAATATATAAATATATCACATTGCTTTGAGTATGCTTTGAATTTTTGTGGAAGTGATCTGTTATACATCTGTTTCTTACATTTTCCTTTTGACTTTATCTGTAAGTAGCTGGAAATCATTCCCTTTGACTGCTGTAGTATTTCATTTCATGGATTTCCCACATTTTATTTATCCATTTCCTAAACAGTGGACATACAGGTTGTTTCCAATTCTTTGCCATTTTCAGCACCACTGCCACGAACATCTTTGTACATGGCTGGAAGACAAGCTTCACAATCAGCCAAACCTGGATTGAGTTCTGCTTCCATCACCCCTTCGTTGTGTGACCCTAAGCCTCAGTTCCATCATCTGTTGAAAACAGGGGAGGAAGAATAATAATTCTCACACCAGGCCACATGTCCAATAAGAGCAGGCCCTTACCTGCCTTCTTTACTGCTCCATCCCCAGGCCTCTCAGAGCCTGGCATTAAGTAAGTGCTCAATAAATATGCCTTGAATGAAATTACACTTGACCTACTGCATATGAAGATACCTTAAAATGGTAAATACATCAACACAAATGTGAGTTATTGCTATTACTAGTTCTGTAAATAGAATTAACAATCCATGTATAATTCCAATAAAATGAAACATATTTAAACAACACCACATTTAATGGGTTTACATTCTGCAGGTGTTCCAAGTTCTTATGCTTCTTCTTCCTACCCAGCTTCCTTCACATCAGGAAACATTTTCTGAGGATTAATTGAATGGACCTGGTTTGGGATTGGGAAACCCTAGACTGGCTTGCCAGACTATCCAAAGGCCTCCCTTGGGCCACCTTGGCCTATAAAGCCCAGATAATGCCATGCACTCACCTCACTAAGGTGTTCTGAAGATTAATTATGGCTTGTAAAGGGCTTTGAAGATGAAACGTGCTTGTTATGGAAATAAATGGCTTCAGACGCAAAGCCTTCTTCAAGTCTTCCTTCGTGCCTTCTCTCTTGCTCTTCTTGCCTTTAAAGAGCCCCATTGAGTTCAGAGGTGAGGGTGACCTCCCCATGGCTCCCGTGGGAAGCCAACTTTGAGTACAGACTTCTCTGAACAACATAGAGATGTGACCCCTCGCTGCTAGTTTCAAAATTTCAACTCCTGCTCCATTTCGTAAGTAGTCGAACTAAGCTGGTTCAAAATACATTAAACAGATTCAGCAATGGAGTGGTGAAAAAAGCGTTTCTGATACTGAGCTTTTTGCTGCCAAATTTAATTATTCAAATTGGTTTTAAAAATGAGTTTCTTTTCCCCATGTCTTCCCAGATTTAAAGAAATTTGAAGTGGAAGAAATGGGAGCCAAATGTCTTCCAGTCAGGAAGTGGAGAAAGCATTGCTGTCAGTGTCAGACGGACCTGAGTTCAGGTCCAGCTTGCTATGGGCAACTTTTGTAACCGCTTAGTCTTTTTGTGTGTACGGCTCTGCTGGGTCTTCATCAGAGCACTGCTTTAGTTGTGGCCTGTGGGCCTGGTTGCCCTGAGGCATGTGGGATCTTAGTTCCTCAATCAGGGATTGAATTTGCATCCCCTGCATTGGAAGGCGAATTCTTAACCACTGGACCACCAGAGAAGTCCCAAGTTTTGTAACCTCTCTAAACTTCAGTTTCCTAATCTACTAAATGGAGATAGTAATAACCCGTATTAGGATTATTGTCAGTGTTGAGTGGACACAGGAAATGCACATAAAGTCCACTCAATAAATGTGAGTGAGAAAGGTGGTATAATCCCCACTTGATGGATACAGGATCCAAGTTCAGAGCGGGGCATGGGCCTCTCCATGATCTTGCAGAGGGAGAGTGGAGTACTGGGATTCAAACCTGGGTCTGCCTGACCCCAAAGCCCTGGTCATCCACCTGTGGCCTCAGCGCTGGATGTAAATTTGTTTGCTGAAACTGGAGCTGGCGGTATCTGCCAAACCACGCAGAGAAAGAAAGGGAGCCCAGTGGAGCCGCTGGAGCCTGGAGGGTGGCTGCTCCATGCCACTGAGTTGTTTAGTCCCAGCTTTCTGCATTAGAATGGCATTCCATATGTTCCCTCCTCATTTCTCACTATCCTGTTAACACTTGCTTGCCCAAGTGGGAGTGCTGGCTAGAAGAATGTTTTCTCACATGCCACGGAGGCTATAATGTGCTCATGGCTTTGATGGCTCCTGATGCTGAGGGTCCCGGGATGTCAAGCCTTCTAGTCAGTGTAGTCCCAGGGGCCTCCACTTAGATCAGATCAAGGTCAACTTGGCCAGATCCCTCATGGAAGCTCACATTCATTTGTGTCCATGCATTACTCTCTCCCTTCTTTTTTTCAACAGACATTTATAGAGCTCCTATATGAGTGTGCTTTGTCGTTTAATTGTGTCTGTCTCTTCACGACACCATGGACTGGAGCCTGCCAGGCTTCTCTGTCCGTGGAATTCCCAAGGCAAGAATACTGGCTGCTGAGTCACTTCAGTCGTGTCCGACTCTGCGCGACCCCATAGACGGCAGCCCACCAGGCTCCCCCCGTCCCTGGGACTCTCCAGGCAAGAACACTGGAGTGGGTTGCCATTTCCTTCTCCAGTGCATGAAAATGAAAAGTGAAACCGAAGTCGCTCAGTCATGTCTGACTCTTTAGCGATCCCATGGACTGCAGCCCACCAGGCTCCTCCATCCATGGGATTTTCCAGGCAAGAGTACTGGAGTGGCTCGCCATTGCCTTCTCCGAAGAATACTGGAGCGGTTGCCATTTCCTTCTCCAGGGGATCTTCCCGACCCAGGGATCTCCGCACTAGCAGGCAGATTCTTTACCACTGTGACACTTGGGAGCTCTAATGACGTTCCCAAACACCGCTCGGTCACCCTATTCAGTGTTTCCCACCTGTTTCTTAGGTGCACTGTTTAGGCATCATCTCTTTTCAACCTTACAACTGTGCTTTGAAGTAAATGTTAATATCATCACCATTTTGCAGTTGAAGAAAAAAAAAGCTTAAGGGCACAAGTGAGTGTCAGAATAAGGAATGGACTCCTGTCTGACTTCACTACGTGTGCTCTTAACCATGACAACATACTGCCTCCTTGAGGGCAAGCCCAGCGTCTCATTCATTTCTTATCTCTAGGCTCTCAGTGCCGTATAGAGTAGAAGCTCAAAAAATGCTTACTGTTGAATATATAAGTTAAGTGCTGGGTGACCACCAACTCTTGTATGGTGCTCTACAGAGTTTGAAAACTGCTTTTCACAGGGAAGGAAGGTTTCATGAATCAACTTTATGGATGCAGTTCGCAGGGTAAGTAACTCATTCAGGTCCATGGAACGATAAGAGGCTGGAGCTTGGATAAGATTCTAAAATGAACTCACAGTAAAGGCACAGCATGCAATGGAGTTGCAGAGCAGGGAAGTATCTGTCTGGTTGAAAAATACAGAAATTACAAAGCACTAGAGCTTAGGCTGAAATCATATGCCCAGCACATGTTTTCTGAAAACATTTGCATCACTGACACGGTTGGTGTGAGGTTTCAGATATTAAAACTATGAAAGAGCAAAGCAAGATGTGAGAGGCAGAGATGGAAAGAGAACAAAGTAAAGTTCAACCTTGTCACCACCTCTGAGAAACCTCTCAGGGATCTGAGTTTTGGACCCAAACTCTTGAATGGCATAGCTTGTGGCTGGTAATCATACTATAAATAGGCAGATTTGGAAATTTGAAACCATGTTCAAGTCCGGACTCAGCTACTTTCCAGCTATGTGATCTTGGACAAGCATCCTTGACCTCTATGTCCACGTCTGTAAAATGGAGATAAATTATGGTTTGCTGGGATACTGAGTGTGCTTTGTAAATGAACATGGCATATATATGTGTGTGTGTGTTTTTATAAATATATACTTTTTTATTATAAGTTATTTAATATAACTACTATATAGGTTAAACTACATTTTGCTACAATAGTAAGAAAACCTAAAACTTTAGTGGCTTAACACAATAAATGAGTATTTCTCATTCATGCTCCGTGTCCATCATAGGTCAAAATGAGGATGCTGTTCATCTGGTCACAAAGGGACTTACACCGATGAGCAGCCATCTTCTTGTTTATGATCATTGTCTCTAAGGGTAAAAGGGGATTTGGAGTTTCTCCCACGGACAATCAGGTGTCCTGGCCTGGAAATGATACATGTCACTTTTTTACTCAAAATTCATTGCCAAGGACATGTCACCCCCCCATCACAGGGGGTCAAGAGGTGCCACTCTATCGTGTGCCTATAAGGGGAGAGAATCAAATACTTGTTAAATGGTATCTACCATTCACTGAGCACTCATCTTGTGCCAGGCATTGTGCTGAGGGTTTTTCAGATACATCTCTTAATTCCCTCACTGATCCTCCAAAGCAGGGACATATATCGTCAGTTAATACTTGAGCAACCTGGCACTCAGAGACGTGAAGCAGCTTGTTCAAAGCTTCACAGTGAGTAACTGGCAGCATCAGAGTTGACAGCCAGGTAAGAATCCCTGCTCGATCCCCTGAGCGAGAGGCGGTTGTCCGACCAGGAGGTCAGACTTGTTGCTGGAGCAAGAATTAGTATTCATTGAGCTTCTGCTATGTATTAGTCCCTTTACTGTCATCTCAGATGCCTGAGAGTTCATTTATTTCCACGTTAATGACAAAGGACCTGAGGCTCAGAGAGGTTAAACAACTTGCCCTGGGTTCATAGCAGAGGTAGCTCTTGAACCCAATACTTTCTGGGTCTAAAATCTGGGCTTGTTTCACACCCATCTGCCTCACTCCTTATTACTTATCATAAGTAGTGATAATTACTTATTTATTATAGAAATGATCACTCTATGGAGCAGAGTGGGTAAGAGCGTGGATGGCAGAGCTAGACTGAACTTGTGTTCTGCCACTTCCTAGCTGTGTGACTTTGGGTAAGACTGTCACGTCTCTGGGTCTCAGTTTCCAAGTCTGTAACATGGGGCTGATAATTGCACCTATTTCATAGAGTTGCAAGGAATCAATGAGATTGTCGTCATGATGATGATAACTAACTTTTTTCAAGAATTTCCTGGATCTGGATACTGTGCCCAGTGCTTTATAGGCATTCCTTTTTAAGTTTTTATTTGGGAATAATTTTAGATTTACAGAAAAGTTGTAAAGATACTGCAAAGTGCTCCTGTATCCTTTCCATCCAGCTTTCTCCTAATGTTAACATCTTACATGACCAACGTACTTATCAGAGGTAAGAAACTAATATCCATATGACACTATTGGGCTTTCCAGGTGATGCTAGTGGTAAAAAACCTGCCTGCCAATGCAGGAGACATAAGAGGCATGGGTTTGATCCCTGGGTTGGGAAGATCCCCTGGAGGAGGGTATGGCAACCCACTCCAATATTTTTGCCTGGAAAATCCCATGGACAGAGGAGCCTAGAGGGCTACAGTCAATGGGTTCGAAAAGAGTTGGACACGACTGAAGCAACTTAGCGCATGACACTATTAACTAAACTGCAGGCTTTATTCAGATTTCATCAGTTGTCCCATTGTTGTCCTTTTTCTGTCTCATGATTCAGTCTGGCACACAACATTGCATTTAGTCATGTCTCCTCCATCTCTGCTGATCTTTACACTCATTCTTTCATCCTCATTATCTGTTGAGGAAACTGAGGCTCAGGTGATAAAGTCACTGGCCAAGGGCACGGAGCCCCTAGGTGGTGGGATTAGAGTTCAACCTCAGGCCTGTCTGATTCAAAGCCCAAGTCTTTACCATTCATAAAAAATTATCAGAAAGAAAGCCAATGTTCTGAGTCAGATCAGCACACAGAGAATACGAAGCTCAGAGAGAGAAAAAAAGACTAAAGCAGAAGAGAACTGGCTTTACAGCTTTAGAATACTAACTCAGCGTGATTTCCTCAAACCATGGCCAAAGTCCGGGCAATCTGTTCAGTGAGGAAGAGCCTCAGGCTGGTGAGTGTGCACCTTGGGAGTGATGCAAAGGAATCAAGCTAAGCTCTGGCTAAGCCACTAGCAGAGGGGGTTCCCCAAAGGGCCAGCCTGCCCACTCCCTGGCAGCAAAGCCTGCTGCAGAGCATCCTGAGAGAGGCAGGAAGTCAGCAGGATGGGGGCCAAAGAAGGACCATAGAATTCGTTTAACAGGTGTTACCTGGCAACTCTCACTGCCCAGAGCACGGGAAGGAGTGACTGCAACCAAACCAGTCACCACAAATTTGGCCTTATTAATACCTTCCATAAATCGTCTTTGCTTGCCTGGTATTTTATGTGTTTAAATTGCAGCAAGGAAGAAACGAGAAGGGAGTCTTGGTCTTTTGTTTCTTTAGGGGAAAAGAAGGGATCCAGATGGAACAGTCAGTAAAACCAAGGGAGGGCCCCCTGATTGTCCCTGGACCTCCAAGTCCTGAGTGTCAGGCCCAGCTTTGGCTGCTCCAGCGCAGGGTTGGGCAAAGAGGAGGTGCCAGTGACTACATGTTGAGCATATGAGCAAGTGAATTAACTAATTTGCATGTACTCCAGTACCTGGTAAAAAAAAAAAAAAAGGTCCCTCCTAGTAGGGACTACTACTATTTGGAGGGAATGATGCTAAAGCTGAAACTCCAGTACTTTGGCCACCTCATGCGAAGAATTGACTCATTGGAAAAGAGTCTGATGCTGGGAGGGATTGGGGGCAGGAGGAGAAGGGGACAACAGAGGATGAGATGGCTGGATAACATCACTGACTTGATGGACGTGAGTCTCAGTGAACTCCGGGAGTTGGTGATGGACAGGGAGGCCTGGCGTGCTGTGATTCATGGGGTCGCAAAGAGTCGGACACGACTGAGCGACTGATGTGATCTGAGTAGGGACTTGTGGAAAAACAAAATGAAGCAATTGATTTAGGTCTGTGCCAATGTACAGGATTCTGACTGGCACTTGAAATCCTTTCAATGTTTGTTGATCCAAAGGATGGACCATGATTAGGGTCTCCAGGGATAGTGTCTATTGCAATCCATTAGCACAGAGATGCAGTGGGTCAGAATGGCTGTGATTACAGAATCTGGGGCTAGGGTTCTTAGGTTTGAGTCCCATCTGCCACCTGCTGATTATCTGACCTTGGGCAGGTTACAACCTTATCTGTAAAATGGCAGATGAATATGTTGATAATATCGTCTACCTCAGAGAGCTGGTATGAGGATTAAATGAATCAAAATACACACACACATATACACACTCACACACACAAGTGTGTGTGTGTTTTAACCTGTTCATCTGAAACTTTGCTCAATTTTATAACTGTGACTGATGCATTGTCAGCACTTCATAGGGTTAGCTATGATAAAAAACCTTCCCTGCCTCCTCTCTCCCCAGCCCATTTCTGATTTAAACGCCCCTCTAAACCTGAGTCAGATGCACCCTGTGTGTAATCTACTACAGCATCTATTTAAGTTAGTTAATATTAATGATTGTGCAATGAATGTTTTTAACGCTCAATAAAACTGAAAATCTTAGAGTGCATCACACAGCAGGGAGAAGCCCTGTTTTGTGCTTCCGTTGTGACACATATGCACATGTGTGTTCAGGGTGGTGATGTAAAATGCATTTCTTCTCTTAGGTCACAGTAAAAAGTTAGAAAGCCATTGCCTCAGGGGGAAAATGCTAAACGGTCTTTCTCAGCAGAGAGGGCTGGCCGGCCCACAGATGAGCTTTGCTGGTTCACTTCCTCCTTCTGGCCTCTGTGGTCAAACAACCTCCAGGAAGACTTCTCTCCTCTTCACCCCTTTGTGCTTTCCCAGGGCTGTGCATGCAGGTCTACGGTTTAGGCTGTGCATGCAGGTCTACGGTTTAGGCTGTGCATGCAGGTCTACGGTTTAGGCTGTGCATGCAGGTCTACGGTTTAGGCTGTGCATGCAGGTCTACGGTTTAGGCTGTGCATGAAGTTCTATGGTTTAGGCTGTGCATGCAGGGCTATGGTTTAGGCTGCGTATGCAGGTCTACGGTTTAGGCTGTGTATGCAGGTATATGGTTTATACAGAGAACCACTGAGCAAAGCTCAGACCTGCCCTGCACTGGGTCTTTCACACATCTTTTAGCTCATGTAATCTGCCCCACTGGGCATGAAAGTGGCTCTCAAAGTGTGATCCCTCTCTGGCAGTTTGTTAGAAATGCAAATTTTCAGGCCCCTCCTCCCCAGATTGAGGCTTAGCAACCCGTGTTTAACAAAGACCTCCAGGTGAGTCCAGTGTAATCTAAAGTAGGCAAGTCATTGCCCAGTGAGGGAACTGTTTCACCTTTAGGGAAACTGAGGCTCAGAAAGAGGCAGTGATGCCCCCTGGATCACCCAGGGGGGGAACAACCAAATCAAACCAAGACTCCAACAGAGTCACCATAAGCTAGGACAACTGTTTATGTGTCCATCCAGGGACCAACATGGACGCATTTCTATTTTCCAGCCTTTACTTGCAAATAATCCTGATCTCCCAATAAAATTACACACATCCATTAAAAATCAGCCTAGATAGATGCTCTCATTGGGTTCAAATGGGCATAACCACCCCAGGCTGGAATAGGAGATACACACGGGGCCAGGGAGGACCCACTTCTTGACCAGCAAGCCTCGAGAGCCTCTCATGCAAGTTGTAGCCCGGAGCTGAGTCGTGCTCAACCTTGACTCCACTCTGGAAAGGTATCAGTTCCAAGAGGCGGTGTGTGTCAGGGGTGGAGTAGGGGTAGGAGCTAGGAAATGGTTAACAGTTTGATAAAGTAAAAAAAAAAAAATTCTCTACTGGTCGTGAGATTTTCCAATAATGAGAAGTCAACACAATTAGACAAGGCACTACATTTGTGTGCGGAATGCCAGCTGTCACTCTTCTTGACTAGCTCAGATCAAAGAAATGTATTTTATCTCCTAAGTTATCAGACATGATAAGGCTATTAAGCGGAGATATTGTCACAAGAAATATAAGAACATAAGAAATATGTTGCTTGCTTTGAAAATAAACATCTCACCTTTGCTTCTTTTACTCTGTGAAAAGCTGAGAAAAATCAAACTATTAACTTGGGCCTTTCCACACGCTTGCATCCTGTCATCTTTTCCCCCAATCAGATCCCAGACTTTAGCTGCAGTCCTTCTCTGTCTCATTCCAGAATGTCTGTCTATGTTGGAACTACAGGGCTGAGAAGCCGGGAAGAGATGCCTGTAGCTGTAGTCCATCCCTGCTTCCACCAGTCATAACAAAACTCGCCACTGTTCCAAAGCTCTGTTTGCTTTGAAAGGAGCTCACCCTCAGATGTCTTTCCAAGTGCTTATCCTTAGCCTTTCTTCATCTCCAACTTGGATCTGGAAGAGCTCACCCCGTATTGCTATAAGAAACAAGGCTGCTTGTCTGGACTGACAAGGGGGCTTGAGTTGATGATGTTCTTTGCTTACACTCACTGATTGTGTAGGAGCTGAGAGGCTCCCCTGGGGGGGAAAGGCTTTCCTGGCATCACTCTGGGTCTGAGATGGAGATGGGGGGACATGTTCAAGAGGGGACACATAAAAGGAGTTCAATAAAGAGATCTGCATGGGTGGGTAGGGCTACGGGATGGTGAAGCATCCCCGATTAGCAAGAATAGGGGAGTCATTACTGTCCTTGGTGTAAGAGGCTGGGCGAGGGGGAGCTTCCTGAATTTGATGTGTGTTGCAGCTGCAGACAGGTGTCACCAGTGTGGAGTCCGTGGCCAAGGAGAGAAGAAGCAGCCTCTACAAACTGCAGTGTAGTGGGAAGTAGGGCCCCATGGCCCTCCCCTCCTCCCTCCAGTCTTCTGCTGTTGTTTCCCACTGGCGGAACCCAACCGGGAGCCAGAGGGAAGGTGAACCTGGCTGATGCAGTCACGTCACTTGGAGTCTTGGGGCACAGAGCAGAGTGGTGGAGAGCAGAGAGTGGATCTGGGGAGCACACGGGAGTATCCAGCACACACTGAGCCCCACCCCCCACAGAGGTTTGGATTTACCCAGACAAGAGTTGGGGTGGCGGAGTTGGGGTGGTGGAGAGTTGGGGTGGTGGAGACCCTGCTACACTGGTGGCCCTGAGAGTACTTCCCATCAAGCTGTTGGGTATAACCAGAGAGACTTTAAAAGGAAGGTCAGCCCAGGAGCCAATGAAAGTCCTCCTGCTGTGTGCCCCAGGGAGCGAAGGACCACATCCTTGAATTGAAAGAATCGAAACACCTCTCTGAATTCTGTATCACTTGGGGCTCAAATAGGCTTGCTGTGGGGACCCACCCTCACTAACTGAGCACACAGCGGGAGTGTTCTCACTTCACAGAATGATGATGGTCCCTAGGTGGTGGCTTGAGCTGCAGGCCCAGAGGACCGGAAATGCCCTCTGTACAAGGGCAGGGCTCTGCCTGGTCCTGGTTTGTCCAGGTGAGACAGTGTGCGATGTCCAGGTCTGGGATGTGGACACTTGTTAAGATCCCCTGAGAACCTCAGACCTGCTTGGAACTGTGAAAGTCTGGTCTTCTAGAATCCAGAAAGAGAAGACTTTGTATTGATGCACTTGTTCTCACCGGCCTGTGAAGCTTGGGACCTTTTCCCATCCTTGTGTCTGAAATTCAAGGTAGGGATTCTGGCCCACTTTTAGAAATGAGGATTTGGTTCAGAGAGGGCAGCCCAGGCAGGCCATGGGCTGCCTCCTTCCAGACACTCCCTTGTTCCCTCTGCTTCCATCACACCAGCTTCCTTGCTGGACTACAACTAGCCAAGCTCAACTTTGCTCCAGCACCTCCCCTTCCCTCTGTTTGGAACATCCTTTCCCCACCCCCAACCCCCTCCACCAGATATCCACATCATTTACTCCTTCACTTCATTTGGCTCTTGTTCAATGTCACCTCTTCAGAGAGTCTTCCAGACCTGAAAAACCCCACTTCCCACACAGTTTTTCCTACCTCCATCCCCTGCTTTAGATTTAACACAACCTGTGATCATTCTTTTTGTTTTGTTTACTGATTTGTTGACCGCCTACCCCAAGCTCCATGGAGACAGGAATTTTGTCTCATTCCCAGAATAAGTATCTAATTCCCTAAAAATCACATAAGGATTATTTTTCAGGTGAAATTCACATAACATAAAATTAACCATTCAAAAATGTACCATTCAGTGGCATTTGGTTCACAATGTTGTGTAATCATTACCTTCATCTAATTCTAAAACATTTTCATTATCCCCAAAGTGTTCCCTGTACCCATTAAGCAGTTGCTCCTCATTTCTGCCTCTCTTCACTCCCTGTCAATCAACAATCTACTTTTTGTCTCTATGGATTTGCCTGTTCTGGACATTTCATATCAGTGGACTCACATGATACATGACCTTTTGTGCCTGGCTTCTTTCTTTTCACATAATGCTTTCAAGGATCATCCATGTTGCAATGTGTATCACTGATTCATTCCCTTTTGTGGCTGAATAATATTCCATTGTATGAATATACCACATTTTATTCTTCCCTTTGTTGGTTGATGGACATTTGGGTTGTTTATACCTTTGTCTATTATGAATAATGCTGCTAAGAACATTAAAGTACAAGTATTTGCATGAATACCTGTTTTCAGTTATTTTGGTTGAATATCTAGGATTAGAATTGCTAGGTCATATGGTAATTCTGTGTTCACATAGAAGGGTTTTAAACAAATATTTGTAGGAAGAAGCAGCAAGTGAGTGAATCAAAGAAAGAATGAATAAAATATCCAGGTCTTTCCAACTCCCAGGATCCCTCTATTCTGTCACATTACCTCCCTAGGGAATGAAGGGGACTTAATGGCCCTGGGTAATCTGAAGTCTAATCTACCATCAGACAGTGCCATATACTGCCTGGAACGTAAGAGACACTCAATTTAAAAAATAAACCATATGTAAGTAATGCTGTAGTGACCCTTTTATGCATTTATTCTGTCTCCATCGTTGATTATTGATGTCAGATTCTGAGAAAGGAAATGATTATATCAAAGTATGATTTTTTTTTTTTTTCAGTCACACTATGTGGCTTATGGTTTCTTAGTTCCCCAGCCAGGTATTGAACCTGAGCCTACCAGTAGTGGAAACAGAATCCTAATCACTGGATCACCTTGGAATTCCTCAAAAATCATGGACTTTTAAAAGCCTTTTGTCACATACACCAAATTGCTTTCTGAAAAGGCTCAGATTTTTTCATTACCAGTCTGGAAAGTCTTTGACCTCATTCAGGTTGTTCTAACTGGTGGCTGATTGCTTCCTGTTGGAGGAGACTTTCTTCTGGAACAGTCTCTACCATTATCTCTAGCTTGGTAAATGCTAGCTGGGATGATTATTAGGTTACTTTGTTTTTATCCCATCTCTGGGTGTCTGTTTCCCCACCTGCAGGATGCACGCCAGCCAGTGCATGCTGCTTGGTGCTGAAGGTCTTCTTGCTCTTGAGCAATGGCCCCCACTTGAGCCCAGGATATACCCCAGCCAGTTGAAACCTCTGTACTTAAAGGACTCAGGAATGCAGCCTGCTAGAAATGAAGCTAAATTAGTTCTTCCAAGGAAAATGCCCACTTGGAAAATGACTTCCCATGTTTGTGCAGCCATGGGCTTGCCTTTCTAGAGGGACATGTCAGAATGCGTTGTGCTTGGCAGTAAATGAAAGCTGAGTGGTTTATTACTGCTATTAGTGATTATTTGTATGAGGCCGTAGGTGTACACAGCACCTTACAATGCCCAGAGGAAACTGGAACAGAGGTCAACTCTTCTACCCTCAAGGAACATCTTGCCTTGGCTGATGGTGAGTATGGGCACCCATTGGGACTGGATGGACTCAGGCAAACCAAGACAGTTTGAATGACTGGGAAGAGAGAGTTGGGAGAAGGGAGCTAAGGAGGATTTCTCAAGTGCATCTGTGTTCCCAGTAGTTAATAGACACAATATCATTTAATCTGCTAAATCATTCTAGGATTTAGGGATTTTTATCTCCATTTTCAAGTGAGAAGATTGAAGTCTAGGCTGGATGCTCTTCCTCTCAACTGTGTCTGGTGTGATGGTGTCACTGTGGATACATTTCCTGGGTGAGGAATGCGGGAGACAGTATAATGCACTAGAATCCTGCTGGCTTGGAAGTTGAGTACATGCACTTTGGACTCAAACAGACCGGGATTTAAGATCTTCTCCAACCCAGGAATCTGGGATGAGTTACTTCTCTTTCTGAACTTCAGTTTTCTTCTCTGTAAAATGAGGGTTAAAAACCAATTCTACCTGGTGGTTCATGTAAGGATTAAATGAAACCATGTACACATGGTGTGTGGTGCATAGAAGGGATCAACAATTGTTGATCCACCACCAGAAAGAGTTGAAGAGGGATAAGGGATTGGGAAGTATGATCCACAACTCATTAGCTTGATGCCTCAGTTTCCACATCTGTTAAATGGGAATGATCAAGAGTCTTCCTCATAGGGTGAGTAGAATTAAATCTGTTAATACAAGTAATGCACTTAGTTAGTGCCTGGTATGGGGGCAATCTCTCAACACGTCTCTGCTATTATTATCTCACTCCTTTTGACTTTGGGTTGGACCAGGAAGCCCTACAGAATAAATAACTTTTTAGAAGAGGGTGGGGAAAGTAAAAGCCACAATGAGGAATGTTTGATCCCCTAGCAAGGAGAGGAACGATGGTCTGGCTCTTTGGCCCCAGTGTTTTCTGTCCTACTTCTGGGCATGGGGGTCTTGTTGGATAATTGATATCACCTATTCTTGAGGTAAGAGCTGTTTTAAGAACAGAGTCTGTCAGGGTGAGGAGCGGGCATGAGCAAGTTGTGAGTTAACATCATGGAAGAGCAGAAGAACCCTGAATTGGGGATTTCCCTAACTGCGAGCTTGATGACTTAATCTCATTGAGATGCTATGAAGTTCAACTCTGATGATATAGAGAGAGTCACTGCAGATACAATAGTATTGTTTATTTATTTATTATTAACATTCATATGGGGGGCACATATTAAGACAGCTTTGCATATGCTGTCTCTTGTATGAAATTCCTAACTGCACCCTTTGCTATGTTCTTTTTCCATTAACAAATACGTGTGTATATGTACTACCTGCCAGACCATGGTCTTGGCTATGCCTTCTACAGCTCATCTCAAATAGTCAGGCAGGTACCATTTACTTCCCAGGTTTCATACAAGCCTTCCCTCAGACAGAGGAGGAACCCAAAGACTTTCTTTGGTGTCTTGATGAAATCTGAAACCAAACACATAGGCCTGTTGTTCCTTGCCACTCTTCAGTTAGATAACTTCTCTTAATTGGGGTTAGCTTCAATCTCACTTTTTTGAGAAGATGCCCCCGATGGCCCCTGCCAGAGGTCAAGTTCTCCTGTTACATGTTTCCGTAACATCCCGGACTTCTTTTATCCAACTCATCATGATTTGAAATTATCTGATACACAATTTAATATCACTCCCTCCACTAGACTACCAACTACAAAAAGGCAGGGCCATGTTTTTTTCTCACCTCCTTACCCCTCAGCAACAATTGTATGGTGATCGGTAAACCATCACGGCTCTGAGTGCCATCGTTTAAAATAAATGAACACACATTAAAAACCTTGTCTTTCTTCCTGCTTGAGCAACAGAGGTGAGAGAGCAGTGCTTTGGCAAACCAGGTTGAGCTCAGCCTTGTGGGGCTAAACCAAGAAGAGAGATAATTATTTCTTATTTTTCTCATCTGCTTCTTGTTGCCAGAGGTGCTGAAGACAGTTGAATGTAGGCTCTGCTGGGTCCATGAGGGAAGCCCTTCAGGGTCTCCCTGCTGGAGGCTGGGCCTCCCCCTGCCAGGTCTGTATCTCTGTCTGGAGTTTCATCTGCTCTTTCATGTCTGGCTCCTTTCCCCCACCCACCTCCTTCCTGCTTGAAAATCTTCTGTCTACCTTTGCTTTCTGGAAAGCGCCTCATCTCTCCCAGGAGGGCCCAGGGCCCTGTCTCCACTCAGGGTCTGGAGATTTTGGGTGGGACTAGACAGCAGGCCCTAGCCAGGCTCCCTGCCCCCCACCTCACACCCCTGCATGGACTGGATTTCTTTCCTCAGAAGCCACACTGGCTGGGCTGGGTGGAATCCGGCAACAGTTCCCACCAAACTCCCAAGCTGACTGCAGACATTTGTGCTGTCAACAGAATTGCAGAAAATGCAATTCGTGTTGTTAATGAGCAGCTTGTTTGGGTAAACAAACCAGGTGAGGTGAAAAAAGTGATGCTCTCCAGTAGGAAACACAAGTGAACATTAGCCAGATGGAGAGCCGCGCGCTTCCACACACTCCCTTTTCGGCAAGTCTCTTGGTGGCTGGAGAGGACTCTGCTTGCGCTGCACGGGAGCCCGGACTCTGCCGGGATGCCTCCTGCCTGGCCCAGATTTCCCCCCGGTGGGGAGGAGCAAGGCCCCCCTGCACCCGGCACGACCCTGAGCCTGGCGCCGGGCCTCCCGTCCTGCTCGGTCTTTACCTGCCTTGTCATTAGTTCTCATAGCACCGCGCCAGGAGGTGTTAGGAAACTCACTATACAGCTGAGGAAGCTGAGGTTTCGAGAAGAGGAAGAGGAGATGGTGATCTGAACTCAGGTCAATCTGACTCTTCAAGTCTGTGGTCTCCCTGCCCTTGCGCACAGTTCTCTTTGCCCTCATTCCTGCCTCCCTGACCCCTCTCAATCTGATGGAGGTGTCTGTGGCTGCCACTACCTCCCTCCTCTCTCAGACTGTGAGGAAGAGGAAAATGTTAACTTCCCACAGTGGGGGTTTCCTACCTGACTGGTCAGAATGGTGTGGCTTTTTGAAAGTCATCCAGGTGCATCTTTGACCAGCTTCTCCATAACAACAGTGTGCATCTGTGTGTGTGTGTGTGCGCGCATGCACATGAGTGTGTACATTTGCCCATTCATTCCAGAAAAACTGGTTTGTCCCTGGAAAAAAATCAATAATTTAGGAACATTCACATCCTCTCATCATAAACTGTGTCCTGCATCCAGGTCATTCAAGGAAACACACACATGGATATGATTATATTTTACAAACATGAATGATTTGGTTAATTGCAATGGCTAAATCTGTCCCCCACACAGACAGGGCCAGGAAGAGGGAGACTGAGATTGCTGGCTCAAGTCTACATGTGCTTCTGACTGTCTCTCTCCAATCTCAAGAAGAAAAAAAATCCACTTTACATTCATATGTTATAATGCCATGAGTTATCTTTCCCTTAGCATTCAAGGGTAAAGAGTCCATTAAGCTGTCATCAGCCGCATTACCAGCAGGAGATTTCGGGGCAGACAGTTTGGCTTTAGCTGCCCGGAGCACACACACTCTGCCCCAGGATGAACACACTGTGGTGTCCATGTATGCGCTGCCCTGGAAGCAGAAATCAATTACTCCCACTGCTATTAGAGAGATGATCTAGTTGGGGAGGCTTGCTGTGAATGCAGCCACTGTTCATTACTGAGCTCTTTATATAGATTATATCTCTTTTACTACAGGAAGACTGAGGCTTGGGGAGAGAGAGAAACTGTGTCACAGAACCAGAGCCTGGGACATGCTGGGGGTTTGAGCCATCATCCCCTTGGCTCCAGACCCTGAGCATTTCATCACTAGGCGATCCTGTTTCTCCTGCAGGTGTTGGATGTTTATTCTGCACAGGATGCCTGTGTCATAGAAGCTCCCAGATTTTGAGGGACTGCATACTGGATATTAGTCCCCACAGGGTAGCTCATTTGATCTTTACCACGACTCTTTAACGCAAGTGCTTCTAGAAGCCCCATTTAACAGCTGAGGATACTGACTCTTGGGAAGTGGGAAGGGACTTACCCAAAGTCACTCAGCTCCAGTGTGGCAGGAGTGCATGAATGGAAGGTTTGTTTCCCACTCTGCCTCCCTGCCATCCAGCTAGGGACACCAGTTTGGAAGCACAGAGGCTTCCACAGGGAGCTGACTTCTGGATTCAGATGAGTTTTCGCAGAGCAGCTCAGCTCCTTCCTTCATGTAGGTGGAAGCCTTCCCTTTGAATGAACCAATTATGTTCAGAAAGCAAAAAATAATGTATGCATATTAGCTAATGAGGATGCTGCTCAGGATATTTTTAGCTGAGCTGAGAGAGACAGAGAAGAGAATGAGAATTGGTAGAAGTTGTTTTGGAAGAAGAGGCAGCTTGGGGATCAGACAGCCCTTTAGCACAGTGCTCAGCTCTTAAACTGCTTTTGGCTGGGTGACTGTGGCAAATCACCTGTCCTCTCTTAAAGTGTGTCTGAGTACCCGCCTTTCAGGGGTGATGCAAAGGTTGAAGATAATGGGAGTAAAGCATGTGGTCAGTGGTCACCAATTGTACCTATGATAATTCTTCATTTATCAAATACTTAACTATTGTTGAGTCCTCAGTGTCTATAGATATAATAACTTTTTTCTCATTATCTCCCCATGAAGCAAGTGCTAATAATATCTCCATTTTCCAGATGAGAAGACAAAGTTAAGGTTAAGCAATTTGCTCTAGGAGGGCCAGGATTCAACCCTAAGCGGCCTGTGCCCTAACCACCACACAATATTGCTTCTATTGTTCCTAAAGCAATTTGACTTTCACCACTGGAAGCAGAGGTCACTGAAGGTCCGGTCATTATTTTCAGGAGGCAGAGTCCCCTTTGAGGACCTCAGTAAGTTACCTATAAATTAAAAATACTCTGTCATTGAATTGAATCAGAGGATCTTCTCCCCAGTGTCATGGCTACTCTGACTGACCAGCAAAAACTCTGCCCAGGCCAAGAGGTCAGAGAACTGTGGTATTAATCTCCACTCAGATGCTAAGGCAAGTATGTCACTGTCACTCACTTTTTTTGCCTTGATTTGTGAAGTGGGAGATATACTAGGATTGAAACTTAAGAATTTTATCAATTATACTTTCTGCTCACAAGCAAAATACTAGTTATGTGAGGCTTAGGAAAAGTGGTAGTTGAAATAAGTAGGGAAAATATTGATAACTTACAATATACATGTTAATAATACATAAAATGCATGTGGGGAAAATTATAAAGTAAAGGAAAACTGGCAAGAGCGTCCAAGAGTACAATGGGGCAAAGTCCAACAAACTTTTCAGCTCACTTCCTAAAGGGTGGAGGTACATGGTGACCATCTTCAATGTGGAAGAGGAGAACAGGACCTCTGCAGTTTAGGCCTGAGTCTTGCTCAAAATATTCATGTTGGGTGGAAGTGGGAGGAGCTCTAGGGCAGGGGGTCCTAGAAGCCCCAATAAGCAGAATGAACACACAATGTGGTTTGGAGAAGAGCCAAGGTCAGGGCTGGGCAGACAGAGCATGTACAAAATTTAAAATAGAGGTAAAAATAGAGGTGTAGAGAGGAGGAATGTGGAAGAACAAATTGCAAGGTAATGAGCTGGAAAGCCGAGGGTTAGAAGCAAGTTCGGAAACACAGAGATCCTTTGACAGGGTGTCCACTCAGTATTGTATTCAATCCACAGACCCTCTAATCTATAGCAGTATCCCCGACAATAAGCATTAGCAACCAAGCACAGTAAGACCATGTTACACCAAGGGGCTGCGGAGAGGAATGAGCCTCAGCAGGAAGTAAAAAAGTTCTAAGCACAGGACCTGGCACATAGGAGGGATTCGGTACATGAGTGAATGGATTGCTGATGACACCTGCCTTGGGCCTCCAAGTACTAACAATGTTCAGCCAGATGCACTGACTGCTTTAGGAAGACAGAGTGGGGAATGCAGGACCCAGAGCTGGAAGCTAATGATATTTGGAAGAGGAGCAGGTGGCCTGTTGAGGCCCTGAAGGTACTAGTGGGAATTCAGTTCATGCTGGCATCTAGGTAAAGCTTAAATCAGTGGTTCCCTACCTAATTGTGGATCTGTATCCCCTGAAGAGCTTCTTTAGAAACAAGAGTTTCTGATCATGCTTCTGAATTAGAATAGCCAGGATAAGAACTCTGGATTCCATAGCATGAACAAGCATCACAGGCACTGCTGATCAATACACATGGCTAATTTTGGGACCCAAGGTCTTAAATCATCAATTTTCACTGGCCTTTCTTAGAATTTGGCTTTTACTGGTTGTTTATTGTTAAGACAACTGTGTAATAGTTCACATTGAGCCATTACCAAATGCAAGGTCAATCTGTGTGCTTCGTGTGTATTAACACATTAAATTCTCATAATGGCCCTGCGGGAAAGGTACTATTATCCTCATTTGACAAATGCAGACACTGAATCTGAGAGAGGTTACTAACTTGCCCCTGGTTACACACACAGAGGGCATGCCTCTAGCTTCTGCAAGGAAAGACAAGTACATCATTTTCCATCCAAGTATGGCCAGGAGAGGACTACAAAGGAATTATATGTGCTATTTATTCTTGTTTTTTAATTTTTTAACAATATGAAGTTACTCCATCACAAAGAAAAATATTTGATGAATTAACGAATAAATCAGTGAAGGAAAATTGTACTAAAATAAACCATTATATCTCAGGAAACTAACAAACCCACAAAAGGAGTTAGGCCATCTGGGCTGAGTCCTGGCTCCATTACTTTCTGGCTGTTTCATCTCAGGTAAGTCACTTACACCTGCTATGTATCAGCACCTTCACTTTTAAAGCAAGGATAATAGCGCTCTCTGATTATTGAGCAGTTGGGAAAATACAAACCATTAAGTATTTGCAAGGTAGTATTGTTAACAATAATGGAATAATGAAGCATACAATTAGCAGGTGAGCACTCTGGCTGGATTATTAACCACATAAGAGGAAGGGATCGAGGCCTTTTAGCCTCTAAAAAAAAAAAAAAAAGCCAAAGACCTTTCCCTTACACCCAATAGAAAAATTAACTCAAATTAGATCAAAGTCCTAGATGTAAGAGCTAAAATTATACAAATTCTTGGAAGAAAACATAAGGGAAAAGTTTTATGCTCAGTCATGTCTGACTCTTTGCGACCCTATGGACTATAGCCTACCAGGCTCCTCTGTCCATGGAATTTTCCTCTGAAGTGGGTTGCCATTCCCTTCTCTAAGAGATCTTCCCAACCCAGGGATCAAACCCAGCTCTCATGTCTTGCAGGTAGATTCTTTACCTTCTAAGCCACCAGGGAAGCCCCTTATGACATTAGATTTAGCAATGATTTCTTGGATATGAAATCAAATGCACAGATTACAAAAGAAAAAAAGATAAACTGGACTACATCAAAATTTTAAACTTTATGTTAAAGAACACTTCAACAGAGTGGAAAAGGAACCCATAGAATGGGGGAATGCATTTGGAAATTATTTAACTGATGAGGTTAATATCTAGCATACATAAAAAACTCCTACAAATCAACAACAACCTGATTAAAAAATGAGTAAAGGACTTTGAAAGTGAAAGAAAGAAAGTGAAGTCGCTCAGTCATGCCTCTTTGCAGCCCCATGGACTGTAGCCCACCAGACTCCTCCATCCATGGAATTTTCCAGGCAAGAGTACTGGAGTGGGTTGCCATTTCCTTCTCCAGGGGATCTTCCTGACCCAGGGATCAAATCCGGCTCTCCTGAATTGTAGGCATACACTTTACTATCTGAGCCACCAGGGAAGCCCACAAAGGACTTAGACATTTCTCCAAATAAGGTATCCAAATGGCCAATAAGCACATTAATTAGCATCACTAATTAGGGAAATACAAATTGCAACCACCTCACATCTATTAGGATGGCTAATATGGAAAAGACACACACACAATAACAGGTGTTGGTGAGGATATGGAGAAGTTGGAATCTTAATGCCTGCTGGTGGGAATGTATGGTAAGACAGTATGGTGGCTTCCCTCCCCACCCCAACCGCCAAAATAGAATTACCACATGATTCAGCAATTTCACTTCTGAGTATATACTCAAAAGAACTGAAAGCATGGACACAAACAGTTATCTGTATACCCATGTTCATAACAGCATTGTTCACAACAGCCAAAAGGTGGAAGCCACCCAGTGACATTTGAAAATATAAACAATAGAAATTTATTGATGAATTAATAAATTAATGACAGAGATTTCTGTCATATGTTTCAACATAAACTAACCTTGAAGACAGTACGCTAAGTGAGATAAACAATCACAAAAGGACAAATACTGTATGATCCCACTTACATGGGGCTTCCCAGGTGGCTCAGTGTTAGAGAATCCCCCTGGCAATGCAGGAGACACAGGAGATGCAGGTTTGATCCCTGGGTTGGGAAGATCCCTTGAAGCAGGAAATGGCAACCTGTTCCAGTATTCTTGCCTAGAAAATTCCATGGACAGAGAAGCCTGGAAGGCTATAGTCCATGGGGTCACAAAAGAGTCGGACACTACTGAGGGACTAAATAACAACATGCATCGACAACATTCCCCTCTTAGGTGATCCATAATGTACGTGGCTAACCTGAACGTTCACAAGAAATTCAGTAAAGAAACCCATTTAACTTGATGTGATTCTGGATATCTCAAATTTACCTTATTACTAACCTTCGCTTTTTGAGTGAGTGGAGCAGCACTCCTATTAATTAAGTAGTGGATCTTCCTGCAGAGTAGAACCACAAAACCCAAGAGAATTAGAAACATGCCCACACAAAAAATTATATACCAATGGTCACAGCAGTGTTATGCATAATAGCTAGAAAAGTGGAAACAACCCTAGTCTCCATCAATAACAATTGTGGAGAAACAAAATATGGCCTCTCCATACAATTGAATATTATTACACAATAGAAGATAATGAAGTACTGATAGATGGTACATGGACGAACTTTGAAAATATTATGTGAAATGCAAGAAGTCACACAGAAAGGTCAGTCGTATCATTAAATAATTGCACTTGTATGAATACACAAATCTATAGAGACAGAAAGTAGATTCCTGGTTGCCAGGGGCTCGGAGCAGGGCAGCAAAAGTGAGTGACTATTAATGGGTGTGGGGTTTCTTTCTGGAATGAAATGTTCTAGAATTAGACTGGTGATAGTTGTACAACTCTGTGACTATGCTAACAAACACTGAATTGTACATATTAAAACAGTGAATTTTATGGCATGTAAATTATATCTCTTGAGGGTCCCTTGGACAGCAAGGAGATTAAACCAGTCAATCCTAAAGGAAATAAACCCTGAATATTCATTGGAAGGACTGATGCTGAAGTTGAAGCTCCAATACTTTGGCCACCTGATGCAAAGAGCTGACTCACTGATAAAGACCCTGAGGCTGGGAGAGATTGAAGGCAGGAGGAGAGGGGACGACAGAGGATGAGATAGTTGGGTGGCATCACTGACTTGATGGACATGAGTTTGAGCAAACTCCAGGAGATGGTGAAGGAAGGGAAGCCTGGTGTGCTGCAGTTCATGGGGTCGCAAAGAGTTGAACACAACTGAGCGACTGAACGACAAAAACAAGTATGTATATAACCACAACAAAGTGTACTGGGAACAACAGATGACTGGCCCATCAGTCCTGCCATTTCATACTGTATTATTAGAGGGTATTAGTGCTCCTTGGGGTTGCTGTTCTTCCCTCAGTAGACATAGTCCTTTAAATTCTAAGCAGAAAAAACAAACACGTACAGAGGAGTGAGGGCCAACTTAGAAACTCAGGAGCATCAGCGTCTGCACGGGTGGTATCACACACACCGTTGGACTTCTTATCTGCTAGATATGTTCAGTTAGCCTATTTTGACAACAGTCCCGAAGGTAAAGTTCCTAAGCCACTTCTCATCACTGGAAGGCTTTAATTCCAACAGTTGATTATGTTATGCATCTGGCAGAGAGGTCTCCTTTTATTTGAATGACATCAGATTCACCTAGCTTTACACTATAAAACAATAAGCTACTGATTAGAGAACTTTAGAACTCAAAAGGACTTTGGAAAGAGGTCAGCTAGCCTGAATTTCTTACTCTGGATAGGGAAACTGAGGGCCAGAGAAAGTCAGGAGCTTGACCAGGGTCACATAGCCAAGCATGACTTGGCTGAGATTGCAATGTCTGACCTCTCCTTCTTCCCTGGAAATGTGCCCCTACCCTGGCTTCAGCTGTGCACACAGTTTCTTTCTCTCATTTCTTATATAAAGGTTATATTTCCTAGAGATGTGATTGTACAACTAAGTTCTGACCAGTGGAAGGTAAATGGAGAAGTAGGAGCAACTCCAGGAAAATGCACTTAAAGATTAGGACTTGGCGTGGGGCATGGCCTTCTTTTCTGTTGTCCTGGTTGCAGATTAGATGTCTGGATTGTTCAAGCAGTCATCTTGGACCATGTGGTGGAAGCTGCACCTAGAGGATAGGGAAGCAATAAGGTAGAATTGTGGGTCACCAGCCTCAAAGAGGTCACAGTCTGAGGCACAAAGACAAGTTTACAATCTAATGCAGAATAACCACCATCCCAAGACTAAATCAACTGTCCTGTCCTATCGCTATGCCTTCAAATGAGTATGATTTATGGGATTTTCATACCAGCTCTGGAATGCTTATCTCTAGACTTTAGGTGAAAGAGAAATAAACTTCTATTTTTTTCAACCACTGCTATTTCAGTCTTCTATCATTTACAGTTGAACTGACTTCTAATTGCCAACATCCATTGGATCATAGAAAAAGCAAGAGAGTTCTACTTCTGTTTTATTGATTACACCAAAGCCTTTGATTCTGTGGATCACAACAAACTGGGGGAAATTCTTCAACAGATTGGACCACCTCACCTGCCTCCTGAGAAAACTACCTGCAAGTCAAGAAGCAATAGCTAGAACCTGACATGGAACAATGGACCGGTTCCAAATTGGGAAAGGAGCACATCAAGGTTGTATATTGTCACCCTGCTTATTTAACTCATATGCAGAGTACATCATGTGAAATGTCGTGCTGAATGAAGCACAAGTTGGAATCAAGATTGCCGGGAGAAATATCAATAACCTCAGATATGCAGATGACACCACCCTTATGGCAGAAAGTAAAGAAGAACTAAAGAGTCTCTTGATGAAAGTAAAAGGGGAGAGTGAAAAAGCTGGCTTAAAACTCAACATTCACAAAAGGAAGATCACGGCATCCAATCCCATCACTTTGTGGCAAATAGATGGGGAAACAATGAAAACAGTGACAGATTTTCTTTTCTTGGGCTTCAAAATCACTGCAGATGGTGACTGCAGCCATGAGATTAAAAGATGTTTGCTCCTTGGAAGAAAAGCTATGACCAATCTAGACAGCATATTAAAAAGCAGAGACATTACATTGCCAACAAAGGTCCGTCTAGTCAAAGCTATAGTTTTTCCAGTAGTCATGTATGGATGTGAGAGTTGGACCATAATGCAAGCTGAGTGCTGAAGAATTGATGCTTTTGAACTGTGGTGTTGGAAAAGACTCTTGAGAGTCCTATGGACTGCAAGGAAATCAAACCAGTCAGTTGTATAGGAAATCAATCCTGAATAGTCATTGGAAGGACTGATGCTGAAGCTGAAGCTCCAATACTTTGGCCAACTGATGAAGAACTGACTCATTGGAAAAGACCCTGATTCTGGGAAAGATTGAAGGCAGGAAGGAGAAGGGGATGACAGAGGATGAGATGGTTGGATGGCATCACCAACTCGATGGACATGAGTTTGAGCAAGTTCTGGGAGTTGGTGATGGACAGGGAAGCCTGGCGTGCTGCAGTCAATGGGGTCGCAAAGAGTCAAACATGAGTGAGCAACTGACCTGAACTTACGTCTAATTGATTTAGAATGCAAACAATTACATCCTGGGCTGGGAACTCAGGTGTCCTGAATCCAAGTACAGGACTATTTATTATGAAGATTAATACTATTAATAATAACTTTTGAGTGCTTATTATATGCTAGTCACTGTTATGTACTTTATGAGCATCATTAACTCATTTAATTCCCATGCCACCTCAGTAAGATAGATCTATTACCATAATTTCCATTTTACAGACAGGGAACCTGAAGCACAGAGACAGGGAATACTGTACCCAAAGGCACAAATTTAGCAAGAGACAGAGCTGAGATTTGAACCCAGGCAATCTGGCTCCAGAGCCTGACCTCTTAATTCCTCCATCACACTCTCTCTTATGATGTGAGCTTTTCCTTGAGCTCTCTACCCACTCTACTGAGGAGGAAACTAAAGCAGACAATTGTCTAATCACTTGCTTAAAATCTCGCTTGTCACAGCAATGCAGCTAGCATTAGAAGCCAGACTTCTAACTCCCAGTTCAATGCTTTCTCCCCAGACCACCCTGCAGTCTCAGAGGCCACCTGGACAGATATGTAGCCCTTCCCTTCTAGTCTCCCTCCCTCCAACATACACACATCACTTCCACCATCACCGCTACCACCACCACCACCACCACCCAACAGGCACTCAGACATTTTTGTGGCCAGGATGGCTACAACCTCCTTTGAAAAGCAGCCAGCTTTGCCCTCCACCAAATAACTCTGTTTTATTTACAGTCTCCTGCTCAGAGCCTTTGAACTGGTCGCTCATTCCAGGGGAGATCTTGATAACAACTATTCCTTGGAGAAGGTTCATAGGAAACAAGGTGAATAAACACCACAGAGGCCCTCCCTGTCTAGCAGAGCTTTGGTCCTGAGGGTGTTTATAAGGCAGTGTTGGTGTCTGGATGGAAAAGACTTTGAATTCAAAAGGGCAGTTGGGACATTTTCAATTTTTGTGTTAATTCAAAAAAGTTCATCCTATGCCTTCCTTCAACCTTAGGGCACAGGCAAAAGACAGAGATTATCTTTATTCAGAATGTAATTCCAAATGGAGCTCTTCTTGTTTTCTTTCCTCCCTCCCTGGCTGGGGCTAGTTATTGTAGTGACTGAGGGCTGGGGAGACACTTAATGAATTTATGAGCTAAAATGGCAGAAGAGATGAATGGCATTTCAGAACAGAAAAGTGTAAAAAAAGAGAAGAAAAGCCTAATTCAGCAGTGAACCATGAACCTATAGTGTCTTCTGACTTGTGGCCAAAGGTGCGTAACTGTGTCACATGTCTGGAATTATTCAGTCTAGATGCTAATCTCCATTCCACCAGCTACTAGAAATGTAACGTTGAGCACATGCCGCAGTTTGCTCTGCGAAAAGAGGGGATAAACTCACAAGGTTACTGTCAGGGTTGGTGCAAACCATGTAGGGGAAATATGGTGCCTGCTTCAGACAGGGTACTTATTCACCCATGCATGAAACAGTAGCTAAAGGCAGTGATCATTATAGCTGTCTTTGTTATTCTTCCGGCTTCCCTTGTGGCTCAGCTAGTAAAGAATCCACCCCCTCCTCGCCCCTGCTCGCCCCCGCCCCCCCCCCCATTTCCCCTGCAATGAGGGAGACCTAGGTTCGATCCCTGGGTTGGGACGATGCCCTGGAGAAGGGAAAGGCTACCCACTCCAGTATTCTGGCCTGGAGAATTCCATGGACTGTATAGTCCATGGGGTTGCAAAGAGACACGACTGAGCAATTTTCACTTAGGATTCTTCCAGGCCTAGAGGGGATGATATTGGGGTGTTCATGGAAGTGAGCCCTAAGGGGGCGGAGGTTGGTCATTTTGGCTCTCAAGTATCTTCATTTGCCTTGACTGAGTCTCTATCAGATACTGTTATGGTGTCATGAGATTTCTGTATTGGAGCCCGCCCCCCTCCCCCAAAAAAAGGGCTAATAAAGGGAGGCAGAGGTCCTCAAGAGTAGGGCAGAGCAGAGCCACTAAATGGGTCCCATGAAACCCCCAGGTGGCTTTCCTGTGGGGATGTGAGGTCTTCTTAAAGATCTAAGGGGAGAGGAAGGGCCTCCACCAAGAACCATGTTGGGGAAGTGGCTGGTGTGACAGAGGGTCTATGGCTCCCTTAAAGAACTTATTGGAAGGTGTGGGGTTTTCAAAGGAAAAACCTGTCTTTCCATGGAGGCCTGAGTGGGAGACAGTTTATCTCTAAGCCAGAGCCACTGGGTGGGAGGACTCCGCAAGACAGGAATGGTAGCTTGAGGGTCTCTATCTATGGGATAAACATCATTTTTGGGGGGGGTTTAGGTGTTGGTTTCTACAGGAGAACAGTGGGAGGGAAGGTCTTTAGGGGCCATCACCCGGAAGACACCATGCACCGAGTTCCCGGAGTCCAACCTGCTGATGCGCGGTTCCCCTCCAACCCCTCCAATCCCTCCAACCCCTCCGCCCTCACGCGCCCCGCCTCCCATGAGCCAACTACAGTTCCCGGCAGCCCCCGCGGGCGGCGGCGGCGGCGGCGCGGGCGGGAGGGGGCGGCGGTGTGAGAGGCGGAGGGGGAGGCGCGCGCCGGGCACGCGCGCCGGCGACCATGGCGTTCGCCCGGCTGAAGCGAGTGCATTAACCCCGGGAGGCGGCGGCGGCGGCTGCGGCTGGGGAGCGAGACTCGAGCGGGCGGGCTCAGCCTGAGGGAAGGGAGGAAGGGGCGGGGAGAGCGCCGGAGGGAGGCCGATCGGCCGGTCGGCCGCAGGCGGGCGGGCAGCGCAGCGCAGCGCCGAGCGGGGCCCGTGGGCCCATGAGGAGGCCGGGGGACCATGGGCTCCAGGATCAAGTGAGTGTGGTCGGCCTGGGCGGAGCCGGGCCGGGCGAGGGGCGGCGAGGCCGGGCAAGCGCTGCAGGCCTCGGGCCGCGCGGGGGACTTATTGCCGGGACCCCAGGGGCGCCCCACGTGCTGGCATCATGCGGGGAGGGGGACTGTTGCCATGACGATCCAGGGAGGCGCGGGGGCGGGGTGCGCGCGGGGTGGAAGGGCGCCAGTGGTCAGGTGTCCCCTCCTCACCTGAGGGCGGGAACAGCTGATTATAAGGTGGCCTCCTCCCCGGGGTTACAGAGAGCCTCTGAAAATGGTCACACAACTGTTGGGGGTAGGGCGAGAAATCTCCAGAAGCAACTCCCCAAATGGGTGTTCGGAGCGCCCCTGAGAGTTGGGCAGTCCTGAGGTGGCAGCTTGGCTGCTTAAGGCCTATGGTGGGAGGGGGGGCCATAAAAGTCGTGAGAGGTTTTCAGAGGGAGGGGCCACTCAAGGACTTAAGGTCTGGATGTCCTGGGGAGGAAGAAGGCCCTTTTCTCTCTCCTCCTGTCTCCCCTTCCTATCTATGCAAGTCTCCCCACAGCAAGGCCAGAGGCTGTGAGGGAAGATACCCCTGTGCTGTAACCGAGCACCTGATCTTGATAATTGTTGGAAAGGTTTTGTAATCCAATCTGGCATATTCCCTCACTCATTCATTCATCTGGAGTCCCTGGTGAGGGGTTAGATTTCTGGGGAAAATGTTGATACATCTGACTTCAGAACCCATTGAAACATTGTTGCCTTCTTTCTAGACGTAGAAGTTGACTTTGGAAAGTGCAACTTTTATGCAGTCTCTCTTGGGTGTGTTGCTACTGACTGTATCTCCGCTCCCAGCCAGGTCTTCTCGGCCTCTCCCTTCCTCAGTTCCAGAACACGAGATGCCTTATCTCTAATCACTAACAAATGTTCACTTTTTCTCTATGAGTAATAGAATTGTTTAAGGGCACTTAAAAACAAAGTTAACAGTGCAGGCTTTTCCTTAAAACAGTTTTCAAAGGATACTTTAAACTTGCTTAGAAGAAAGTCTGAAGAATGTGTTTACTTCAGCATTTTGAGAATTATGCTAGGGAAGTTTGAAAGGGGAAGGGCCTTATGGGCGAAATCTAGTAATTATTCAAGTATTGCATGTCTTGTTCAGTTGGTGTCCATGCAGTGTGACCTTTGGCCAGCCTTGTAGTCCTCTGACTCGCTTAGGTCTCCATTCACCAGACGCATCTAACAGGCTGCAGCAGCCCTGAGACTAGAAAAGTTTGCTTATTATGATAAAGAAAATGGAAGAGTTGGATGAGTACACTGTTAATTCTTGATTTTTGTGGAAATGAGGGGGGTGGGGGAGGGGGGAGAAGCATGCTCCAAATAGGCTTAAGAAGCTTGGGAGGTAAAAAGAAGTAGTGAAGCATTGGGATTGAAGAGGCACTCCAAGTTTAGCTCCTGCTTCCAAGCAAGAGTTGTAAACTTGGATTTCAATAGCACTTAGAAACACTTTACAAAAGCCACCTTAGAGTTGCAGGGTATCCTTGTGAGGATGCTTGCCCTTCTTGTTACAAAGTAGTTCAGAAACTTGCCAGATATGAGGCATGTCCATGTCAGACTCAGCATGAAAATCCAAGTGGAAGTTCAGATGACTGGGCATCAGATCTGTGTCTTGCTCTTGAACGTTGCAGGTTGACAAAAACATTTCTCCACAGTGTTTTGTGGAACCCATCTCTATTTATCTTGAGTGCTTGGGCAAGAGAATTTATGTGTGAAATTCTGTTAGGTGTGAAATTAGTATAAAGAATAACCTTGATCTTGAAACTAGATTGCTGCTGCTAAGTTGCTTCAGTCGTGTCCAACTCTGTGTAACCCCATAGATGGCAGCCCACCAGGCTCCCCCGTCCCTGGGATTCTCCAGGCAAGAACACTGGAGTGGGTTGCCATTTCCTTCTCCAATGCATGAAAGTGAAAAGTGAAAGTGAAAGTGTAGTCACTCAGTCATGTCCGACCTGCAGCGACCCTGTGGACTGCAGCCTTCCAGGCTCCTCCATCCATGGGATTTTCCAGGCAAGAGTACTGGAGTGGGGTGCCATTGCCTTCTCTGTGATTGCTTGGTGGTAAAAACTTAGACATGGGAAATATGTTAGTTTCACCTGTGAGGTAGGCTGAAAGAGAATATGAAGAGAGAAATTATGAAAAGTAGTTGTGATTTACAGTGACTGTCGATTAGGAAGCTTTTGCCTACAGGTAAGGAACAAGGACGGACAAGTGGTACGGAAATGGTTTTCTTAGGTGCCTCCCTGATTTTTGGAGGAAACAGGGCTTTGGTCACTATTGACCATCAGTTCCATCTGGACAGGAAATCACAGACTGAGCTCAAGATATTCAGCTGGCTGAGGTGAAGTCTGAGTGTGCAGGCTGCATTGTGTAGGACAGTCTTAGGGGTGGAGGAAGAGAGCTTGGGGGCCCCTCCAAGCAGGCTGCCTGTGCTTTTTCCTCATCTCTGATACTGTGTGGCTGATCTAGTCAGGCTAAAAATATGGAATCAGATTTGGATTTAGATTCCACTTTTGTCTGCTGACTATGAAACTTTGTACAGATAGTTACCCTGAGGGTAAAATGAGGAAGGCTATATATTGCAGGGTCATAATGAGCAATAAATACAGTATCAACATGACTGCTGGACCCATATTAAAAACTCGGTAATTGTTAGTTTCTTTTTATACTTTTTCTATCAAAAGACTAAGGAAATTGCTTTATTTTATTCCAGAAATGTCAGAGAACTGTGTGTTTCAGGTGATGGAGAAGAAGGTTTTGAAGATCTAGGAATTAGATTGTGAACATGCATAACAGGACTCAGCAGTCTCTCATTAAAATAAGAAAGTTGATTGAAAACAATACTGTGTGTAATTATGAAGCTGGTGTCTGTTATATGACTAGTAAAGCAGTTGAGTTGCTCGGCACGGGTGTTGAGGTTTAGTGCTTGATGAAACTTTCCTTTTAAGTTAAGGTGGTTGAATGTAATCTCTGTGTCAGGTATGGTAGTAATGCTCTCTGTGAATCATTTCATCTAATCCTCACAACTGCCCAATGATGTAGGTACTATTAGCCATTTTTTAAATGAGAGAATTGGGGTTTGTAGGCCACAGATTGGATGCCAGCCCTGATGCCAGTTCTCTGCGCCTGCCTCTCTAGGCCAGGTGTCCTTCATCTGTGCACACTTTCCCTCACCTAGGCCAGCTGTCCTTCATCTGTTTCTGTGACCCCCCCCCCTCCATATTTATCACTGTCATAGCACTAAATTTAGTTCTTTGTGTGTCTCCTATGCTAAGCCGAACATAAACTTCATTGAGAGCAGGGACGTTCTTACTTGTCTTTGAGTTCCTTGTGTCAGACCCAGTACCTAATACATCAGTTTGTTTAGGAAGAGTTTATGGAATGCATTTATGAAATATGTTGGGATCTGAATTGTAATGCTACCTAAAGGCTCCAAGATGAATGTATAGAGTTAAAAAGTAACAGTTAGCAATTTGAACTCTTGAGGAGGAAGGCTGTTTATAAGTTTTTAAGTTGAATTGCCCTGGTCTAGGCAGCAATTTCTTATTTTTTCTGAAGAATGTTTATAGTTCATCCTCGTTTTAGTAAAGGAACCTTGATTTGCCTCAGATATCTACTTGGGTGACAGGAAAGGTTACCGGTGTACAGGTAGCATTCTGAGAAGCTCCTAACCTTAAACCTGAGCAGATGTTTATTTATCTAGGGAGATAAAAGGAGCAACGGTAACTGGCAACCTTCGACAGGTATCTTTAAATCTTATTTAGTGTTTGAGTGATCCCAGTGGACTGGAATGTGGTTAATATGAAGCAATTTAACTGATAATGTAGACACACAGCAGGAAACTGTGGCAGTTTTAATATTGTTTGTGGTGACATCCTAGAAATTGTTTCCAGGCACCAAGGGCAGGAAGTGGATTGTAAGTAATAGAAGGAAGTACTCTAAGTGAGTTTGAAGAAGCCTGACATTTATGGGCTTGGAGAAAAGCATACGCAAAGATTTGAAGGCATAGGGACAGAACAGGACAGCCGATTTGGCTTTGTGGTGGTGTTTATTCTACATTAGCCTGTATGCCTGTCTTCTGTCCCTGTCAGACCATGACCTTTTTGAGGTTGGTAACCAAGAAATTTATCCATTCATTCATTTACTTACTATCTCACTAAGAAGAGTGTCACACACTTATTATATTCATCATTATTATCATAATCGATGGAAGTACTATGTTATGTGCCTGGTAGCAAACTCCAGGAGTTGGTGATGGACAGGGAAGCCTGGCGATTTGCAGTCCCTGGGGTCGCAAAGAGTTAGACATGAGCAGTTCAGAGCAACTGAATTGAGTGAGGGAGAGGGGTTTCTCCAGTGCCTCAGAGGTAAATAATCTGCCTATGTGCAGGAGATGCAGGAGCCATGGGTTCAATTCCCAGGTCAGGAAGATACCCTGGAGGAGGAAATGGTGACCCACTCCAGTATTCTTGCCTGGAGAATCCCATGGACAGAGGAGCCTGGCTTGCCACATTCCATAGGGTTGCAAAGAGTTGGACACGACTGAAGCACAGTGAGGGAGAGCTTACTGTGGAGATGACATTTCAGTTGAGACCTAAAGGATAAGTCATTAGTCATGTAGAGAGACTCACAAGACTTCATTCCAGGCAGAGTAGAGCATATACGCACCTTGAGGCAAGAAAACCTTAGGCACTATCAGGAGCTGACAGTGGGTTTACGTAGTGACTGGTTGTGGGGAGGCTGGGGTGAGACTGGGGCCCTGAGCAGGGCCTACTGCAGGCTGCGGTAATCTGCAAACAACTTTATTAACATATAGTTCATATACTATAAAGCTTACTCTTTTATAGTATATAATTAAATGGTTTTCAGTATACTTAAAAATACCACTATCCAAGTCCAGAACATTTGCATCACTCCAGAAAGAAACTCCATATACATTAGTGGTCACTACCCATTCCCCCCAAACCCTTTTAGCCCTAGGCAATTACTGATCTACTTACAGTTGCTATGGATTTGTCAATTTTAGGCATTACCATATAAATGGAATCATATATAATTCTTTGTCTTTATTAAACATAATGGTTCCCACATTTATCCATATGATAACATATATGAATATTCCATTACTTTTTGTTGTTGAATAATATTTCATTGTATGGATAAAGCACATTTTATTCACCCATTCATCAGTTGTTAGGTATTTGGATTGTTTCCACTTTTTCACTGTTATGAATAATGTTGCTGTGAACATTTTGTGTGGACATATGTTTTCATTTCTCTTGGGTATATACCTGGGAGTGGAATCGCTAGATCATATTGTAACTCTTTTTAAGGAACTGTTAAACTGTTTTCCAAAGCAGTTGCACCACTTTGTGTAAAGTAGTGTCTCATTGTGGTTATGATTTGGCCCTCAAGAATTGTATAGAAAACGAAAGATTAGAGTAGATCAAAATAGGTTTCTCAGAAGGTGAAACTGGAACCAAAAGAAAAGTGAGATTTAGAGAAGGGAGGAAGGATTTCTGGAGGAAGAAGAGGGGAAGTTATATGACTGGAAAGTGGGGATAAGCCCATCATTGTTTTCTGATACAGAGAAGCAGCCTTGGCTTTTTAAGATTGCTCTGCTCTGGGGTTTATTTGGACAGCCTGTTAAAGGATTCCATTACCAAAATGCACCACAGACTGACTTCTTTGTGTAGCACAGCTGACATATCTTCCTTCTGTGGGATAAGAGTAGGAGTTGAAATGTGACTTCCTCTCCAGGGCCCTCTAATACTCTTCTCTTTCCTCTGCCCACCACGGTGCTCCCCTCTCAGTCTCCATAGGAGAGAGTACAAAGACTTGGGGTGGTGGAACAAAGGTCTTGCTAGAGGGACTTCCCTGGAGGTCCAGTGGTTAAGACGTTGCCTTCCAGTGCAGGGGGTACAGGTTCGATTCCTGGTTGGGGAGCTTTTCCACATGCCTTGTGGCCCAAAACCCCAAACATGAAATAGAAGCAGGATTGTAACAGGTGCAATAAGGACTTTAAAAAATGTTCCACATTAAAAAAAAAACAACACAAAACTTTAAAAAGTCTTGCTAGAGACTGAGTTTTCCATTATTAGCACCCAGAGATAGTCCCTTGAATTTTCATGACTTTTCTGGAAAATGTTTTGCTGCAACTCTATCATTCTAGTCTGAGCCATTGCCATCAACTTGGAGGGGTTTGCACAGCAGACAGGAAGGTTAAAACAGGCAAAGTATTGCTGTAGGAAAAAAAAAAAGTTTTTTTTCTAGACTGTTAAATTTGTGTGTAAGGTCCCAGCTGAATTTCCTTTTGTGGCCAAAAACCCCACAAAAGGGTTTTAAACATTTTTTTTTACACTTTTTGTTTTGGGGTACAGCCAATTAACAATGTTGTGATACTTTCAGGTGAACAGTGAAGGGACTCAGCCATACATACACATGTATCCATTCTCCCCCAAACTCCCCTCCCATCCAGGCTGCCGTGTAACTTTGAGCAGAGTTCCCTGTGCTATACAGTAGGTCCTTGTTGGTTACTCATTTTAAATATAGCAGAGTGTACATGTACGTCCCAAACTCCCTAACTATCCCTTTCCTCCGTCCCTCTCACTGGCAACCATAAGTTTGTTCTCTAAGTCTGTGAGTGTCTTTCTGTTTTGTAAGTTCATCTGTATCATTTCTTTTTCAGTTCAGTTCAGTCGCTCAGTCATGAAGGCAGGTCATATAGTACTTCTCCGGCTGGAATTCTTATTGTGAGTTGCAAAGTTTAGTGTTTTACCTGGCTCTAGCAGGAACTAATCTCTGGATTTGAAACATCCTTTTTGGTTAAAAGGATTTTGTTGAGAAATGGAAAGATAAACAATGAAGAAAAATAAACCAAAGGAAACAAAACAAAGTTGGTCCTACTTTAATTGGAATCCATATCCATTCTTTCCAAGTATTTTGGACTTGAAAAGGAACCAAATAAAGGAAGTAAGAAAACATATGTGTTCCTGTAGAAAAGGTAGGTTATATCCCCAAAGTTCAATTGTAATTTGGTTACAGTATTTAGAATGTATTTTTCTCCTAGAGATACTGTTGTATACATTAAGCATAAGGACATTCCAGGTGAATTGTGTCTTTAAAAGACATAGGGAGTTACAGATGTAGCTGAAATGCAGAATATGTGCATAAAGATTATAGGCGATAAAGTTGAAAAAGCAGGTTTGTGCCACTGCAACCTGATGCTATTGAAGGATTGAGTTGGGAATGTAATATGATCAGATTTGGGTGTTTAGGAAGATTACTTTGGCAGCAGTAGTTTAGAACAGTGATATCTCAGGCTTGTGAAGCGTGATCCACTGTGGTGTGAAAAAAACATGTTAGAATCTCTATTTGTTTCTATATCAGCTTTCAAAGGGCTTCTCTGGTAGCTCTGTTGGTAAAGAATCCACCTGCAATGCAGGAGACCTGGGTTCGATTCCTTGGTCCAGAAGATCTGCTGGAGAAGGGATAGGCTATGCGCTCCTGTATTCTTGGGCTTCCCTTGTGGCTTAGCTGGTAAAGAATATGCTCGCAATGTGGGAGACCTGGTTTGATCCCTGGGTTGGGAAGATCCCCTGGAGAAGGGAAAGGTTACCCACTCCAGTATTCTGGCCTGGAGAATTCCACTGTACAGTCCATGGGGTCCCAAAGAGTTGGACACGACTGAGTGACTTTCACTTTCTTTGACTTTCATACCTTTCAAAATTTCTGTTTCTGTGTTTTCTAATAATATACTATAGATTTGTATAGTAAAGCATTCTTATAATTTATAAATAAAAATACATAGATGTATGCTCAAGTTTTTTTTACCCATAGGGAGGAATGCATGGAAAAAATTTGGAGACTGCTGTTTTATAGAACTATGTTTAGTTTATATGGCAGAAGATCAAGGCCTGAAGTGAGGTTTTGGTTTTCAAAAAAGGACAATTTGACAGAGATTTTAGGTAGAATTGACAAGACTTGGTGACAAATTACATGTAAGAGGCGAGAGAAGAATCAAAGATGACTTGCTAAGGTTAGCAAAGTTATAAATGGGTGTTTGGAAGGTGAGGACTGGTTATATAATATGTTTGCTTTTCTGAGGAAAAGTGAAAAGTTATAATTGGGAGAAGGCATTTTAGTCTGTGGTGAGAAAGAGAGAAATCTTTAAGGGCGCCAGAGTGAATGCGTGCGTTCGGTTTAGATGAATAATTCTTCAGGTGGGCTTGCCCGAGTTTCTGAGGGGAAATCTGTCCACCTTAGGTTTTAGGAAGAGAGAAAAAATAAACTTTTGAGTTTACTTTAGCCACAGGAAAGGTTTCAGGGATGTTGCATTGATCTCGCCTAGGCTGTATGAATAAAAAGGAGGAAGGAAACCAATCTTGGTAAAGATACTGTTTCACTCCAAGCAAATAGTTACTGTACTCCAGGGCGTGATAGGAGTGAGGGTGGTGTGGGCCTCGGAGACCCTCAGGTTTGAGTTCCCACAAGCACTCACAATCCCCATCTGAGTTCTAAGTTTTTGAGCCTCAGTTTTTTTAATTTATGAAAGGAAGCTAATAAATCTACCTTTAGAGTTGTTCTGAGGATTAGCTGCCCACTCCAGTATTCTTGCCTGGAGAATTCCCTGGACAGAGCCTGGTGGGCTACAGTCTCCCTGGGGTCACAATGAGTCAAACACGACTGGACAACTCACACTTTCAGCAGAAAAATAGCTGTTTAGTTAGCTGTTCAGTAAATGTTGTGTAGTCACTAAGTCATATCTGTTTCTTGCGACCCCATGGACTGTATGTAGCCCGCTAGACAGCTCTGTCCATGGGATTTCCCAGGTAAGAAAACTGCAGTGGGTTGTCATTTCCTTCTCCAGGGCATCTTCTTGACTGAGGGATTGAACCCGAGTCTCCTGCATTGGCAGGCAGATTCTTTATCACTGAGCCACCTGATGGCAGCTCTCATTAGTATTGTTTGGAGTAAATGGGACATACTTGTCTGAGCAATCTGAAGTTAAAAAAAAGTTCTCAAAAGAAAGCAGGTGTTCCTTTTTATAGCTTTTTTTTTTTTTTTTTAAAGACTAAGTATTTGCTTTTTCTTTATGAGTGTGTTAGGATGATGTGTTGTATATTTTACTGAATTTATTTGAAGGTTTGTGATCCTGGTATATGCAAAGTGCTAGTCCTCTTACTGGTTGGGAGAAAAACTTTTAAATTTACTCAGAGACAAGATGAGCATGCAAATAATTAAAATTATAATAACATTTAAGAATATTTTGTGCCTCCTCTCACCAGTAATTGAAAATTTTATTCAGTTTTAGAAAAGATTCTAAATCTTCCCTGGTGGCTCAGAGGTTAAAACATCTGCCTGGAATGCAGGAGACTCGGGTTCGATCCCAGGGTCAGGAAGATCCCCTGGAGAAGGAAATGGCAACCCACTCCAGGAGAATCCCATGGAGGGAGGAGCCTGGTAGGCTACAGCCCATGGGGTCGCAAAGAGTAGGACACGACTGAGTGACTTCACTCACTCACTCATGTTCATCTGTTTGGATGGTGTCACTGTTCACTTCTACTCTTTTTAAATATAGCTTCATTCCTTTTTTCTGAATACTTAAAATTATTTATCTTTTTTTTATTTTGGAAAAATTTAAACATTGTGAAAGCAGAGAGAATAGTGTAATGAGCCCCCAAATACCCATCACTCAGTTTCAGCACTTACTAATTTATGGCTTTCTTAGTTCCATTTATAGATAACTCTTCTCCGCCTTCTAGTCCTTGATTATTTTGAAGCAAATTATGTCTGGTTATCTCTTTTTTGAGCCATTAATTTGTTAGAGGCTATAAAATGATTTTACTTCCATCATTTCTTCTTGATATTAACTAGAATACTTCTGTAAAGAAAAACTTCTGCATATCAACTATTTGGTCACCCTGAGGTGCAGCTCATATGGGAAAGGCATAATAAATATTTGATTCATTTTATTCATTTTTCAAACTGTTTTCTAGCATTTTCCCAGGGTGACTGATTTTTTTCTTTCTGATTATCACTTTAAACACATATTAATAGATTTAAACCTGTTTGCTGTATTTCACTTTACTGTAGTTATCCTCATGGATGTTAATTTGCCCTATTTTTGTCTAGTGGAAGCTTCTTCAGGTTAATGTCCAGAGTCCTTTTGACAGAATCCCAGTAGTTTTAATAGCTCCCTTGCCTTTTGGTGTGATGACCTAGATGTTCCAGGTTCATCTTGTATGTTTCCTGCTCCAGACCTGTTTTCTGCTATTTCTCTAAGGAGTCTTGCTTCTTTTTGGTGGGAGGTGGTGTTAGATATTTCAGTCTAGGTTTTAGAACTTTTTTTTTTTTTCCTACTAGGTCAGTCATTATTTCTAGGCTCCTCCAGGGATCGAAACTAGGAAGTTGTGTGTGTATATGTGTGTATTTTTAAGGTAAACTATATCACATGTTCATATTGATATATACAATTCAGGACTATCACATTTTAATTTAGCCTCATTATTCTTACATCTGAATCTCTTATCACGCATGTCAAAAGTTCTGATTTCCAATAATGCCAACAGAAGTATTCTTTTTGCTTTATCCCACCATATCCATGGAACTCAGCCAGCATTACCAACAGTATGTAGTGAAGACAGGTGTGTTTTTTCAATTTGGTGATTCTTTTTGTCCTTAAGCGTATATGTGGACTAGGATTGTATAGTCAGTTTACTGTTGTGAAACCACTAGAAATGATTTCTTTCTCAGTGGTTGTGTCACCAACTCAATTCATAATTGTTTTTTTTTTTTGCGATCTTTTCTGATTGCTTTTTAAAAATAATTTTGTTTTATAATTACATAAAATACTTCCATGGTTTCAGAGCCAAATCTGCAAAAAAGGTGTATTCAGAAAAGTCTAATGTCTATCCTTCACACATCACCCTGTTTCTTCCCTCTGTAGGTTGCTAGTTTAAAAAATTTTTTTTTACATTTTGTTAGAAAAAAGGTAAATACATCAACATATTCCCTCCCCTCAACAACTCTCAGACAAATTATAGTATTCTATGTACACTTTTTTCTACTTTACTTTTCTCATTTTATTCCCTGTAAAGAGTTAACTTTTAATAGTATATAGAGGTCATTCTCATTTCTCTGTAGGGATAGCACAGTACTCTAGTGGATAGGTGGACATGGGTTTTTCAACCTGTCTCATGCTGATGCTCCTTACGTTGCTCCCAGTGCTATTATAAATGGTGCTGTAATGAATAGTCTTGTGTATGTCCCTTTTTGTATTTCTACCATTATATCATTGGGATAGATTTTTAGAATTGGTATTGCTGGGTCAAGGAGTAAATTTATATGTAATGTTACTTTAGTAAAATTATTAAAAGGACTTCTCTGGTGGTCCAGTAGCTGAGACTCTCTGCTGCCAGTGCAGGGGGCCTGGGTTTGATCCGTGGTCAAGGAACCAGATCCCACATGCCACAAACTAAGAGTTCACATGCTGCAACTAAAAAGATCCCACATTCTGCACCTAAGACCAAATGCTGCTAAGTCACTTCAGTCGTGTCCAACTCTGTGCGACCCCAGAGACTGCAGCCCACCAGGCTCCCCCGTCCCTGGGATTCTCCAGGCAAGAACACTGGAGTGGGTTGCCATTTCCTTCTCCAATGCATGAAAGTGAAAAGTGAAAGTGAAGTCGCTCAGTTATGTCCGACTCCTGGTGATCCCATGGACTGCAGCCGACCAGGCTCCTCCGGAGTCCATGGGACTCTCCAGGCAAGAGTACTGAAGTGGGGTGCCATTGCCTTCTCCTAAGACCAAATAAATAAATATTTAAAAAATTATAAAGTAGTATAATAGACTTTAGTAAAAAGTGTCAAATTCTCCTCCACACAGATTGAGCCATTTCATATTCCCACATATGATAATGCTTTGTTGCCTTACAGCTTCACCAACAGAATGTGTTTGTCAAACTTTAAAAATTATTTTAATCAGAGCTCTTAATGCGTGTGATAACAAATCAAATCGTTTGTAAGAGCTCATGATGAAGAGTAATAATTCTCTACCCTACACTGTACTTCTTCAGAAACAGCCTCTATTAACTGATTTTTAGCTCTTCTATTGGTTAACCCATAACCCTTAGATAAATCTCTATCTCTTAATTAAATTAAGTTTAGATGGTATTTGTTGACACTCTGAAATGGAAGATGATGAGTACCTTTATAATATGTCTCTCTTCCTCTTCTGCTGTTTTATATGTATCTATATTTCTATTTTTTATAATGATTGTATTTTAATGTAATATAGTTTTTATTCCATTAACTTTCAATAGTGTCTTTTGACGCCCACTTTCTAAGGGAAAGATAGGTCATTTTTGTTCTGATCTGCCGGGGTCCTGCCCCGGCTGATCCAGGGTATTCGAAGCGGGGACGGCGTCGGCGACCTATAGTAATAGGATGAGGATAGCTCAGTAGGAAAATTCAGTGGAGAAAAGAGGCTGAGTGGCTTGGTTTACGCGGGAGACCAATAAAACTTCAAGACAAGAAGTTTGCACCACTTACGTAGGCCGCAGGCGTCCTTCCGTTCTCCCGAAGGAGAGGAGACACTGAGGCCTCCCCGGTCGGATCTTAGAAGCCCAGGCATAATTAGTAAGCATGGTGGGTTCCGCGCTCCAGATGGAGACTCAACCAGAGTGAGAGAGAGCGAGACATGGGGAGACCAGTATTTCGAGAAACTGATCCCAATTCTTTATTTTCCAGAGTCTGTTTTTATACACTGAGATGTTATACAAAAGTCACGTGGGGACAGCAGTCCTGACTTTTATTAAAGTCAGGTGCTTCACACAAATGTATACAGAGGTCTTAGGGGTGTTACATCATCTTCTGGCCAGGGGGGCCTGCTGACAATTTACGACCCTCTCCTTGTGACAGCGGTCAGTCAGTCAGGACACTTATTTCTCCAGGGCTGATTAGTCTCAAAACAGACGCCACCCAAATAAAGTTACATTCCTACAGGGTGAGGGTGTAGTGGGTTTTAGTTAAGGAAAGAATTTACTTAGCCTAAGGTCTAACGTGATTAATATCAAAGGTTAATACTTATTCCTTCTATATATTCATTAATGTGTGTAAGGGCAGGGGATGTGGAGACTTAGCAACAAACATTGGCTCAACAAATGAAAAACCCTTCACCAATACAATTTCTAATCAGCCCATTATACTTATACTAATAGTTTTCTAACTTCTCTAAAGAACCTGTTTTTAGAGGGTTTAAAGCATCTTGTGCCTCTCACGGTTGGGAGGCTGTGAGCAATCACATGTGGCTGGACGAGCCTGTCAGGCAGGCTAGAGAACCTTCAGAGGAGTTTGTAGGTTAAAACAGTCTTATCACGCCCAGGAATTATTATTAACTGGATCTCTAGGTTAACTCCTTCTCCGAAAGAGGTCGTGGGGGACAGCCCCCCGTAAAGTCAGAGGTGTAGGTAAGAGCACAAAGTAGTAAAGTAGGCAGGCTCTGGTTATGGGGGTAGACGCTCGAGGATTTCCAGGGGGACTCCTGAGGCTCGATCCCGCCTTTGCGTATGTCGAGCCTCCTTCCTCATGACCTTTGTCACAGGCGGAGTACCTCACTCTGGCCCCCAACACTGATCCATGACCAGGACCAAGTTTTCCATTATTTATCTTTAGGTTAACTCTAAAAATTGTGTTATGAATATTTAAATATTGTTTAGCATAGGCCACGTAGGGTGCTAGAATAACATTTTCTTCTTTTTTGGAGTGTTGTCACGATCTCATTTGACGGAGAATGTTCTTAACATCAAGGTCATATAACCTTTTATAATCCACTCAGAATTTAAAGTTATGCTAAATTTGTTTTGTATCTGGCTATGTGTATATATTTTACATTTACATGTACAAAATAGCACAGAGACAACAGCCTTGTGTAAAGAGCAGCCCAAGACATCACACGAGTAAGCTTCCATCCTCCTGTTGGCAAACTGAAACCTCTACTTGTAGCCTTTGTGAGGGCTAGGGCACCTCTGGGAGTCTGAGCCTTGGCTTTTGACTTTGACCTTGCGGTAGCCTCAGATCAGCAGAGCAGTGTCACTGCTAAAGTTTGTCTCCCAAGCTTCTAGGACTGATGCCTTTCAGGATCTTGGGCTTGATAAAGGCTTTGATGGCCTTTGTCTTATTGATGTGCATCTTCTTTACAGCATTCTTGTGTTTCTTGAAAAAGTTCAAGATCCTTAGGAACTTAGGCTTCTCCTCCTTAAAAAAGCCATTGTGATTAGGGTTTATTGATGCCATTTTGGAACTGGTTATGTGTGGTGTGGTTCTTGGACTTGGCCATATGTGCTGCACTGCTGCTGGAAGCCCAGAAAGTAGGACTGGGAAAGAGCCATATTTGGATTTTGATTTAAAAAAATCCCTTTTTTCCCCTCTCTTGTGTTACTTTACCATATCGTTAATTTTTTCCAAACTTAGTTTTATTGGGGCTCTTTTTTTTTTCCCCTGATGGTTTCTTCCTAACTTCCTGTTGATTTGTATAAAGTCAGCTATGTTGTTGTAATCTTGGAATGTCCCTTCACCACTCCCCTACTTCATTATTTCCTGGCCCCTGTGTTATTTTGTTTTCTAGAGGACAGATTTAAGTTTTTATAGGAGGCAGTCACACAAGTGGACTTGCGAAAAGAATGCGTTTGAGTTCTCACAGGTCTTTTCATGTCTGAAAAATGTCTGCTTTTTTGCACTTGATTTATGGTTTGTATGGTCATAGAGTTCTAGGTTGGAAAATTTTCCTGCAGAGCTTTGAAGTTTATTTTCCCACTGTCTTTTAACTGGCTTGTTATGACACTGCCCTGGAAGGGGAAGATGGCACTCTGCCTTCATATTGTCAGATTGGGGTATATGACTAGATTTCATGTTCAGTCTTCATTGACACCTAGGGTGCAGAATTCCCTTTTCCTGCAGGGCTGAGGTGGGAGTTGTGGTACCCAGGAGACCTCCACCAGTATCTCCCTGGCTGGGTGCAAGTGGTGCCTTGTTGCTGCTCCCTCTATGGCCTCAATTACTGCCATGTGAGTATGGAAGTCCAGGCTTTCCACAGTCTCCACTGAAACCTTGTTGTGAGAGTCCTTGTTACTGTGCAGTGGGTATAAGGAAAGCTCCGGTTCCCTACGTGACTTTCTCTAACACCACACTGGCAGGGGGTAGGTGGATGGGATACTTCGGCACAGCCTGGCAAAGGTAGAAATCTAAGTTGCTTCCCTGTGTTTCCTTTGCTGACTCAAGTGAGGGTGGGACCACACAGGTTTTTCTGTATTGTTTGGTAGTTATTTCCTAAAAGTTTTCTGACTTGTTGCTGCTGCTGCTGCTAAGTCGCTTCAGTCATGTCTGACTCTCTGCGACCCCATAGATGGTAGCCCACCAGGCTCCCCCGTCCCTGGGATTCTCCAGGCAAGAACACTGGAGTGGGTTGCCATTTCCTTCTCCGATGCATGAAAGTGAGAAGTGAAAGTGAAGTTGCTCAGTTGTGTCTGACTCTTAGCTACCCCATGGACTGCAGCCTACCAGGCTCCTCCGTCCAGGGGATTCTCCAGGCAAGAGTACTGGAGTGGGGTGCCATTGCCTTCTCCATCTGACTTGTTAGGTGGCCCCTTCTCAGGCCCTTCAGTTAGAGCTGACTTTTGTTGGAGGTTTTTTTTTTTTTTTTTTTTTGGTTTTGATCAGTTGGTGTTTCAGGTTGCCAGTTACTATCGTCATGAGTGGCTGTTCAGTTTTATCAAATGCATTTTCTGCATCTACTGAGATGATTTTTTGATCCCTTTCAACCCCCTTTTTTAATGAAGTGAACTACATTTATTTTCAAATGTGTAACTTTGTATTCCTGGGATAAACCTGTTTGGTTGGTCTTGATATCCTTTTTATACATATTGCTGGATTCAGTTAACTAGTATTTTATTATTATTTTTTCATGATTTTGACTATAATTCTTCTTTTTTGTAATGTTCTTGTTAGATTTTGGTATCAAGATTATACTGGCTTTATGAGAAAGAGGACTACCTTAAAAAACTGTTGAAGAAATGGTATGATTTTTTTTTTTTTTAGTGTAAAAAGTTATCAGTGGTTACTGATGTTTGGATTAGCAAGGGAAGTCTCTATTGAATTTAAGAAAATTAAGTATTACTCATGCTGCTGCTGCTAAGTCGCTTCAGTCGTGTCCGACTCTGTGCGACCCCACTGATGGCAGCCCACCAGGCTCCCCTGACTCTCGGATTCTCCAGGCAAGAACACTGGAGTGGGTTGCCATTTCCTTCTCCAATGCATGAAAGTGAAAAGTGAAAGTGAAGACGCTCAGTCGTGTCCGACTCTTCGAAACCCCATGGACTGCAGCCCACCAGGCTCCTCCATCCATGGGATTTTCTAGGCAAGAGTACTGGAGTGGGGTACCATTGCCTTCTCCGAAGTATTACTCATAAGTAATGAGAAATGAGAACAGGAAAATGCTTATTTGTGTTTCCCTATAATATCAGGGGATAGATAATCCCTCCCTTCCACCTTCCACATTCAAACTCACTCCGCCTTCTCTGTTATATACACAGATATTATTTTATTTTATTTTTTTTGACTGACCAATTCAAGTTATGGTCATCATGATGTTTTATCTCTTAGTATTTTAGCCTATATCTCCTAAGAACGAGTATATTCTTTTATATAACCACAATTCTTTTATCACCATGAAAAGATTTTGCATTCACAAAATAATATATTTAACATAAAATTTAATTTAAATTCTCCCAGTTCCAATAATGTCTTTTGCAGCTTTTCGTTTTTGAGTCTGAGTCCAATTAGGGATCATATATTGTATTTAGCTGTCCTGTCTCTAGTGCCCTTTCATCTAAAACAGTTCTGCTTTCTCTTCTTCTTTTTGTCTCTGACATTGACTTTTTAAAGAATCCTGACCATTGTTTTTTTTTAAAGTCCTCCATTTAGGATTTGTTTTAATGTTAAAAGTTCATGTTTAAACATTTTGGCAGGAATACCACATACCATAGGTAATGTGTCTAATACCATGATCTTTTATTCTCCTTTGAGGTCACTCCTTTTCCTTCATCCTTATTTAAAAGGCTCTCATTTGTTGTCTTTTTATCTTCTTTTATTCTCCCTTGTTTCTGTTTTGTTGAAGTCATGTTTCTGCTCTATTTAAATATGCCACTTTCCTGAAATATGTTAATCTTTTTCAGAAGTATATTTGTTCTCCAAGAGATGATGTTCTCTTTCCATTTGTAATATTTATAATAGGTGTTCTATTTTCCATATGCCCTTGAGCAAGGTGGACTCTATCTAGTTTTGCTGTTTGCCCCAGGTGGGATGAATGTGGTACCATGAATACTGTTCTTTATGCCCACAGCTGACCCTGAGATCCCTTTCTCAGGTCTGTGGTTGAAGAAGTGGTTTATGTTCATTGTTCCCAGTTGAATTCCTAGAGACTAGCAGGTGTTTGCACTAGTGAGGTAGAATTTTATTCCCTTACTGCCTGATACTCTCATATTTTCAACTAATAACATGCAAAAGAACTAATTCCCAGAGTGTACTCCATTAGAGTTATTTTTGTCTTTGTTCTCACTGTACTTTTTATGTGTAATTATTATAACCAATATAACTACTTTAAAAAGAAAGTCAAGTTATCAGGTAGCTCCCCCTGCCTATTACAGTGTGTTCATGTGTGTGTGTGAGTGATCCATGAGTGTAATAATCAGGATTGAAGGGTAAGGTGGCCGAAGGTGGGAAGAAAAATTAACCTGTTATATTAAAAGAGTGGTAATGAGGGCTGATACTAGGATGTTTCCTTTTATTTTGCATCACATATGCCTTTATTTTTAGTAGTTCAGGTATCAGTGAGAGTTGTCAAGGCATAGTGTCAGATTAGAAAGTCTTCATGACCAGATGGATTATGACTGCAGAATTTGTAGCCTGGGTAACTGAGAGAAAAAGGTGGCAGAGCCAGCATTAAAAATAAGGAAATTGAGATGTTTCTGGGGAAATGAATCATTGGTTTGATCTGAGTTATATTGAGTGAGGTTACTGTCCGTGGGGAGCTCTCCAAGGGCAGTTAAAATTTGGACCTGAAGGTCGTAAGAAACTATATCTTTAGGTATAGTCTGGGAGTCAGTTATAGAGTGACGAGTACTGAGAACTAAAGAAATGTCATGAATCTAGTGGGTGGATGGAGGGTAGGAGGGAAGGAAAGATCAGTAAGATGCTAGGGACATCTCATATTCTAAATCCAAACATCAGCTTGTTGATTCATGCACTCGTCTCTGCACTGCTATCCTCTCTTGATCCCGGTCACTGTTCTCTCTTACCGTAATGACTGTAACGTCTCTTGACCGATGCTTTCTACCACTCTTGTCTCTCTCCAGTTCAATCAGTATCCAAAGTAAGTCTTCCAAAGGGCAAATCTGATTATGTCAGTTCACTGGTTAAAATCCTTCAGTTGCTTCCTGTGTTTTCAGATTAAAATCCACATATCTCACATGACTTAAAAGACCCTTTGAGATCTTGACTCTGCCTATTAATATAAAAATAATGACCAACATTAACTGAATTCTTTTGAACATTAGTACTTACTCTAAGTACTTTACATTTGTTAACTCATTAAATCTTCACACTTAGTCTTTGAATTTATTAATACCTTCATTAACAACCTGGTGGAGTAAGTACTTCTGTGATCCCCATCTTGCAGATGAAAAAGACTTCCAATATCCGAAAGTCACAGAGTTAACAAGTGGGAAGCTAATAACTTTGCATTCAGTATATTATTTATTTTTCACTATAATCTTACTGGATAAGAATTGTTAGTATCCCCTTTTACTAATAAAGTGGGACTTCCTGGGTGGCTCAGACAGTAAAGAATCTGCCTGCAATACAGGAGACCTAGATTTGAACCCCAGGTTGGGAAGATTCTCTGGAGAAGGGAATGGTTACCCACTCCAGTATTCTTGCCTGGAGAACTCCATAGACGGAGGAGCCTGAAGGGCTACAGTCCATGGGGTCGCAAAGAGTTGGACACTGCTGAGTGACTAACACTTTCACTTTCAAAGTCAGAGATGTTTGCCCAGGACACACGGGTTATGAGTGGTAGAGCTAGATTTGGAGTCTGCTGCTGCCGCTGAGTCGCTTCAGTTGTGTCCGACTCTGTGCGATCCCATAGACGGCAGCCCACCAGGCTCCCCCACCCCTGGGATTCTCCAGGCAAGAACACTGGAGTATGTTGCCATTTCCTTCTCCAATGCATGAAAGTGAAAAGTCAAAGTGAAGTCGCTTAGTTGTGTCTGACTCTTAGCGACCCTATGGAATGCAGCCCGCCAGGCTCCTCCGTTCATGGGATTTTCCAGGCAGGAGTACTGGAGTGGGGTGCCATTGTCTTCTCCAGATTTGGAGCCTATATATATATATGTATATATATATATATTTATATATATAAAATGACTCTGAGTGTTCCCTTTCCAATCTTGTCTGACCCCAGCCTCATCCATAGCATTCCTCACTTCCTACCTCTGAGCACACATGCACATACCGTGGGTTAACTTTTAATCATTCTTCAGGTTTTAGCTCAAATAGAACTCTGGAAAAACCTCTGAGCATCCCCATTACTCTTCCTGCTACACTTGGAGGAACTCTGCCCATCAGCCTTGGCTGTGACTCTTCTTTGAATGTCTTCCTGTAGCCTGCAAACTTCATGAAGTCAAGTGCTGGGAGAGTCTTGCTCACTGTTACACCTTGAGTGACTTGTACCATGTGTGGCATATAGTTAATAAATACTAAATAATTAAAGTTTAACCTGACACAGAAGTTTGGTGTTGACTGTACTTCATTCACAAAATAGCAGTCTTTTTATATATTTAACTTTCAACTATTTATGTTTGTGATGGTTCCAAATAACTGATAATCCCTTAACCATGTGGCTTTGGCAAATCCCCTCGGGATTATAAATGTTTACATTTGTTTGTATTTTTCTTAGGCTAAGATTGTTATGCTTTATCCCTAGAGTAAATACTGATTATTACCAGAGAAAGACAATTCAGAATATGCTGATTTAACTGGAGGGTGCAACCTGGGGGGTCTCACTGGCTGTGACTAGTATATAACGTTAGACTTTCTGACACTGATGGATGAAAGTTGTTTCTACTCTGCCTATAAGCTGGTTATTCTCTTTGCTGCTAAGTCGCTTCAGTCGTGTCCGACTCTGTACGACCCCATAGATGGCAGCCCACCAGGCTCCCCCATTCCTGGGATTCTCTAGGCAAGAATACTGAAGTGGGTTGCCATTTCCTTCTCCAATGCATGAAAGTGAAAAGTGAAAGGGAAGTCGCTAAGTCGTGTCCGACTCTTAGCGATCCCGTGGACTGCAGCCTATCAGGCTCCTCCGTCCATGGGATTTTCCAGGCAAGAGTACTGGAGTGGGGTGCCATATTCTCTTTGGTGCTAGAGAATAGGCAGTCATAGGCTAGAATTAAGGAGGAAGAAATTTATAGAGTGTTCTGGTGGCCCATTTATTAATCTCTTCTCAGCCAAATTGGTCTGATGCTTCCCACCTTGTTTTGTCTTCCTCATAGGAAAAGTTCCATATTGCAAAGGAGAGAACAATTAGCGGGGATATGAGTTGCACGTTATTAGTTCAGTGGTTCTCAAACACATTCAGATGATGGTGTACCTTAAAATCATGGTATTCTGAGGAATACTGTGAAATATTTATATATTAAATTTCAAACTACACTTTTCTTTCCTAAATTAGATACCACTTTATATTGTTTTTTAGAATAGACAGGGAATAGGAGGTGAGAGAGGTTTAAGAAAAATATTTAGTAGAAAAACTTAAAATTATATTACTTTAGCTTTTTCATGCATATTGGGAAAAGGCCACATTTGGCACCTTAGTCTATGTTCCAAAACACCAGTGTTTCAGGTAACATAGTTGGAGAATTACTAATGAATTGAATTTGGGAAGAGATGATAAGCTGAAGTGAAAGATGGTAATATCAGTGTTTACCAGTTTGGGAGCGTCAACATACTGTAGAAAGGAACTGGTGAGTCAGGAGGGAGAACTGGCATTGAGTGATGAACTGAGTTGGGTGCAAACTACTGATAGGCCGAAGAGAAATATGTGGTAGGCATGCAGAAGCCAGGCTTAGTGCCTGTAACACAGTAAGGCCCTCGATAAATGTTGGATGCCACTATTACCAAAAGAAAGGAGAGATTAGGAAATCATTGGCATGGATAAGAAAGGTGAAGCTATGAGAGTTGTTTTCAAACTGAATATATTAAAACAAGGTTCAAGGTTTGAACTTAGGGGAAAGAAGAGACATAGGTAAGCAATGTAGAATGCTGTTGGGAGGTCAGTGGAAAATAGGAGTCCAGCAAAGATGATTTGAATTAATGGTGGGTTATGAATGTCCTTTGAGAAGATACTCTCAATTTGGTGTTGCATTTATTTATTCATCCAAGGCAGAAATCTGGGAGTTTTTTCCATTCCTCACATATCACTTGTCCCTCCAATCTGTTGATAAAGTGCTGTCAAACTTCTGGAGTAGGACAGAAAAGCAAACTATGTATGAATAATTGAGAAATTGGACTTTATCAAATTTAAAATCTTTCACTTATCAAAAGACACTCTTTAAGCAAATGAAAAGACAAGCCAGACTTCTCAAAAACTCACACATTTGATCAGTTCTTCCTATTTCCACTGCTGCCTTCATATAAAATATTTGTCTAACATATTTATATATAAACTCAATATATAGACTCTTACAACTCGGTATGACACAATCCAGTAGAGAAAAATGAGCAAAAGATTTGAACAGACATGTTCTCAAAGAAGGTTATCGAAGAAGATATACAGATGAATAAACTTATGAAAAATGCTTAGCATTAATCACTAGGAAAATGCAAATTAAAACAATATTGGGAAAGCCCCAAAACAGTCAATAGAATGGCTGACAGTATCAAGTGTTGATGGAAATTTGGGCCAATTGGAGCCCTCATACATTGTAGATGGACTCAGAGGTGAGTCTTGAAGTTCAAAGCCAACTTTATCCGTCTTTTTTCTGAGCTTTCCTCTCCTGTCTCTCCAGTTCTGTAGGGCTCCGTTTTTGTTCTGCTGGTCAAAAAGGTGGGGCTTTATTAACTCTGTTCTGCTGTGCTCTTCCTATAAATGCACCTGTAGTCTAGACCTCGTAGTGGGAGGACTGAGAGATTTAATTGCATTAATTGGGGTTAGTGAATGTGTGTCTGTCTATTGTCTGTTCTGTTGTCTATTGTGTCAATTTTCAGCTATTTTCTGACCCAGTACTAAGCAAAGAGGAGAACCTGAGAAGGTAGAGTATTAAAACCAGTTTTCTAAAACCTGCTATTTGTTATAACCCATTCTTTTCCCCTCTTGAATACTGACTAGTTCTATATTTTCGGTGTTTATCTTCTGTGTCTTTTGCTTTCTTGTAAAGTATTTTTTCTCTGAATACTATTCTATATAATTTTGTATATTCACAAATTCTCTTTGGTTGTATCTTTTCTGCTTCTAAGCCGTCCATTGTGTTATTCTTTTATTTTGAGAATTTTTTTGTTCTTTTTCAATTTTGCTTGATCATGTCATAGTTTCTTACTGTTTATTAATTTCAGTCACTTTTATTTCTTTAAGCTTGTCATTTAAGCTTATCCAGACTTATCATTGGGAGAAGGCAATGGTAACCCACTCCAGTACTCTTACCTGGAAAATCCCATGGATGGAGGAGCCTGGTAGGCTGCAGTACATGGGATTGCTAGGAGTTGGACACAACTGAGTAACTGCACTTTCAATTTACACTTTCATGCATTGGAGAAGGAAATGGCAACCCACTCCTGTATTCTTGCCTGGAGAATCCCGGTGACTGGGGAGCCTGGTGGGCTGCCATCTATGGGGTCGCACAGAGTCAGACACGACTGAAGCGACTTAGCAGCAGCAGCAGCAGCAGACTTATCATTCAAGTATCTGAAGGCTCTGAACATCTGATTCTGCCGTCTTTTATTTCTGAAGTTCTTACGGGCTTGTTTTCCTGAGGGTTTTCTAATTTTTGCCCATGAGTTCATAATTCCTGGACCTTTTTGTGAAAATTATTTTGAGGCCAAGGTTGAAGTGAATTTTTCCAGAGAAGATTATGTAATTCTTTCTGTTAGTGTCCTGTGGCCACTTTTAGTTTGTGACCATTTTAACTTAAATTCCAGGGTTGAGGGTTTTTTGACCATTCCATAGCAATCCCTGTGAGAGCCAGCTTGTGGTTGAACTTGCAGAAAGATTTTCCTTTCTTTCTCAATGCCAAGTTTTGAGACTAGTGGTTTTCACTATAGTTCCTGAATGGGTACATGTATGGATGGGTATCTTATCTTGATCACCTTTGTAGTTCTACTTTAAATTATTAGGGAAGGGTATCTATTACACTTTCTGCCTTAGGTTAGATCTTAGTTTTGTATTGCATTCCTTGAGACCCGTTAGACTGGGAGAATGAAGCTTGCATTGGTCTATGTGAATGCCTTCAAGGAGGAAGCTAGATTATGTGTTTTGATTGCCTTCTTGGGTTTCAGTCTTCACTTGGTTTTTCATCTGAATCTTCCTTATTTTCTTGTAAGCTCATCACTGTGTTTATTTGAGAAGATGAAAAAAGTCCATTATTTATACTTGTTTTCAGTGGAAGTTCAGAAAGGTACTTATCTTGTCATATTGCCAGAAATGAAATTTGCAGCTGCAGTTTTCCCAAGTTTTAACCAGATTTAGTTGCTATTTTTCAAATTTTACATGAACATTCATACCTCTGTACTTTGTGTAGCCTCTTCCCCTTGATTAAAATCTCTTTCCTCCCCAACTAGCCAAATCCTATTCATTCTGCAGTGTTCACTTCAAATTCTACCTCTTTATCATGCTTCTCTTGAATGCTCTAACTCAGCAGTTCCCAAATATTTGAAATGTTTTTACCAATAAAAATTTAAAAACCAGTTTTGTGGAACTATGTAAAAATGATCCTCTCACCATTATTTTTGAAAAGAAATTATATTTTTACATCAAGAAAGCAGGAAGAACATGACGTTAAATTAGGGACAGTTTTAAAAATTGAATTAAGTACCTTTCTATGGAAAATACATTGCACTGTCTTCCTGCCAACTGTCCACAGATAATTGGACCCACAGCCTTAGCCCAGAATGATGTCTTCAACTTGCAAACTTGTAAACGCATTTTGTTTTACCTTTTCTGTGACACCTAGTCATGTATTTCCTCATGGGAGCTCATATTTGACTGTTTACCTTTATATTAGATTTTGTCTCCTTGACTAGTTTGTAAGCTCCTTAGAGGAAGGAAATGGCAACCCACTCCAGTGTTCTTGCCTAGAGAATCTCAGGAACAGGGGAGCCTGGTGGGCTGCCGTCTATGGGGTCGCACAGAGTCGGCCACCACTGAAATGACTTAGCAGCAGCAGTAAGAGCCGTTATAGTATGTGTTTAGGTTACTCATAAATACATGTTGGATAAGTTAAATTTAAATGCCTGAGATGCTAGTTGAAACCTGGAAATATTTATAGAGCACACATTTAAGTATATCATAGCTCTGAATGTTGTTTCCCGAGAAAAAAGAAGTTTTAATATGAATCATCAATCTCTTATTCATCTCTCTTTTCCTCCTCAGGGAAATTCATTCAGTTAACAAACTTAGTGCTTGTTAAAAGCGAAGCCTTTACTAGGGGGCTGAGAGTAGAGATGGAGTGAAACAAGGTTCCCAGTCTAGTGGATAATATGCACGTATAAGTAGAAAGTACAGACTACCTTCTGGGAATCCTTATGCCAGAGCTCTGAAGCAAGCCTTGTGACAGTGTGGAGAGAGCAACTGAGTTTTGTAAGGGAGTCAGAGGAGCCTCCAAAGAGGAGGCTTTCATTCATTAGCACATATCTCTTAAATGCTAACTACTTGCTAATCACTGTTCTAGATGCAGCTTGAATGAATTGCACGTTGTTTGGACATACAGAAAATTTAGGCAGGCAAACTGGCATCTAAAACATGTCCTCTGAAGTAAGAACAGACCTGGGTTTGAGTTCATATACTCAAGATATTTGTCCTTAGGGAAGCTATTTAATTTCTCTAAGATACTTTTGTGAAATTCAGAAATATTTCCTACCTCACAGTATTGTCATGTGGATAAAAATGAGGTGTGCTGTATAAAGAGCTTTTGTTCAGTGCCCAGCCCTTCTGAGATAGTTCAATAAATGGTAAGTATACATACATGGCATGCAGGGTGATTAAAGTTTGATAAGTGCAATGTGACTGTAATACTGTGTGTGTGTTGTGTGTGTGTGTGTTGGTGTGGAGGGTGGTGGCAGATGAAGCTGAAAGGTCTAGCCAAGACTGAATTGTAAACAGCCTTGCATGCATGCTAATGAGTATCTTTATTTCTGATTGCATTTGGGAGCCTTGGAGCTTATATTGTATTTTTTGTCTTTATTTTCTAAATTGTGTTGTGGCATTCTGGGCTGTAACTTAATAGTTAGGAGCATGGACTTGAGTGAAAATGTGTGGGTCCTAGTCCCAGCTTCCTCATTTCCTACATACCTGACCTCAGGCAAGTACTTTAACTTATTTGTACCATAGGTTCGTTACTGGTAAACTGGATAATAAACATTTTGTTGTTGTTCAGTCATGTCCAGCTCTTTGTGACCCCATGTACTGCAGTACGCCAGGCTTTCCTGTCCTTCGTCATCTCCCAGAGCTTGCTCAAACTCATGTCCATTGAGTCGGTGATGCCATCCAACCATTTCATCCTCTGTCGTCCTCTTCTTGTCCTGCTTTCAATCTTTCCCAGCTCAGGGTCCTTTCTAATGAGTCAGCTCTTCCTATGAGGTGGCCAAAGTATCGGAACTTCAGCTTCAGCATCAGTCCTTCCAATGAATATTCAGGACTGATTTCCTTTAGGATGGACTGGTTGGATCTCCTTGCAGTCCAAGGGACTCTCAAGAGTCTTCTCCAACACCACAGTTCAGAGGCATCAATTCTTCAGTGGTCAGCCTTCTTTATAGTCCAACTCTCACATGACATACATGACAACCAGAAAAGCCATAGCTTTGACTAGACGGACCTGACCTTTGTCGGCAAAGTAACATCTCTACTTTTTAATACGCTGTCTAGCTTTGTCATGGCTTTTCTTCCAGGAGCAAGCGTCTTTTAATTTCATGGCTGCAGTCACTACTTTCAGTGATTTTGGAGCCCAAGAAAAGAAAGTCTGTCACTGTTCCCATCTTTATTCCCCATCTATTTGGCATGCAGTGATGGGATTGGATACCATGATCTTCCTTTTGTGAATGTTGAGTTTTAAGTCAACTTTTTCACTCTCCTTTTTGACTTTCATCAAGAGGCTCTTTAGTTCCTCTTCGCTTTCTGCCATAAGGGTGGTGTCATCTGCGTATCTGAGGTTATTGATATTTTTTCTGGCAATCTTGATTCCAGCTTGTGCTTCTTCCAGCCCAGAGTTTCTCATGATGTACTCTGCATATAAGTTAAATAAGCAGGGGAACAATATACAGCCTTGACGTACTCCTTTGCCAATTTTGAACCAGTCAATTGTTCCATGTCCAGTTCTAACTGTTGCTTCTTGACCTGCATACAGATTTCTCAGGAGGCAGGTGAGGTGGTCTGATATTCCCATCTCTTGGAGAATTTTCCACAGTTTGTTGTGATTCACACAGTCAAAGGCTTTAGCATAATCCGTGAAGCAGATTTTTTTTTGGAATTCTCTTGCTTTCTCTATGATTCAATGGATGTTGACCGTTTGATCTCTGGTTTCTCTGCCTTTTCTAAATCCAGCTTGAACATCTGGGAGTTCTCAGTTTACTTACTGTTGAAGCCCAGCTTGGAGACTTTTGAGCATTATTTTTCTAGTGTGTGAAATAAGTGTAATTGTGCAGTAGTTTAAACATTCTTTGGCATTGCCTTTCTTTGGGACTGGAAGGAAAACTGACCTTTCCAGTCCTGTGGTCACTGCTGAGTTTTCCAAATTTGCTGGCATATTGAGAGCGGCACTTTCACAGCATCATCTTTCAGGATTTGAAATAGCTTAGCTGGAATTCCATCACCTCTGTTAGCTTTGTACTGAGGTTTTCAAAGGCCCACTTGACTTCACACTCCAAGATATCTGGCTCTAGGTGAATGATCATACCATTGTGTTTATATGATTCATGTAGATCTTTTTTGTATAGTTCTTCTGTGTATTCTTGCCACCTCTTCTTAATATCTTCTGCTTCTGTTAGGTCCATCCCGTTTTTGCCTTTATTGTGCCCATCTTTGCATGAAATGTTCCCTTGGTATCTCAGACTTTCTTGAAGATATCTCTAGTCTTTGCCATTCTGTTGTTTTCCTCTATTTCTTTGCATTGTTTACTTAGGAAGGCTTTCTTATCTTTCCTTGTTATTCTTTGGAACTCTGTATTCAGATGGGTATATCTTTCCTTTTTTCTTTAGCCTTTTGCTTCTCTTCTTTTCTCAGCTATTTGTAAGTCCTCCTTAGGCAACCATTTTGCCTTTTTGCATTTCTTTTTCTTGGGGATGGTTTTGATCACCTCCTGTACAGCATTACAAACCTCCATCTGTAGTTCTTCAGGCACTCTGTCTATCAGATCTAATCCCTAGAATTTGTCACTTCCACTGTATAATAGTAAGGGGTTTGATTTAAGTCATACCTGAATGACCTAGTTGTTTCCCCTACTTTCTTCAATTTAAGTCTGAATTTTGCAGTAAGGAGTTCATGATCTGAGCCACAGTCAGCTCCCAGTCTTGTTTTTGTTGACTGTATAGAGCTTCTCCATCTTTGGTTGCAAAGAATATAATCATTTGATTTCGGTATTGACCATCTGGTGATGCCCATGTGTAATGTTGTCTCTTGTGTTGTTGGAAGAGGGTGTTTCCTATATGTTTGTTCCAGATGTTCAAGCTGGTTTTAGAAAAGGCAGAGGAACCAGAGATCAAATTGCCAACATCTACTGGATCATGGAAAAAGCAAGAGAGTTCCAGAAAAACATCTATTTCTGCTTTATTGACTATGCCGAAGCCTTTGACTGTGTGGATCACAATAAACTGGAAAATTCTGAAAGAGATGGGAATACCAGACTACCTGACCTGCCTCTTGAGAAACCTATATGCAGGTCAGGAAGCAACAGTTAGAACTGGAGATGGAACAATGGACTGGTTCCAAATAGGAAAAGAGTACGTCAAGGCTGTATATTGTCACCCTGCTTATTTAACTTCTATGCAGAGTACATCATGAGAAACGCTGGGCTGGAAGAAGCACAAGCTGGAATCAAGATTGCCAGGAGAAATATCAATAACCTCAGATATGCAGATGACACCACCCTTATGGCAGAAAGCAAAGAAGAACTAAAGAGCCTCTTGATGAAAGTGAAAGAGGAGAGTGAAAAAGTTGGCTTAAAACTCAACATTCAGAAAACTAAGATCATGGCATCTGGTCCCATCACTTCATGGAAAATGGATGGGGAAGCAATGGAAACAGTGTCAGACTTTATTTTTTTGGGCTCCAAAATCACTGCAGATGGTGACTGCAGCCATGAGATTAAAAGATGCTTACTCCGTGGAAGAAAAGCTATGACCAACCTACGCAGCGTATTAAAAAAGCAGAGACATTACTTTGCCAACAGAGGTCCATCTAGTCAAAGCTGTGGTTTTTCCAGTTGTCATGTGTAGATGTGAGAGTTGGACTATAAAGAAAGCTGAGCACTGAAGAATTGATGCTTTTGAACTGTGGTGTTGGAGAAGACTCTTGAGAGTCCCTTGGACTACAGGGAGATCCAACTAGTCCATCCTAAAGGAAATAAGTCCTGAATATTTGTTGGAAGGTCTGATGTTGAAGCTGAAACTCCAATGCTTTGGCCACGTGATGTGAAGAGCTCACTCATTTGAGAAGATCTGGATGCTGGGAAAGATTGAAGGCGGGAGGAGAAGGGGATGACAGAGGATGAGATGGCTGGATGGCATCATCGACTCAGTGGACATGAGTTGAGTAAATTCTGGGAGTTCGTGATGGACAAGGAGGCCTGGCCTGCTGCAGCCCATGGTGTCACCAAGATTCGGACACGGCTGAGTAACTGAACTGAACTAAACTTGCTCCAAAGGTGGTCTGTGGATTATTTTTTCTTCCAGTTGGTCTTGAAGTTTTCTGAAGGGCCTTGAACTTAGGCTCCTTAGGTATTCCAAGATGCCTTTCCTTATATTGGTGACTTTATATCTGTGATTAAGTGCCATCTGTCAATAAATCTAGAGTAAATCTATAATAAACTGTGAAAGGTAAAGATGTTCTATTATAAATTAAAAATCATCATTTTATTATTTATCTGTGTGAGTGAGCATATCAACTGTAGCTGAAAATCTTATGGAAATTTAGTTTTCCTGTCTGTCAATGATATTTATATTAAGGGAATATCAAACACTTGAATAGGTGTCGGTGGTAGGTCACATGGAACTTGGTCCTAAACACTTGGAGCTGAGGTTTCCCAGTCAGTATCTCAGGTAATCCCACATTCTCCAGGTCCTTCTAGGGTCAAACAAACTCTAATTGAATTTTCTGTCTCCCTCCTCTCTATGGGCTCTTCCTACTTGTGGTCGATGTTGGTACTATTAATTAACTAAGTAGGCCGTAAACTTGACTGACTATGTAGTAGACTCACTTGGGGAACTTAACATTTTTTACTAGGACCCCACCCTGGATACTCTGAATTAGAATCTCTGGGACCTGGGAATCTGTGTCTTCAAAAAGATTCCTCAGGTGAGTTTTGTCAGTTAATAGACCTAAGTTCTAGAAAAAGTCATATAACTGATTGTAGCTCTGTGACTCAGTTCTGAATTCTTAGGGGAGAGAATTTGATTGACTCAACTTATTAGATATCAAGTTGAGGTCCCCCCACTTTTTTAAAAGGAGAGGTATGTGTGTATGTCTCATAGTGTTACAGCATGCATATATCTACTTCTTAGTGATGGATGAATAAGTAGCAATTTTGAAGGTTGTTATTAAAATTGAATGTGGCTGGATGTATTTCCCCAGGTCACAGAAAAAATAAATGTTACTTTTAAACAAAATTCAGTTTTAAGCAAAATTTTCCTATGTTGAAAAGAAATTCTTAATTTGATGTAATCAAATCTATCATATTTTCACATTATGGTTTGTGCTTTTGAAGTCTTAAATCTTTAGCTGTCCAAATCTATGATTTTTGCTTTGGACGCCATTAGAGAAGGATTACAAAGAGAAATTTTTAGAAGGAGGTCATCTGGAAATGGAAGAATTGTAGATAGGAAAGAGAAAATGAGTCTATCTCAATTTAAATTCCAGATTCTTTTCTATGTAGATAGTTGTGTTGTCTTCAAATGGAACAATTTTTTTTTTTTCCCTTCCATTTCTTATGATATTTCTTTTTCTTGCCTTATTGCCCTGCTTAGACTCTCTAGTGTGATAGAGAAGTGGTGAGGGTGGATATATTTGCCTTGTTCCCAATCCTATAGTCAGTCTTTCACCATTAAGTATTACATTAACTATAGGATTTTTGTTGAGTTCCTTTATTAGGTTGAGGAGGCTAATTTTCTGAGCTTTTTAAAAAAATTATGTTGAATTTTATTAAGTGCTTTTTCTGCATGAATTGATGTAATTATGATTTTTCTTCTTTAGCCTAGAGAAAGAAGATTTTTCTTCTTTAATATGATGTCGACTTCATTGATTTTTCCATATTGAGCCAGTCTTGGATCAGAGGAATAAACTCTACTTGGTCATATTGTATATTATTGAATTTACTAAAATTTTGTTAAGGATTTGTGTGTCTATATTTGAGAAGGGTATTGGTCTATAGTGTGTATGTGTAGAATTTATTTTTTTGGTACTATCTTTGTCTGGTTTTGTTATCAGAGTAGTACAGGCCTTGTAAAGTGAGTTGGAAAGTGTTTCTTCCTCTCGTTTTCTGGAAGATATTGTATAGAATTGGTATTAATTCTTTAAAAGCTTAGAATTCTCCAGTGAAATTGCATCTACTGAGATGATCATTTTCCTTTAGTTCATGTTGTTACCATTTCTGATGTTCTTTATTCCTTGGTATGGATTTATATTTCCATCTAGCATCATTTCTTTCTGCTTGAAGGACTTCTAACATTTATTACAGTGCAGGTTTGCTGGTGATGAATTCTTTCAGCGTTTGTAATGTCTGAAAAATCTTTATTTTGCCTTCACTTTTGAAATATTCTCTGGGAATAGAATTCTAGGTTGTCAGTTTTTTCTTTCAGTACTTAAAAGATGTTACTCTGCTTCTCTTTTGCCTTGCTTCTGACAAGAAATCTGCTGTCGTTCTTTTCTTTGTTCCTGTGAATGAAACATGTGTGTTTTGTTCTGCTTTTAAGATTTTTCTTTATTACTGGGTTTGAGCAACTTACTTATCATTTGTCTTAGATTTCTTCATGTTTCTTGTGCTTGGGTTTGTTGCACTTTTTGGATTTGTACATTTATAGTGTTCATCAGATTTAGAAAGTTTTGACCATTATTTTTTTCAAATATCTTTTCTGCCCCTCCCTGTTCTGGGAATTCCAATTCCTGATACTTGAGGCTGCTTTAAGTTGTCCCACAGGTCATGATCCTCTGTTTTTGAGATCTTTTTTCTCTATTTGATCTTGGATAAGTTTTAAAATAATGTCTTCAAGTTTACTAATCTTCCACAGAGTTAACTCTGTTGTTAGGCCTATTTAGTGCATTTTTCACCTCCTGTGTTGTAGCTTTTGTCTGTAGAAATTCATTTGGTTCTTTTTATAATCTCCCATGTCTCTAACTTTTTGAATGCGCAGAGTACAGTTATAACAACTTGGAATGTCCCAACTGCTAATTCTAGTATTTATTTCAGTTCTAGGTTACTGTTTTGTCTTCGTTATTGGTTATTTTTTCTTGATTCTTTGCATGTCTGGTAATTTTTTATTGACTGCCAGGCATTGTGTATTGTACCTTGTAAGGTACTGGGTATATTTGTATTCTTGTAAGTATTCTTGGGCTTAGTTTAGTAGTGTGAGGCAATCATGGGCTCATCTCATTTGTTTTCCATATCTCAAGGGATTGCTGTGGTATGTTGCCTGATGTTTTGAAAACTGTTGTTTCATATATTTTTTCAGTTATTGACACTTTGAAAGAGTTTGATCCTTCTGGGTCATGCTTTTAAGGTTTGTTAGCTAAAACTGAAATAGTACTTGGTCTGGGGATAATTATTACCCATTGCTAAGGTAACACCCTACTGTGTTCTCTGCCTCATGCACTATGAGTCACGAGGGTTTGTTTGTTTCGTTTTGTTTTTTAACCTTGGTTGGTGGAAACAGGCATTATTTTTGTCCCTTTGTGAGTACCAGGCTATCTGTAAGATTTATTCCTCTAGCACAAGTAATTTACACACACACACACACACACACACACACACACACACACACACACACACACACACAAATCAATACTGAAGCTGTATACTCAAGGAGGGCCCTTTGCAGGTCTCTGGAGTTCTCTTTCTATGTAGCTCTCTCTTCTCTAGTACTCTGTGCTGAGAAAAAGCAGATCTAATAAATAAATAATAAATAAAAAGCAGTTTATAATTCCTGAATATCCTTGAACTTGGATAATCAGCTCTCAGGGAGGCCCAAACTGCCCATGGAATGCTCAGTACCATGAGCTCAGTGTTCTGAAGACATTTTCAGTTGCCCTTAGGTGTTAGCAGTGTGGCTAGATTGCTTTTTGAAGGGAGGACGGGGGAGTCTGGTGGGCTGCCATCTATGGGGTCGCACAGAGTTGGACACGACTGAAGCGACTTAGCAGCAGCAGAGGAGGAAAAGACAGAGAAATATTAAATAAATATTACTAAGTGAAAGAAACCCATATGAAAAGACTATACTGTATAATTCCAACTACATAAGAGTTTGGAAAAGGCAAAATTACGGAAACAATAGAAAAAAGAAAAATCAGTGCTTGCTAGGTGTTGGGGCATGGAGCATGGAGGGATGAATAGGTGGAGCACAGGATTTTTAGGGCAGTGAAAATTCTCTGTGCTATAAAGCTGGATACATGTCATGATACATGTCTAAACACATAGAATACACAATACCTGAAGTGAACTGTAATGTAAACAATGAACTTTGGTTGACAATGATACATCAATGTAGGTTCATCAACTGTTATGAATGTACCACTCTGATGGGAGATGTTGATAATGGAAGATAAGGCATGTGTGAAGGCAGTATGTATGTAGGAAATTTTCTAATCTTCCTTTTAACTTTACTGTGAACCTAAAACTTCTCTTTTAAGAAAAGTCTTAAAAAAACCAATGAAGTAGAAATTGTATAAATGTATTCAGTTGCAGAAGTCCTATAACTTTATAGTTGGGTGCATTTTTAGTGTGTATTTATTAAATATAGTTAAAATTGTGATTTCAGATCCTAGCTATGTCTCTTACAAGCTGTTGATCTTGGGAAATTAAGCTTTTATTTTTATTTCAGTTTCTTCATCTGTAAAATAGGAATGATAATAGTAGCTCTTTCACAGGTTGTTGGGAAGATTAGATGAGGTAATACATAAAAACTGCTTAGAACAGTATATGACACATAGCTGCTGCTGCTGTTGCTAAGTTGCTTCAGTCATGTCTGACTCTGTGTGACCCCATAGACGGCAGCCCACCAGGCTCCCCCGTCCCTGGGATTCTCCAGGCAAGAACGCTGGATTGGGTTGCCATTTCCTTCTCCAATGCATGAGAGTGAAAAGTGAAAGTGAAGTCTCTCAGTCGTGGTCAACTCTTAGTGACCCCATGGACTGCAGCCTACCCGGCTCCTTCGTCCATGGGATTTTCCAGGCAAGAGTACTGGATTGGGTTGCCATTGCCTTCTCCAAGTGCTGGTAAATATTAACAAAGTTTAGAAATTGTTTGCTCTTGTGCAGAGTATCTGCTCTTTTTAAAGGGGGTAATTAACCTTCCTCTCATAGGCTTGTCTTGAGGATTAAATGAGAAAGAACATAAAAGCAAGTCATCAGTGAAATAAGCTATTTCCATGAGTAGCCTTATGAGCTGCTTGAAAATTACATGTTAAAAAAATTAAATTTAGTCTTTTTTTCCTGGGAAGGTAGTAAAGCTTTTCATGAGCTTTTTGGGATGGTCTGTGCCTCCACTGTAGTCTAAGATTAAGAGTTGTTACTTTAGAAAACGGAATAGTTTTTGAATGGGCAGTAGTTTTTGAAAAGGTGGCATGGAAAAGTCATGGGCTTAGGAATCTGGCAATCAGGAATCAGCTGGAATGTCACCACTTCCTAGCCTCGGATTTTTTTTTTTTTTTTTTTTTCTGTTAATCAGGGAAAATAATACTGTCCCACAATCTTGGCAAGGTTTTGACAGTCAGGTGCAGAAACTTAGGTAGGAATTCCACTGTAGCTACAAAAGTGTACAAATAGTCACAGTATTTATTACCCATTGAGAGATAAAGTTGTATATCTGGAGACCCTTTTGATTTTCATACATTGCATTTGTTCAGTGTTTATTTTTTCCTGGAGTGGAGATTTTTTTTATTCTTCACTTTTTGTTAAATTTGAACTCCCATTCCTTGTTCTTAAAATTCATTTATTCCATAGGCTATTGCTACTATTTGGGTAGTTCCTAATTTTCTGGATTGCTTTTCGTAACAGTATTTGAAAGCATGAGTATCAGATCACGATACTGTCTGGATTACTCACAAAGCCTGTAATTTGTAAGGTGAAGCAATTCTATTTTTTTTATAATAAATAATACTCTTTACCTTGGTTTAGTATCTTTTAGTTCACAAAGCACTTTCTCGTTTTTCTTTCGTTTGATCCCTGAGATGGGCAGGGCAGATGTTATCTCTTGATGGGGGAGAAAGTTGATGTGTGAAAGGGTAAATGGTTTATTCTAATTCCACAGAGAGTAAAGGATTTAGCTGGGTTGGAACCCAGGCTCTCTGATATTTAGTCTGGGGCTCTTTCCATAGAACCATATATCATTTTTGTGAGAAAGTCTTGGTTAAAAAACAAAAAAACAGGCCAGGGAAATTACTATTAATGAATGGTTGTTTTTGTTTTACTAAAACATTTTTAAAAAACAACCATAATCTAACAGAAATGTCAGCAATATAGAAAACTTAAAAAAACCCAGATACCCCATCACCCATGCGTACTTCAGTGTGCTTTTCCTACAAACAAGGGTATTCTCCTTTATAACCACAATACAACCATCAAAATCAGGAAATTAACATCGAATCATTACTATATCTAGTCGATAGACCTTGTTCATATTTCAGTCATTGTCTCAGTAACATTCTTTACACCAAAACGATCCAGTTCAGAGTCACACGTTGCCTTTATTTGTCCTGTCTCTTAAGTTTCCTTCAGTCTGGAAGAGATCTTCAGTCTTGCCTTGATTTTTCATGACCCTGACACTTTTGAAGATTACAGGTCAAATATTTTTCAGATGGTCCCTCAATTGGTTTGTCTGATGTCTCCTCAAGATTAGCTTCAGGTTACACATCTTGGACAGGAATATCATGGGTGTGTTAGTGTGCTCTTCTCTTTGCATTCTAGCCATTTGTCCATTCCTGATGGCGATCACTTTAATGACTTGATTAGGTAGTCTTTGCCGAAGTTCTACACTGAAAAGTTACTCTTTGTCATTGCAGTTAGTAAAGATTTTGTGGGAAGATACTTTAAAACTACGTAAATGCTCCATTTCTCATTAAATTGTCAATTTATTCATTTCCGTCAATGGGGTGTTGTGGTTTCTGTTTATTTGATTGTTTAATAATCTGTCAATATCATTATTGATTTTGATGCTCACCTTACCCAGACTGGCAGTAGGAGCCTTACAAAGCTGTCTCTTGTCTCCTTTAGACATCTCCCCATCATTCTTTGAGTGCTTCTTTTTCTAGTACAATAAGATGTTGCAGTCTCATCTTGTACTTTCTCTGCCCCAGCCCTGGAATCCGATATTTCTCCAAGGACCCCTGGTTCCTTTTAGAGGATGGTTGTATTTAGAAGCCAAGGTCTGGTTACTGGATATGTTCATTGCTATTGGGTGTTGTTCCTGACAAGGGAACAAGGGCCAAGGCCCTTTCAGTAGACAGACCCCGGAAGTATGTGTGTATTAGTCAGGTTATATTTACGGTTCTCTACTATACATTTATTGAAAACCTTGAGTTCACACTGATATCTCCAATTCAAATCCAACTCCATAGAGTTCATTCTGGTTTTCTGGTAGTTGCATCTGTGAGAAACTTGGCCTATCTTACTGGTCATGGACTTGCATTGAGTGTGCTTCTCCATCACCTTCTGTCCTATGTGGGTGCTCTCCTCATTCACCTTGCTTTCCTGGGGTCACAGTGCCTAGGTTGATGGTTTGGCATGACCCTGCTCTCCCACTGGGGTTTCCCTGGTGACTCAGAAAGTAAAGAATCTGGCTGTAATGCAGGAAACCCAGGTTCAGTCCCCCTAGGTTGGGAATATCCCCTGGAGAAGGAAATGGCAACCCACTCCAGTGTTCTTGCCTGGAGAATCCCATGGACAAAGGAGCCTGGCATTGGGCTACAGTCCATGGGGTCACAAAGAGTCGGGAATGACTGAGCGACTAACACTTTCACTTTTGCTGTCCCACTGCCCTGTGGATGCCCCAAATGCCCTCTGAATCCCCAATATGCTGGGCAAGTCTTCTCTGACCCCACATAGTCAGCCTCCTCATCCCTGCTCTGGCTCACCACCTGTCTCTAGGGTCCCTCTGCTTGGACATGCTCCTTACTCTCTTGGGCTCTGACCCTCATGCTGGACTGTCCCTCCATGGCGCACTGTTCACGCTCTACTTGTGTTTTAACATCCTGGTTGTTTCAGCCCTTGAGCACTGATGGTCTTTTCACTTCCACTCAGGTTCTGGCTTCTCATCCCAGGGTGCTTCTCCTTAGTAGATGCCTTCCTCATTCACTCTGATTTGACATTGTATTGGCCAGGCCACCTCCCAGTGTGGGCCTTGCTCATGATCTGATGTCACTTGTCTGGTCACCCCTCTGTAGAGACATTTTCCTCACCCTGCTCAGGCTTTAACATCTCATGCTGAGCCATTGCCAACATGGGCATCTGCCCTGCTCTGCCCACATGATAGTTTTAGGAGTAAATTGTTCAGAAAGAGCAGAAGAAAACTTAGGGGAGGCTTTTAAAAAAGTTAAGGGCAGGGGATGGGGAACACATGTATACCTGTGGTGGATTCATTTTGATATTTGTCAAAACTAATACAATTATGTAAAGTTTAAAAATAAAATAAAATTAAAAAAAAAAAAAAGTTAAGGGCAAAGGTACTTATTGGTAAGGAAATGGATGTCATCTTTGCTGATGCTATTAATATAATTGGAGAGTCTAGATTTTGCACTGTTGCTCAGCACAGGAAAGAACTTATTAAAAGTGCATGGAGTACTGTACATTGTGGAGGGGCACGTGGGCTCTATCTGCTTGGGATCCAGCTTCTTCGAGTTAACTTACTTTGCACATCGTGGCGTAAGAGTCTTTCCATAGGACTCAATGGGTGAGGTAAAACTTTGTAACTCCTCTCACAGCAATATCTGTGTATCTTTATTAATCTGATCCTGAGAACATTATTAGAAATGAAAAGTTAAGTGCAAAATCTTGAAATGACATGTTTATATAATTACACAACTAAGTTAATCATTTTCTGACAAGTCTCGACAATGACAGCGTTCTTCCATGGAGGTGTTAACTTGTTATGGGTTAGAAAGCACCCTTTGATACAGCATTTTCAGCCTGGAAAAGCAGCTTTAATTTCAGAGGCTATTGAAACAAATGGAGACTTGTTGGAAATATTAACACTACCTTTTTGTGTGTTTGTCTAGCTTAAAGGAATCAATGTTTATTAGGTGATGTTTGCTAGCACATTCTGAAGTGTATACAGTTTCTTTTGACCGTGTTGTCAACTTTAAGACAGTTCAGTTGGTATGAATTTTGAAATGCCTCAGCCCCCTCAGCATATCAGTTTGTAACTAAGGAGACAGTGTGCTGAAGTTTTACCCTAGTCCATAGAGAATAGGCTGCTGTTTTGCTTTAGAATACTAACTGGTGTGAAGATCTGATAGCTGTGAAATAAGGGGTCCCAGTACCGTGTGTGTCTCATTTAGTACTTCTAAATAACACGTAAAGGTATGAGGGCCTAGCATTATGGCATGGTTATGTTACGCAGCAAAGATTCATCTTGTGAGGAGTTAGTGTTACATTTTTCTCCTAATCTCATAATACGTTGTAATCAAAGAAAAGTAGGTCCTAATTGAAAGCTGATGATCCAGCAGAGTGATCAATAACATGATGCTTTTTAAAGAAAAAAAATTAGCTTTCCTGCTGCCTGAATATTGTCAGAGTTTTTGTCTGTTTCATGACTTCAAGCTGAGTGTACTTAATCACGTTGATGACATGGCCCTGAGCACTGAGCATGGCCCTTCCAGGGCATCGCCGAGAGTGTTCAGAAGAGGGTGGTATTGAATAGAAATCTCTCTTGGCTTACTCTCAGTCTTCATTCTCCCAGAGGCAAGAACTGAGCAGACCTCCCTTCCTTCAAACACATTTTAACTGCTTGTGTGTCATTTTTTCGTATTTAAGAGCAGAGACTGTTGTCAGCAGGTGTGACTTATTGATACCTTTGACTCCAGAGGAAAACATCTTTAAAGAATAACAGTCAGGGATAAGCAGGGCATTTTCAGTAGCATACTTCTTGTTAGAGAAAGAGAAACAGTTATTGGGAACTAGAAACTCTGTGTCAGATGTCAGAGGAAAACTCATTCATCAGACTTTTATTGTGCCAGGTTTATGACTAGGAATATGAGAAGACAGTTGGTGCCCTCAAGGAGCTCCCAGTCTAGTGGGGAAGACAGATACTTAATTAGAGACCCAGGGGTGGTTCTCCTGGTTACACATTGGGATAAGTTGGGGAGGTTTAAAAAAAACAAACAATGCCTGGAGATTCTGATTTAATTGTTCTGGGGTGTGGTCTGAGCCTCAGGACTTTTAAAAGCTCCCCAGGTAATTGTAATTGCATCAGAGTCAAATGTGTTAGAGCTGCAAAAATGTGGAAGTGCAATAACATTTGCACAGAGATGGGAGCACAGTGGAGAGGCACTTAACTCAGTCTAGGATGTGAGGGTGAGGGGTTGAGAAGGCTTCCCAGAGAGGAGGAAATGCCTAAGTTAAGGCTTGATGAATGAATTTGTGAAGGGGAAAAGACTAGAAAGACAGTTCTTTGCACAAGAGCAGCTGAATAAGGTAGAATTGTAAAGTGGTTAGTGCTTTTGGGTGATCAATGCTTATTCTGTCATTTCCTTGCTTTGACTTTGGCTAGTTTATCTTCTGAGTTTCAGGGTCCTTATCTCTAAACTGGGGGTAATAACACTTATAGGGTTGTTGAAGGTTAACTGAGATAATGCATGTAAAGTGCTTAATCATGTAATCGTGCTTTGCACATACGAAACAGGTACAAGTAGTGGTATGGTTATGATATTGTCACTAGAGAATTGGAGCATGGTTTGTTCAGAGAGCTACAAGTAGTTCCCTATGGCTGGATCTTAGGGTGCAAGACCACTCAAGGAAAGGGTGGATGGCAAAAAAAAAAAAAAAAAGCTTGGCTGATGGTTAGAATTCCAGATCATGGAGGTATAGGAGTGTGAGGCAATTGATGATGGGATATCATGGCAGAAGCAGGACATTTCCATGGTAATATGTTAAGATATGATGTGCTCTGGGAAATCTTGGGTCTGTATTGGAAAGTGGCTCAGAACATGGTATTCTTAGCATCATTCAGTTCAGTTCAGTCGCTCAGTGGTGTCCGACTCTTTGCGACCCCATGAATTGCAGCATGCCAGGCCTCCCTGTCTATCACCAATTCCAATTCAAACTCACGTCCATCGAGTCGGTGATGCCATCCAGCCATCTTATCCTCTTTCGTCCCCTTCTCCTCCTGCCCCCAATCCCTCCCAGCATTAGAGTCTTTTCCAATGAGTCAACTCTTCGCATGAGGTGGCCAAAGTACTGGAGTTTCAGCTTTAGCATCATTCCTTCCAAAGAACACCCAGCACCGATCTCCTTTAGAATGGACTGGTTGGATCTCCTTGCAGTCCAAGGGACTGTCAAGAGTCTTCTCCAACACCACAGTTCAAAAGCATCAATTCTTCGGCGCTCGGCTTTCTTCACAGTCCAACTCTCACATCCATACATGACCACTGGATCATTACATGTACTGAATTGGCAGGAGTGTTACTAGGACAGAAATTGGATTTTCAGTTACAAGTAGTTGAAAATATTAAGCATCTTAAAGAGTAATGGAGGAAGTAAGTAGTCTCAAGGTAGTTCCACAGAGTTTCTGGAAATTGTTGTTGTATTAATGGTTTAATGAAAATATGAAGTCACTTGGTCATTTGCATTTAGAGGAGAAACTTAAAAACTTATTTTTTGATTTGCAGAGAAGTAGAAAATGCTTCTATCTTCATTGACTTCAGTGGCCCTTATGTATATTGCTTGGTATGTTATTTAACTTGTCACAACATTAATCACTACTTCTTCTATAAGACAACATGTAAATGATCATGGATAAGTATGACAATAACATATATAGTCTGGTTTGTTTTTAGTGTGGTAGTCAGCATTTCCCCCCCTCCCCCTGAAGAAACTGTCATAATCTTTGGCTCCATGTAATAGAACTCTGGCAGCTATTTGAACTGAGTAAGAAAGTTAGGTAGGTTTATAATTGATTAGAATGAAACAATGACTATGTGTAACAGTAGAAGAGAAGTTAGCGTCATTGTTTCCACAAATACTTTTATCCTTTGAAATCTTTTATTGCAAAAGCACTGTTGATATGGATTATTGAGGTACACCTTATGTTTATTTTATATTGTATGTACTAATTATTTAGATGAAGAGTTCCATTTAACTAGATCAGTGGTTCTTAAACTGTGATCACTAGTTCAGTAGCATCACTATTATCTGGGTACTTATTGGAAATGTCAAGTCTTGGGTCCTGCCCCAGGTACCCTGGAGGTGGGGCTTGAAATCTCATCTTTTAATGTGCTGAAGTTTGAGTCACAGAAGTGTATAATCACTCCTATCATTTATTGAAATTTTTTAGACTCCGGGAAGGCTAGTCTGTACTTCCTTTATTCCTTTTCAATATTTGATTCTGGCTGTGTGCCAGGGACTGTTTAGGCACCTGGGAAACACTCGTGGGTGTGACAGACAAAAATGCCTGCTCTCCTGCAGTTTACATTTAGAGGAGAGAAACAAGATTGTGATTGCTGTGATGTGTAGAATTAAAATTCAATGGTAGAGAGTGTGTTGGGGAAGACTTTTGGAGGAGGTCAGGTATAAGTTGTATTTTGAATGACAGGAAGAGCCATCTATATGATGATTAGTGTAAAAGGCCACAAGATAGAAATGAATTAGGTGTGTTGAGGGGCAGACAGAAGGCCAGTGTGGCTAGAATGCCGAGGGCAAGAGGAGAGAATTCTGAAATGCAATTGGAGAGATAGGCAGAGGCCAGATCATGTAGGACCTTGTAAGGACTTTTTTCCTCATTTTTTTTTTTTTAAATTGTATTAAATTGCATATAACATAAAATTTACCAGACTGGAAAAGGTCAGTTTTCATTTCAATCCCAAAGAAAAGCAATGCCAAAGAATGCTCAAACTACTGCACAATTGCACTCATCTCATGCTAGTAAAGTAATGCTCAAAATTCTCCAAGCCAGGCTTCAGCAGTACGTGAACCGTGAACTTCCAGATGTTCAAGCTGGTTTTAGAAAAGGCAGAGGAACCAGACATCAAATTGCCCACATCCGCTGGATCATGGAAAAAGCAAGAGAGTTCCAGAAAAACATCTATTTCTGCTTTATTGACTATGCCAAAGCCTTTGACTGTGTGGATCACAATAAACTGTGGAAAATTCTAAAAGAGATGGGAATACCAGACCACCTGACCTGCCTCTTGATAAACCTATATGTAGGTCAGGAAGCAACAGTTAGAACTGGACATGGAACAACAGACTGGTTCCAAATAGGAAAAGGAGTACATCAAGGCTGTATATTGTCATCCTACTTATTTAACTTATATGCAGAGTACATCATGAGAAACGCTGGGCTGGAAGAAGCACAAGCTGGAATCAAGGTTGCTGGGAGAAATATCGATAACCTCAGATATGCAGATGACACCACCCTTATGGCAGAAAGTGAAGAGGAACTAAAAAGCCTCTTGATGAAAGTGAAAGAGGAGAGTGAAAAAGTTGGCTTAAAGCTCAACATTCAGAAAACGAAGATCATGGCATCCGGTCCCATCACTTCATGGCAAATAGATGGGGAAACAGTGTCAGACTTTATTTTTTTGGGCTCCAAAATCACTGCAGATGGTGATTGTAGCCATGAAATTAAAAGACGCTTACTCCTTGGTAAGAAAGTTATGACCAACCTAGATAGCATATTCAAAAGCAGAGACATTACTTTGCTAACAAAGGTCCATCTAGTCAAGGCTATGGTTTTTCCTGTGGTCGTGTATGGATGTGAGAGTTGGACTGTGAAGAAGGCTGAGCGCTGAAGAATTGATGTTTTTGAACTGTGGTGTTGGAGAAGACTCTTGAGAGTCCCTTGGACTGCCAGGAGATCCAACCAGTCCATTCTAAAGGAGATCAGTCTTGGGTGTTCGTTGGAAGGATTGGTGTTGAAGCTGAAACTCCAGTACTTTGGCCACCTCATGTGAAGTGTTGACTCACTGGAAAAGACCCTGATGCTGGGAGGGATTGGGGGCAGGAGGAGAAGGGGACGACAGAGGATGAGATGGCTGGATGGCATCACTGACTCGATGGACATGAGTCTGAGTGAACTCTGGGAGTTGGTGATGGACAGGGAGGCTTGGCATGCTGTGATTCATGGGGTCGCAAAGAGTCCCCATGAGGTGAAATGTTGATGATATATCAAGGACGGTTGGTTGGGGATGCTGAGAATCATTGAGATTCTGGATATATTTTGATGATTAAATCAACATAATTTGTTTGATTGATTTGGCATATAAAACAGGACTGAAGGGTGATACTAGATTTGGTGTCTTTTGTTTGTTGTTTTGTTTTTTTTTGCCTGCATAACTGGATATCAGGAAGTGCAGGTTTGAGGAAGAAAAGTGCCATTTGTTAAGTCAAAAATTCTTAAAGATCCAGATGGGGATGTTGAGGAGGCAGTTGGATGAGGGAATCTAGGATCAGGGAAGAAGTCGGGTTGGAGACAGGACTTTGGAGCTCATCAGGATTTGCCTGGTAATTAATACCATGAGACTGAATGAGATCATTTAGATAATGAGTGTAGGCAGGAAGAGGTCTAGCACTAAGTTCGAAGGTAGGAGAGTTTTGTCTGAGAAGGAATCAGCAAAGGAGCAGCCAGTAAGGCAGGAAGAATACCACTAGAGAGTGGTGTCCTGCAGGCACATGAAGAAAGTGTTTGGAGAAGGAGGGCAAATCGATCAGCTGTGTCAAATGCTGCTGAGAGGTTAAGACAAGCATTTGAGATTGACCATTTTGGCACATTTTAGCAATGGGGAGGACACTGGTGATCATGACAAGTTGTTTTGGTGGTGTGGTGAGTTCAGAAGCCTGGCCGAAGTGTTGAAGAGAAAGGGAGAAGAAGCAGAGATAGAGTTTAGACAGCATTAGAATGTTCTTCAGTTAGACAGCAGAGCTGTACAAAACGCCTTAAGTCAGTGGCACAAATTAATGCTCCACTGTTAAAAAAACAAATTTGGTATGTGACACCTTTGCATGCTCATGTTTGTTCCTTTCAGTTTTTTAAATAGAGAAAAATAAACTTAAAAGTGGACATTTGGGTTAAAAAAAAATGCATGGAATCTTTGAGGAATCTCCATGGAGTCCTAGGGTCCCACAGAACACACTTTGAAAGCCATTCTCTTAATCCAGAGGAATGAAATTCTGAGATGAAATTCAGCCAGTTGCAGAATAGGCTTAAATATATTTCTAGGTTTTAGAGGGAATCTTCTTGGTGCTCTTTAGATGAACTTAGAATATGCCTTTCTTTCAACAAACCCTCTACTTTTAGATCATTTGAATCAAGGGATGTTCCATATGGTGTTTTCCGCAAATGTTTTGGTGACCAGAGGATGCTGACCTTGTCAGTCTTTTTGTACCCTCTTGCAGGGGGAAAAAAAGTACAAAAGCATTTTGAAATAGCTTTCTTGAAACTTGAGTTTACTTTTAGTTAAGATACTCTGCTTTATTGTCTAATTTAAAAATTATATTTGACAAAGGTATATTTAAATCCCTTGAATTTTAGAGCAGGCAACTCTTTTCACTGTAGGTACTTATTTAAAGCACATTCGAAATTTCTCTTCAGTAAGGAAATGATGGTTCTTCACAAGGGAAATAGTAGATCCCTGACTTGCAACTACTCCTGAGAAATTGGAGTATTACAATATTGAGTCTAAGATGCCATTATTTATAAGATGCACTGTTATTATATGTACTACCAAGAAAGAAAAATTGCCATTTAGAGTTGTAAGATGCAATAGACTGTAAAACATGGGAAAATGTGGGAGAAAATTTTCATCTTAGAATCAATGAAACCCAGAATTTGAGTGCCTGGAGGTCTAAGTTGCAGTTCTGGTTGTGTTTCTAACCAGTTGTGAGATTACTAAGTCATTTAGACTCTCTCTGCTTTAGATTCCTCACCTGTATGGTGAGGGTGATGTCTGATCACCTACCTCATAAGGTTATAATGAAGATGAAAAGAGGTAAATGAGATAGTTTTGGAAAGTGGAATCTGCTGGGCAAATTCAAGGTATTTAGTTGATTGCAATTCCCTTAGATCTGATTAGGCAACTCAAAGTTTCTTCTCTGAGCTTTGTTGTCAGGTTTAAAATAGAATTCAGTCATAGACATTTGAATGTGTAACATTTTCTTCTGCTAAATGATTTTCTTGCAATCTGGAAATAATCTTTTTATTGTAGTTTTAGAATCAAAGAGAAAAGAGAAAATACAAAGATAATATAACCCCGATGTTCTTGTCACTCAGAATGAACAACTGTTAACATTTTGTTAGTGCTGTGATCTTTTTAAAACTTAATATGAAATATTCATGACATAAAAAGGTAAAAGGATATAGTAATGAACATTCATATACTTGCCATTGCCAATGCAGGGGAAGCCTCCCCCCGCCCCCCACCTCTCCCCACCCCCTGCTGTGAGGAAACAGTATCTTAAATTTTAGATTAGCATCCTGTCTTCATAATAGCCTAATGAGATAGGATACTGTTTCTCTTGAGTCTTGAACACCTGTAAGTAAGCAAGTTAATGTCATCACCTGAATATTTTATCCTGGAGTATGAGGGAGCATGTTACATTGTGCTAGTGTTGCCTTGGTTTGAATTTCCTCAAAGTTTTTCTTTTGGTTTTGGAGATCCATCTGTATAAATGGGAAATATATCATCTGTAAAATCATAACAACGGCTAACCTGTTATGTGCTAGACATTGTATTTAGGCAATTTTTGTTGTTTTCTTTACATTTCACAATAATACTTCTGCTTAGGTATTTTCATTTTATAGATTAGGAAGGCTATGGCTCAGAGAAGTTGAGTAACTTGTCCAAAGTTCCACGGCCATTAAGTTGGAGAGCTAATGATTTTAATCAAGGTTTGCCCTGTTTCACAGCCTGCATATTCTGTTCATGCTGCCTTAGTCCTTGTCAGTAATCACGGTCTGTTTCTTTTGTAGGCAAAACCCAGAGACCACCTTTGAAGTGTATGTTGAAATGGCCTATCCTAGGACAGGTGGCACTCTTTCAGGTATGCATGTTTCATTATGATATGCCATGTTTGTTTATTGTATGACATAGCCATGCACATTGGATGATATGTGAATATTCTAAACTGTTATTTATCTTTAAGTGTGTTTAAGTGTCTTTCCCTTTTATCTGTGCACACATCATCCTAGGGAACAATTTAAGAGTCATTGCTTTAACAGCTTTGAATTATGGCTTTATTCATTGTAACCATTGGATTTTAGTTTTTATCTTTCAGAGATACCTGGAAGTCAACATTTTAGTATGAAATATTGTCACCTTGCTAATAAAGAGGGTTTAGAATTAGGTTATAAAATAATATAAAGGGAAATCTCTGCCACTAAACTGGGAGGAGATGTTTGAAATAGATTTAATTCAGTAAATTTTATGTCAGCTGGTTAAAAAAGAGGTTGAAAATTAGTTGAAGGAAACACCTCCTCTGGTTTAGCTTTTGGACTAATTTGGACATGTATTCCTGGACAACAGGGTCTTGGATAAGATTAGAGTATCTTGTTCAGGCTGAATAAATCACTTTTTGACCTAAAATCCTTCCTGGTTAATGAGCAAAAATCACCTTCTGGCCTAGTGTTCTTTTTCTTGGTGCCTAAGACAGTGATGTGTTTGCCAAAGATATATTAGGGAGCATCTCTTGGTCTACACAACAGCAGTTGTGTATATTTATTTGGTGTTTATGGAGAATGAATTTATTTGGATTAGAAACTTGGAGTAATCAGGATTCCAGTGGTAGTTACGCCTATCATTGGCTGTACAACCTTGGGCATATTTTCTACTTCATTATTTTACTTAGATTGTAGTGCTCATAACATAGTTACCTTTTTGTTGAGTATCTATTGTTCTGTTGTCCTACATGCTTGATGTACCTAGTAAGTTCTTACAGTACAACTCTTAAAGATAGTTGGATGGCATCTCCATTATGCCTATGAGAAAACAGCATCTGAGAGCTCAGATAACTTACCGAGATCTTATAGCTACTGTGTGGAATAGCAAGGGCTTTTGGTTCAAGTCCTCTTCACTCTAAGTTGCCTTCTTGAGGACAGTGACCATGTTATACACATCTCTCCATGGCATCTCCAGGGCTTTGTACAATGTCACTAGCATTTCTTAAATGCATTTCTCAATATCAAAAGTGAAAACTGTGTGAGCTTCACTTTCTGAATTAATGAGACATGTTATAAACTTATTAGGGCTTTCCTGATAGCTCAGCTTGTACAAACTCTGGCCGCAATGCAGGAGACCCCTGTTTGATTCCTGAGTCAGGAAGATCCCCTGGAGAAGGGATAGGCTACCCACTCCAGTATTCCTGGGTTTCTCTGGTGTCTCAGACAGTAAAGAATCCGCCTGCAGTGTGGGAGACCTGGGTTCGATCCCTGGGTGCTTCACTTTCTGAATTAATGGACATGTTATAAACTTATGGTCGTTCTGGAACTAGAATGTTAATATTCATCTTAAGTTGTGCCTCTAACTGTGCAAACTACTGGATTGAGAAGGGAGGTAGCTGATACTAGGGGTGTTCGAGCTGTGGTACCTCTGTGAGCCCACTTGACAGAGTAACTAGCTGGTGATAGCTGTGATTTGATAGATTTAGGGACAAAAATTTTTCTTATTTCTGCAGTTGCTAATGCTCCCCCTTTCAGTGCTATAGTTATTTCCTCCCAAAGTTAAAATGAATTTTTTTTTGGGAATATGAACAAAGTTTAAGTACAAATAAGATGGAAGAGTGTACAAAATGAGACGTCTTTACCGTATCCTCTTCTCTCAGTTATCTAATTCCTCTTCCTGTAGGCAACTCTTGTCTCATTTAACCCCTTTAGTTTACTTTTTAAAAACTTAAAAATTTGAAAATATTTTAAAAGATAAGTTATAGGAGTAGTTAAGTGTATACTCGCTTTCCTTAGAGTCATCAGTTGTTACTGTTTTGCCTTATTTGCTTGATCACTGTATTTTTTTGCTAAACATTTTGAGAATAAGTTGCAGACATTGTGACCCTTCACCCTTAAATACTTTAGGATATATCTCCTAAGAATAAGGGCATTTTCTTAAATAACTGTAGTCCCATTACTGAAGTAAGAAAGTTAATGTCTTTTGTCCAAATTTAATCAGTTGTCCCAATAATATCCTTTATAGCACTTCCCCCCTCTGATCCAGAATTCAGGATCATGTAATCCATTTAGTTTTCACAGCTGTTTAGTTTCTTTCAGTCTGGAATAGTTTTGCAATCCCTTCCTCCCTTTTTTAATCTTTATGTCATGTTTCTGAAGAACCTAAGTCTCTTGTTTTGTAGAAAGTCCCTAGGTTTGATTCTACCCTCATGATTAGATTCAGGTTATGGATTTTGGATAGGAGTATTTCAAATATCATATGTGTCCTTCTCAATATGTATCACATCAGCAGAGATGTGATGTTCATTCCATTATTTGTGGAAAAAAATACGTTAAACCTTTGTGTACAGTTTAATAGTTACAGAGTGAGTATCCTTGTTACTGTTACCCGGGTGAAGACATAATATTGCTTGGTTCTAAGGAAATTCTGGTCCTGGCAAGAGAACTCCTGCCCTTGCCCTATGCTTTGGCCCTCTTCTGAAGTGCCCTTTTCAGGCAAGTCCATAGGGTCTGTGGGGCATGCTTAGATCGTGAATCCTTCCATCCTAGACAAACTGTGAGTACCTCACATCTAAGAATTTCTTGACCCAGTGGCCCCAGAGTCTTATTTCCAGAGTCTGAGTCTTCCTTGGGGTCTGTCCTTCTGAGGGTCAACTGGCTGCTGGTATACACACCCCTAGACCCAAAGGGTGGCCTCAGGGTATCTGTTTGTGGGGAGTAGGGGATGGCATGGAGCTTGGACTTGGGAGTGTAGGTGATTGCATCCCTGTGTGTGAGGTTCCTGGCACTGTGGGATGGAAAAGGGAGAGATGGCCAATGGCCAATTTTCTGTGAACCATGTTCCTACATAGAACTCTCAGGAATTCAAGAATTCTCAGTGTGAATCTGGCCTTCCAAGTACTTGTGATAATGGAACATATTTAATAGTTTGTTAGCTTATTTCACATCTTTGAAATGTTTAGACATATGATTTGTGGACCTCAGTTTGTACTCTTGCCTAGGCCTAGGCCCTGTAAATATTATAGGTGGGGCTGGCCAGCGCCCCAGAAGTCCCTGCCTCCCTTTTTCCAGAGGTAACTACTATCCTGACTTTTATGATACTCATTTCTTTGTTTTTCTTTGTAGTTTTACCATATAAGTTTACCTCTTTGAAAAATTTAATTTAGTAATAATGCCTGTTTCTGAGTTTTATAGAATTATTCTGTATGTAGTTTTGCTGCTTTTTTACTCAAGTCTGTAAGGGTTTTCTGTGTTGCTGTGTGTATGGTGGTCATTTATTTTCATTGCAGTGTAGAACACTTTAAGATTATATCACAGTTTATCCTACGTTGAAAGGACTTGAGGTTGTTTGCAATTTTTGGCTATTACAAGCAATGTGGTGGTGACCTTTATATCAATACCTAAATCCTGGTGCATGTAAACATATACATAGGATGTATACCATACTTGATCACTGGATCATGCTAGCCTGTTTTTCAAAGTGGATCTTGCTTATATACACTGCTTCCAGCGGTGTTTGGTCTTTGTTGTTCAACATCTTTACAGTCCTTAATACAATTAGATTTGGTGTTATCTTCCAACCTGATAGTTGTAGTATCTCCTCATTGTTGGTATTTGTATACTTGTCCGGTGACTAATGAGATTGAGCACCTTTTCATACACTATTGACCTCTCAAAATATCTTCTTTTTTAAAGTGCCTGTTCAAGGCTTAATCATTTTTAAATTTTTTCTATCTTTTCTGTGTTGTTTTATAAGAAACTGTGCATTATGTAGGTTATCTGATCAGGTGGGTTGTAGATATTGTCTCCTACTCTATAGTTTGTCTTTCACTGTCTGGTATCTTTGATCAAAACTTCTTGATTTTCATACCTACAGTTTATTGGTATTTTCCTACTCTACAGATATGAAGCTATTGTCCTATATTTTCTTCCAAGAAACTTGTAGTTTTGTCTTTCACATTCTTTAATATGTCAAGTATTTTAATTTTCTATTAAATGATTAATATCCAGAAAAGCTAAACTTAAATTTGATTCCTTATCCAAAATTTTTAAAAATTGGGAAACTAAATAAAGCCGAATTACTAAAATATGCTGTTCTTCTACATAAAACATGTTTTTATAAAATGGTCAGGTACTTCTAAGTAACACCTAAAAAATTATCTCACAATAAAAGGATGACAAATGTGAGAAAGACCAGTAAGAAATATTACTAGATGTTAAAGACAGTTCTTTTCCCCATTGATTATTTTTTGTGTATGAACTCGTGAAGATGTTAACTGTCATGTGTTCTGTGCTCTGAAGAGCGTTCCATAACATCCATGGAAGAGACATGTAATTTGTCCAATCTACTTAGATACTGCATTCAGACCTATGACACTGAGTGGTACCTTCTCCCAAAGTTTGTGCAAATAAAATTTGGGTACGCACACTGAACTCACGGTACCGCTTACTTTGGGAATTCGTAGGATTTCCCAGTTGCTAATACCAGTGAATAAGCTGTCAAATATTTGATTTTAGATAACTTTTGTCTACTTCTACAACCTTTCTTTTTTCTAATACAACTTATATTTGCCTTTTTCAGATACTATTTAATGCATTATTTTTGCCATTTAGATGACTGTAAAGAATCTGTCTTAAAATTAGTCTTTGTTTCTTGGATCTGCATCTCTGATCTTTGCCAAAATACCTGAATAAACTTAGGTATAAACCTTACGCTATATACAGTACTAGTGTCTGGGCATAATCTTCTCTTTGAAGTTTGTTTGCATCCCCCAGAGGGATTAATTCCCTGCTGTGAGAAGGTGGGTTAGAGAGCACTGAAACTACTTTATGGGTCTTTAATTGGAGGAGTCAGTATAGGTTTTGTTCTATAAATTTCTGTGAGTTTCATTCTTATGATTTTTCTTGTACTGTGATATATTATGTTCTCATTGTAAAAAAAAAAAAATACACAAAATTTTCCACTTGAGTATGTATTAGCAGATTATCATAGTGTATATTTTTTCTATTTATCTATAAAAGTTTAGTAGCTGGTTTTCATACTAGTTTTTGACCACGTGTAAATTTTTGAAAAATTATAAAGAAGAGAAAAATTATCACTCAGTAATAACTAATGTTTTGATTTATTTTCTTATAGCCTTGTGTGTGTGTAAATATATAAACTCCCCCCTAAACTTATGTTACATGTATGTGTTTTCCTTGTTCTCCCCTGAATCATTAAACTTTTCCTAAAATTATTAATATAGCTTTGTAAAAATCAATTTAGTTGCTACAAATTATGACATCATATCTATGTGCCATATTTACTGATAATTACATCTTTAGATTGGTTCCAGGGTTCTCCTGTTGTAAATAATGCCAGTGAATATCTTTTGTGTATAATCTTGTTATTTAGGTATGTGGTTTTACTGTTTAGAAAAAGAAGTTAGATCATTTTGAGTGGATCTTTGATCTATTTTGTTCTTATTTTTTTAGTGCCTTTTTCTGCCAGTTTCATTTTGTGTTCTCTAGTTTGTCTATTTGTTCAAGAACCCACCTTACATAGGGATCCCAGAATAGGAATACAGTCACCTCCGGTTGTGAAAATTCCCAGAGCTGAGTTCAGTCTATCTGACTGAAGGTCTCGAAAAAGGGTGCTCTTGCAAGAGAGATGAGCCTGCCCAGTCCCTTGATCAGATGGCACTGACCATGCTTACACTCTGGAATGCATTTCAGACACAAGTGTTTCGTTACAGCTGGCATCTCTGAACCTGCTGTAAGCACTCTTCTTGGGCAGTTGCTTCACACTGCGAGTGACAGCATGAGTTTCTCAAGGCTGTTCCCAGACCAGCCTCTCTCTGTTTGCTCTCCTCCCAGTGTTTAGGTCTTATTTTAATATCATTTAGTAACATTTATGGAGAAGGCAGTGGCACCCCACTCCAGTACTCTTGCCTGGAAAATCCCATGGACGGAGGAGCCTGGTAGGCTGCAGTCCTTGGTGTCGCTAAGAATCGGGGACGACGGAATGACTTCATTTTCACTTTTCACTTTCATGCATTGGAGAAGGAAGTGGCAACCCACTCCAGTATTCTTGCCTGGAGAATCCCAGGGACAGAGGAGCCTAGTGGGCTGCTGTCTATGGGGTCGCACAGAGTCGGACACGACTGAAGTGACTTAGCAGCAAAAAGACGTAGATAGTCAAGTTGAGAAACTGTTGAGAGAATTCTGTGAAAAGAAGGCTTAAGATGTGATGCTTTGGTTGACTGAGTTTTTCAGCTACCTTGGAGTTGAGCAGTAATCTTAAAAAACAAAACAAAACATCTGGCTTTCAAATCTCTAAGTATCTGTTCACATTTCTGTATTAGCAGTTTCATGAAGAAAACTGAGTGTTGGCTCACTTAAAATAATTGAGAACCAGATTTGTTCTTAAGCTTTCATTTATAGGACTCTGATTCTGGGATCTTCACCTGTGATCAGTGTATGATCATCATTAGCTATTTTTTAAAAAATTGACTTGAAAAATAAACAATTTATCCTGTCTCTTTAAAAGATGAAGAGGAGGAAAAAGCCTTTTTTGAGAGTTGTTTTCCCTCAGATTAAAATATTCTTAGAGGTATTAACAAAATTTATCATCTTCTTATTTTCAATAATAATTGGATAATAAATCACTGCAAACTTTTAAAGAATGGTGATAAAATAGCTAACATTCACTGAGTCCTTATTATATCCCAGTCATTTGTAGTATTCCTTTTTAAACCTTGAATAACCCTCTAAGATGAGTCTTACTTTTGAGGAAACTGAGGCTCGAAGAGTTTAATGTATTTGTCCAAGTTGGACAGCCACAAGTGGTAGAATCAGGACTTTAATTTCATTCCTGTGACATCTTCCCCAGAAAAGCTGTCTAATATGACCTGCACATGCAGTAAGGAATTCAGATATATAGGAAAAGAAAAATCAGGCTTATAGAGAAAATAAGGGGAGAGACAGTTTTCATTCATGAAAGTTGCAAATTTCTTTTTTTTTTTTTTAATTGAAACTTAGTTGATTTATAATAATGTTATTTTTAGGGGTATAGCAAAGTGATTCAGTACACATATATACAACTGAATCACTTTGCTATACCCCTATATACATATATATATATACATATATACATGTATATATATGTATATATGTATACATATATACACACATACATACAACTGAATCACTTTGCTATACCCCTAAAAATAACAATATTATAAATCAACTAAGTTTCAATTAAAAAAAAAGAAATTTGCAACTTTCATGAATGAAAACTGTCTCTCCCCTTATTTTCTCTATAAGCCTGATTTTCCTTTTCCTATATATCTGAATTCCTTACTGCATGTGCAGGTCATATTAGACAGCTATTCTGGGAAGATGTCACAGGAATGAAGTTAAAGTCCTGATTCTACCACTTGTGGCTGTGTGTATGTGTTTTCAGATTATTTTCCATTATAGATTATTACAAGGTATTGAAAATAGGTCCTTGTGCCATATAGTAGATCTTTATTGTTTATCTGTTTTACATATAGTAGCTTGTATCTGTTAATTGCATATTCCTCATTTATCCCTCCCTTTTCCCCCTTTGTTAACCATAAGTTTGTTTTCTATATCCAAGTCTGTTTTTGTTTTGTGTATAGATTTCTTTGTTTTTAGATTCCATGTATAAGTGATATTGTATAATAATTGTCTTTTTTGAGTTACAGCACTTACTGTGATATTCTCTAGGTCTCTCCATGTTGTCGCAAATGGCAGTATTCTTTTTTAATAGCTGAGTAGTAGTCTACTGTGTATATACACCACGTCTTCTTAAACCAATTGTCTGTTGATGGGAACTTGGGTCATTTTCATATCTTGGCTATTGTAAGTAGTGCTGCTATGGACATTGGGATGCATGTATCTCTTTGACTTAGAGTTTTTGTTTTTTCCGATGTTTTTTGTTTTTGATTCAGCATAATTCAGTTCAGTTCAGTCACTCAGTCATGTTTGACTCTTTGCGACACCATGAAGCCTGCCACATGCCAGGCTTTCTTGTCCATCACCAACTCCTGGAACTGGCTCAAACTCATGTCCATTGAGTTGGTGATGCCATCCAACCATCTTATCCTCTGTTATCCCCTTCTCCTCCTGCCTTTACTTTAGCTTTTATTTTGCTTTATTACTTTATTTTTAAATTAAAAAATTTTTTTGTTACTTTTATTACTTGATTACTTTAGCTTTTATTTTGCTTCTTCTGAATTTTCCAGTAAAATTAAATGCACTTTACAGAGTGTTAAGATATGGATCCTGATTTGTAGCAGTGTAATAGGGCCAAATTAAAAGACGCTTACTCCTTGGAAGGAAAGTTATGACCAACCTAGATAGCATATTCAAAAGCAGAGACATGACTTTGCCAACAAAGGTCCGTCTAGTCAAGGATATGGTTTTTCCAGTAGTCATGTATGGATGTGAGAGTTGGACTGTGAAGAAGGTTGAGTGCCGAAGAATTGATGCTTTTAAACTGTGGTGTTGGAGAAGACTCTTGACAGTCCCTTGGACTGCAAGGAGATCCAACCAGTCCATTCTAAAGGAAATCAGTCCTGGGTGTTCTTTGGAAGGACTGATGCTAAAGCTGAAACTCCAATACTTTGGCCACCTCATGCGAAGAGTTGACTCATTGGAAAAGACTCTAATGCTGGGAGGGATTGGGGGCAGGAGGAGAAGGGGATGACAGAGGATGAGATGGCTAGATGGCATCACCGACTTGATGGATGTGAATTTGAGTGAACTCCGGGAGTTGGTGATGGACAGGGAGGCCTGGTGTGCTGCGATTAATGGGGTCACAAAGAGTCAGACACGACTGAGCGACTGAACTGAACTGAATAGGGCTAAGTTACTACTCACTCAAAAGACATGGATTACTTAATCTTTGTAATTTCTCTTAACTCTAAGTACCTGATACTCCAGTTAGAAAACATCTTGTTGGGATAGAGGCATGGAACCTTACCTCACTGTACTCTTCAAGCTGACTTTAAAAAATCAGGGATAGTTTTGAGAATTACAGTGTGTTTTGTATTTTAAGATTGTTACAATGATTGTTTCTTTAAACTAGAGGTGAGTCTGGTGAGACCTCAGTGCAGTTAAGCTTTTGCCCACCACCTAATGAAATAAGTATCATCTCAATTGCATAGATAAGAAAAGCAGGGTTCAGTAAAAGTGAAAATTGTTTCTTAAACTTGTTATTCTAACATCTAGAGTAGTGCTTTGCATATAGTAGTATGCCTTGCATACTTATCAATAAGTATTAAATGATTAAAGCTTACAGATAGGAAATGACTTGTTCAAAGTTCTGAGTTGGGATCTGAACTCTAGTGTGACTGTATTCTTTAAACAAGTTTATAAAAACTATGACACAACTTATATATATGTATGTATATGTGTAGTTTAAAGAATAAAGATAAATCCATGTGCCTAACACTCAAGAAATAGAACATTTAATTTCTCTGAAGCCCTCCTCTATGCCTTTTTCAAATTGCTTTTTTTCTCCATTGAAATCACATTTTTAATTTTACCTTAATTGTATATCCTTGCTTAAAGCCATGTTTTTTTATTACACAGTGTTGATGCTCTAAATTGGTATGTAGAATGACTTTGAATCGCTGTTCTTACAAAGTAACAGAAAGTGAGCAATGTATTTTCTTAATGTTTGGTTATTTGGAACTGATTCCAGATTTCTTCCTGTTTCTAAAGTGTGTGATTTAAGGGCCATATGGGTATAAATTACGAAATAGGGAAGTCTCACAATTTTTGATTTATTCACAGCAGTGTGTTTCTTCTTGCTGTTTCTGTGGTTCATTGTATTAGGCCTATGGCCTTCTAGGTGGACTAGGAATTCATTGATCCACTAAACAATAAAATCCACGTGAGCAGCGAGTTTGTTTATTTTTATTGTCACAAAATGCCAATCTCAGAGCCTCATTTTCTCAGCTATAAAATGGAGGTCCTAATAGTACCTACTTCATTCAGTTGAAAGGATTAAAGTAAAATGCTTAGTGCTTGGGATAAGAAAGTTCTCAAATAATAGGGGTTGTTATTGTTTTGAAAGGTTTAATTTTTTTAAAGAGAAGATTTAGGTTCACAGCAAAATTGAGAGGATGATACAGAAATTTCCTGGATATGCCTACCTCATACCTTCACAAGCTCTCCTATTATCAACATTTCCCATGAATGTGGTATGTTTGTTGCAATTGATGAACCTACATTAACTTGTCATAATCACCCACAGTCCATTGTTTATGTCATGGTTCACTCTTGGTGTTGTATATTCTGTGAATTTAGATAAATGTATAATGACATATATCCATCATTATAGTATACAGAGTATTTTCACTGCTCTAAAAATTTCGTGCTCTACCTGTTTAGCCCTCCCTGTTGTCCACTCGATGATCCCCACCACTGATCCTTTTACTCTTTCCACTTTTGCCTTTTCCAGATTGTCATATATTGATATTTGGAATCATATTGGTATGTAGCCTTTTCAGATGAGTTTCTTTCACTTAGTCATATTGTTTAATGTCTTTCCATGTCTTTCCATGGCTTGATGCCTCATTTCTTTTTAATGCTGAATAATATTCCATGGCCTGGATGTGTCATGGTTTATGTATCCATTGACTTACTAAAGGACATCTTGGTTGCTTCCAGGTATTGACAGTTATGAATAACATTTCTAATAAACATTCACATGTTGGTGTTCATGTGGAGATAAGTTTGCAGCTCCTTTGGGTGAATATCAAGGAGCCTGATTGCTGGATTTTATGGCAAGAGACTGTTTAGTTTTGTAAGAAATCACCAAGCTGTCTTCCAAGTTAGCTGGACCACTTTGCACTCCCACCACCCACGAATGAGAGCTCCTGCTGCTCCGTATCCTCACCAGCATTTGGTGGTGGTGGTGTTCTGAATTTTGGCCATTCTAAAGGTGTACAGCGGTGTGTGGTGTATCATTGTTTTAATTTGCATCTTCCTGATTACATATTATGTGGAGCATCTTTTCGTATGTTTATTTGCCATCTGTGTATCTTCTTTGGTGAGGTTTCTGTTAAGATCTTCTGCCCATTTGTTAAATTGGGTTGTTTGTTTTCTTATGTTTGAGCTTTAAGAATTCATTGTATATTTTGGATTACAGTCCTTTATTGAATGTGTATTTTGTAAACATTTTCTTCCAGTCTATAGCTTGTTTTTCTTGTTTTCCTGATATTGTCTTCGGCAGAACATAAGTTTTTAATTTTGATGAAGTTTGGCTTATCAATTATTTCTTTCATAGGTCCTGTTTGTGGTCATCAAGATGCCCAAGATCATGATCTATAGTTTTGTATTTTACATTTAGGTCATAATCTATTTTGAGTTAATTTTTGTGAGCCCTGAAGGAAAGATTCAGTATGTGTCTAGATTCAGTATTTTGCGTGTGGATGTCCAGTTGTTCCAGCTCTGTTGGTTAAAAGAGACCATTTTTGCTCCATTGCATTGCCTTCGCTGCTTTAGCAAAGATCAGTTGACTAATTTTTGTGGGTCTGTTTCTGGGCTGTCTGTTGATTCATTGATCCATTTGTCTGTTCTTTCATCAATGTCATCCTTTGTTGGTTTCTATAACTTATGATCAGTCTTGAAGTCAGTTAATGTTAGTCTTCAGATTTTGTTTTTTTTCTTCATATTGTGTTGGCTATTCTGGGCCTTTTGCCTCTCTGTGTAAATGTTAGAATCAGTTTGTTGATATGCACAAAGTAACTTGCTGGTATGTTTTGTGTTATTGTGTTGAATCTTTAAATCAAGTTAGGAAGACCTGACATCCTGACAATATTGAGACTTCTGATTTGTGAACATGGAATATATCTTCATTTATTTAATTCTTTGATTTTGTTCATCAGAGTTTTGTAGTTCTCCTCATGTAGTTCTTGTATTTATTTTGGTTAGATTTATTCCAGAGTATGTTTAATTATTAATAAAATGATATTTTATTAATAATTTAATTAATATTTATTGGAGAAGGCAATGGCACCCCACTCCAGTACTCTTGCCTGGAAAATCCCATGGATGGAGGAGCCTGGTAGGCTGTAGTCCACGGGGTTGCTAAGAGTTGGGCACAACTGAGCGACTTCCCTTTCACTTTTCACTTTCATGCATTGGAGAAGGAAATGGCAACCCACTCCAGTGTTCTTGCCTGGAGAATCCCAGGGACGGGGGAGCCTGGTGGGCTTCCGTCTATGGGGTTGTACAGAGTCAGACACGACTGAAGTGACTTAGCAGCAATTTATTATACTGTTATTTTAAATTACTATGTTATTTTTATTTAACACAAGATTTCCTATCTGTGTAGAACTCTAATGTCCAACAGTTGTTATCAGTCTAATGCAGCTGAAAAATGGGAAGTACAACAAACTAGCCAAAGTAGATTTCTCAGAATCCATGCATTCAAACTTAAATATTTTATTCGTGGGAAAGCTCTTAGCTTATACCCTATGTGCTTTGGTTTGCCCTGAAGATTTTTCTGTATTATATTGATCAGCACAGTTGATTATGTTGATAACTTCAAATCATTGCATTAGATTCTTTTTGCCGAGAATGGCAGAAGCCCATTGAAATGTGGCTTGAGCAAAATAGGGAATTTATTGGTTCTCAGTATTGAGAATTGGCACTGGTAAAACTGGCTTTGGATTTTGCTGGATCTAGGTGTTCTGCATATAGTTTCATAGATTTGTCATATCTTTAGTTCTTGGTTTTCTGTCTTCTGTGTTCATTTCTGGGCAGGTGGTCCCTATATGATGGCAAAGATGGCTACTAGCAAATCCAAAATTTGTATCTACTAGTTTAGTCACCCAAGTGGAAAAAGAGTATCTTATATTATTTTGAGCCATTAACCCAAGGACCATTGTAATAGGCCTCGTTTGGGTCATAGACTGCTCTGTGAACCGATCATGGTGGTTTTGAGTGGGTGACTTTGAGATGCCGATTGAGGAGTGAAGGAGTGTGTATGTGGGAGGCCTGTTCAGTGCCGTATGGGTTCTGTAGCTGAGAATGGGGCAGGGTTGTTCCCCAGAGGAAAATCTGGTGCTATTACCAGTGGAAGGGAGAATGGATGGATGCTAGGCAGCCAAAATAAATGTTCACTGCAGTCATCAGAAAAATGTTTTATTAAAATATACTTTTCAAAAAAGCAGTGAGATATAATATAGTTTAGAATTACAACCAAAATGATGAAGTTTCAGTGCTGAAAAAAATGTGTATCTTCAGCTTTCTCAAAAACTGTCATATAAGTCTTATTTCCCCAGGAATCTACATGACTGAGTTCTTACACATTTAATTTTTGGTTACAGTTTTAATCACTTATTCTTTGAGCTCTTACTTTAGGTTCAGCGCTGTGCTAGACTCTAGAAAGTGGAATATGAGCTCTGTAAGACAGGAACTGGACCTCATGTTTTAACTGCTTAGGAAACTTTATTTAACCTTTAGGAAATTATATTCTAGCCTTGGAACTTATTTTGGTGTTATTTCACAACACATTTTGCATTTCCTTCTTTATGTTACATTGATAACATGCAATCTCCCTAAAGGCTTTTATTAGAAAAATAAATCTTCAGGAAAGCTATCACTGTAAGCTTGCTTTGCCCAGCAGGAAACTTTAAGAAATTGCTTGATTTAAGACTTTTTTTTTTAACCTTTAGTGTTTCTTAGGCATTAGAATTTTATGTTATCACAAAGCCTTATTTGAAGACAAAATAGATGCAGATGAATTACTGTCTAGGTTATAACAATGTCTATTGGGTTGGCCCAAAAATTCATTCAGGCTTTTCTGTAAGATGTTGCAGAAAAACCTGAGCAAACTTTTGGGCCAACTCATATCTTCATGAATAATTTGTAATAAAAGACAATGTAGTGGAGAGACTGTAGTCTTTGAAGTCAGATTTCTTGTGCCACCAACTAATTGTTTGACCATGGGAAAATTATTTAAACTGATTCTAGTTTGCTTATTGTTTAAAGGAACCTTATATCTATTTGTTGGTGAATTACAGACAGTATTGTCTACTTAAAAAAAAAAAAAGCACAATGTGAGAGTTGTGAGTTAAGTTTTATTTGGGTCAGTGAGGACTGCAGCCTGGGAGGCAGCACCTCAGATAGTTTTGAGAATCTGTTGCAAAGAGGTAAGGGGGGGACAGTATATATGTGATTTTGGTAAAGGGGAAGTACATGCAATCAAGCATGTTTATTTTTTATAAAGTTTATGCTGGTCTCATGAAGTTTTTGCAAGTCACGAGAAACCGTTGTCACCATGAAGTATTTTAGTATTTTTCTAGATATGAGGAGATACAAGAATCGGGCTCATAAAATCAGCTCCTGAGAACATCTGACTATCTGAAGATCTATCCTGCCGGTTTTCCTGGAGCACAGAGTGCCTCATTCCTGCTTTCTACCCTAAACTCCTTCAGCGGGCTGTTGGAGGTCAGCAGCTGTGGCAGCATGTGATTTAATCCTTGTAGAGGTAGATGGCAAGTGCCAGTTTCTGGTTGACATTATGTATTAAAATGCGTAACGCAGAAACAAGTACAAATTAGGCTTTCTTGTGATGACTTAATTCAACATCATCCTTAAAACAGAAACAAAAACCCAAACTTCAAACCACAATAAACTCCAAATAATGAAACCTCCTGCAATTGTGATTTTAAGAGGTTAAATCTCCCTTCTGATATAATTAAATTCCTTTTGAAAGGGTTCAAAATACTAGAACAATAGTGAAGATACTGAACTCGATGAAAAGGAAAACTATCTGGATGACCAGTTTTCTCTTTCAGAAAATGTGGGATTAATTCTGAGTTCTTTCCAGAAAAGTACACTTTGGACACATGGATAATTTCCAATGCGTAACCTATATATTTTTTTCCTACACTTATGTCACAGTTGTCCTCAACTACCAGAGGTTTTTGTTCTTTGGTCTGTCTAGTTGTGAGAAGAGACACATGCCAAGAAAGTAAATTGGTATCAGAGATTTATTAAAAGAGCTCATTTCTGGAATATGGTCAATAGTTTATATTTAGCTCAGTTTTCTGTCCTCAGTGGTAATCACCACTGATACTCAGAATGTTGAAATTGACTTGTAGAACATCACAGGAAGAGAGTGCCATTAGGTTTGTTAGGTTGTACTTGCTATGAATGGAAAATTATTGGGGAATTATTTGGGGAAGATTTTCTACAAAGGCTGAAATGAAAAATATTTTCATCATGACTCTCAATGAAATAGAAAATCAGCTCAGCATAACATTTAGTTTATTCCTCTTCCTGATAAATTTTTTAGTTAATAGAAGTTCTTATCTCTCTTCCCCGTAAAACTTCAAAAATTTTATTAGCAAAAATCTGGTTAAGAGCTTGGTTTCTAGGATTAGATCATCTGGGTTCAAATTCCAACTCCACTTATGACTTATTCTCTGTGTGATTTTGGGCAAATTACTTAGTCTCTATCCTTGTCTTAGTTTCTTTTCTAAATTGTAAAATGGGGATGAAATTGATAGTACTTGATAGTGTTATTGCAAAGGTTAAGTGATAAAATATTAAAGAATTAAGCACAGGATACTGCACAGAGCACCTCTCAGTCTGAACTGTGTTTTATAAGTTGGATTCATTTGTTTTGATCCTTTGAACTAGAAGTTGAGGGTCATTGCGGGTCTGAACTGAGGAAATGTCACCTCTACCTATTGAAGGCTCGTTCCTTCTATACTGTGATAACAGGGCATTGAGACCAGATCTAAGGCAGTTCTAGGCCCAGGGCATTTGGAAGGCTTGACTAGGTCCTTTCTTACGTCCAGCAATCTTAGCAAGTCCGGATTAGGTTTTGAAAAAGTTCTTAATCCTAGAGGTTGGACCCTGGAACAAGCCGACCTAATTTTTCTTGGGTTTGCTGAATGGAGATTGAATTTACTCAGGTTTTATTTGAGCTGCTCTGGGTCTGCTGTAGGATTAAAGTTCGGGCCTAGACCCAATGTAAGTTGAGATTTAGGGCTGTTCACTACTACATTTTCTCCATTTTGTTTAGAAAGATTTTTTTTAATCATATTTTACCCATTCAGCAATTTTTATTAAAGTTTGCTGTGTGATAGGTGCTGGGGAAGGGTCCCAGGAGGCATTTCAGACAGAAGGCAAAGCATTTGCGGACCCATGGAGGAATAGTTTATTTCTTTTTACTAGTTAAAAAAATATGACTCTTAGGCAGATTCTGATTAGCCTGAGAGACCCTGTGCTACCACACTGTCAGTTCTGAAAGGGCAGAGGTCTTTGTTTATTCAGTTCATTGATGTGTGCCCAGCACCTAGACAGTGAGTGGGACATGGTAAGCATTCAGTACCTATTTGTTGGGCAAATGAATGAAATGACACAATTGCAGCTGTTTATAGCAAACCTTGATATTTTGATTAGTCTCTGCAGTTTTATTGTTGATAAATATCTCATTTCCAGTAGGTTGAATGGCTGCTCAATTCGCTGTATTCTGTTTTTTAATGGAAATCCTTAGGTCGAACTAGAGGGAGGGGATTTATATTAGAAGCAAGTTATATTGCAGTTTTCTCTCTAGTGGTTTTTCTGGAAGATGTTATTCTGCCTTTTCTATGAACAGAGATGCTCAGGATAAGTTTAGAGGAAGGCGCACTTACACTTGTCTCACTGGGTGAGGAATGCCTTTTCCTCTTCATTTAGTACGTGTCCATCAGACTTCCCAGAGTACAATGAAGCATTTACTTCAAGCCTCGGCAACAGCCCATACTTTTTGCATTTTAGGCTTTTTCTGCTGCCCCTGGGAAACTGCCTGGTGGTCTGGCATCATGAGAATTTGTCTCAGTAAAAGCTGCCCACTCTATCTTCTGGCTGGAGCAGTGGGTGTAGTGGAAGGAGCTGTGGAGCTGGGTCTGAATTATGGCTCCACAGCTAATAACCTTGGGGAAGTTTTTTTTGTTTGTTTTTTTACTTGCAAATATGTTTGTTAATGTTTATCTTTTAGAGTTGCTGTGAAGAGTAAATAAAATACTAACTATAAAATAACAGCATCTCATTTGTTTTCTTTAGTTCTGTCCAGTCATTGTTCTCTGCTCTTTCAGCCTCCTGACATGAAAGAACACCTATATTATTTTTCATAGCTTGGAGGACTGTGGAGTCTTTGAATTGCTTGATAATGATTTTCTGTATTTTTAAAATTTATTTTGATGAGCAATGTGGAGTTTTATTATCTCCTAAGACATGGAAAAGCTGTGTAACAAAAAGATGTACATACTTGATATAAAAAAGAGAAAACTTCTGTGCATAATGTAAAAGTTTTCCAGATATGAACTTAAACTAAGAGTTTTCCAAAACAGTGCCTTTGCCTGTGGAGGGCATAGCATGTTTTTGTGTTTACATGTTAGTGAGTGTGAGAGACAAGAGAGTGGGGAGGAAGAGACAGAGAGGGAGCGAATGAGAATGAAAATATATGTGTGGTGAAAGAGATATTTTAGCCTGCTTTTGTAACTTTAGCTTTGCTATGCAATGTGCCAAAAGTTATTTCTCCCTAGAGAGTGTCTCTTTCAACAGTTTGTGCAGGCAGCATAAATTCTCACTTGGAGTTCAGGGAAGATGGTAATACAATTTAGTACAACCACAGTATTTTTTTTTTTTTTTTTTAACTTGTTAGAAACCAAAATGTGATTGCAGTGGCAAAGTTGTCAGCGCACTCAAGTTTAACAAGTGTTCGAAGGATTAGTAAAGGAAATGTAGTTTACTCTACAGCTTTTATGACAAAGAATTTAAAAGGTTTTGCTCTAAGCCCCACCATGTGTTTCTTCCTTTTCTCCAAAACATACCTCTAAGTTGAAAAGAGAGATGAATCTCTTAGGGAGAAACTATTAACTCTGAGGGAGTTTATCATTGTTAGAGAGGAAGCGGAGCATTTACATTTGAATCGACTCTGAGTGTAGTTTGTGCCTTAATCTTGTTCCTCCTAGAAGTTGGTGAGGAGTTTAAGTACTTCCTACTTGTGTTCTGGTCCTTGTAGTGCCATCCTTATTTTCTTGGGGATCATAAATTTCCTAATTCAAAGTAAGCAAACTTCTAAGACTCTTGTGCTTTGGCTTTGCACGGAAGTACTTTCTGTGGTGGTCATAGTCATCTAAGTAGGACCATTGGCCAGAATTGTCTCATTTTCATAGCACTGATGATCAAACTAAAAGTACTATCAAAAAGACAAAATTTTATAGGAAGTTTAGAATAAAATCGCCTCTATTGCAATCCCACTCTCAGGTTTTGAATACTCCCGTTTGATAACCTTGCAGGTATGCATTTTTATTTTTTTTAATTTTTATTATTCTTTTTTGGTGTACATTTTTAATGAAAAAAAGTAAGACCTTAAGATGATTATCATAGGGACTTCCTGGCAGCCTAGTGGTTAAGACTCCATGCTTCCACTGTAGTAGGGTACGGGTTTGATCCCTGATTGGGGAGAACTAAGATCCCACATGCCCTGCGATGTAGACCTCCCAAAAAAGTTGGTTATCTTAAACATTTTGATTTTTGAAGGTTCCATCAGAGCCTTAGAGTTTGATTAACCAGTTCCCTGTTGTTATACATATATTAATAAATTCAGCCCCCTTTTAAAGAAGACAAATTATATTACTCTCAAGTTATAAATTGTGGCTAAATTTTTGGTCATTGTTCAGTTGCTCAGCCGTGTCCGACTCTTTGCAACCCTCTGGACTGCAGCATGCCAGGCTTCCCTGTCCTTTGCCATCTCTTGGAGTTTGCTCAAACTCATGTTTATTGAATTGGTGATGCCATCCGACCATCTCATCCTCTGTTGGATGGATCACTGACTCAATGGATACAGCGGTGACTGGACATTTTTGGTATTGCCTTTTTTTTTTTTGGCAGGAACGGCTTAGGGCAATGGAGAGGCAGATAGAGGAATAGAGGACTGAGAAGGGCTGTGTCAAAGAAAACTGTTACAGATGGAAATTGTTAACAATAAAGTATTATTTTAGTATTTTGCTCTGTGATGAATTAAAGTACCATTTGTTTAAAAAAATTAGTTATATTTTAGGGATTCTTAGGTATGCATTTAATGCTCGTTTCTACTAGTGTTTATTTCACTTTCTTATTTTACTTGAATGGTGTTCTGCTGGTGGTGGATTTAGGTCATTTTAGCCTAAAGAAAATAGAAATCATCTATCTGAAAGACATGTTGATGAGAGAAATTTTTTGTATTTGCTCTCATGTCTTCTTAGACAGCTGTGTCCTAGACTGGAGTTAGCTTTTGTAGCAGCTGTGAAGTCCTCACCTTACATAAAATGTTCCCAGTGAAAATTTGTTTCTGTGACTTGAGAACTGTCATTCAAACCCATCCCAAAGAAACAGGGTATGTATAATACTTCATGGGTGTCAGATGAGGAAATCTTATTGGAGCTATGGTTGAATTAAATCCAATGCCTTCTCCACCCCCTGCCCCCACCCCCCCTTCTTTTTTCAAAGGAGTTAGTAAGTTATAGGTTGGGGAAGTAGCCTATGTTTGTTCCTTAGAGATTGGGACAGGAATTTTGCCTTTGCTGAGAGAGCTTGTGTAGTAAGGGACTAGCTTAAAAATGATTTGCCTGGCATTTGCACTGGGCATATTTGGAAAGGAAAGCCTCTTTGCATTGTGCATTTAAAAGAGTGTCTGTAAGCGTGCTTAGAAAATGGCAGCTTTTTGCTGGTCTTGGCTGTCAATGTCTTGCTGCTACTGACTGTGTTTAACCAGAAAGGGAAACTCAGACTAGAAAAAGTCTCACTCCCAAGACTTTACAAGAAAACCCCTCTTTGTTGATTTATATATATATATTTTAAAGGAGCTTGACATCTTCATCAAGTTCACAGTGGGCTTGCTTTGTTTGCTTTCTCTTGAATGCTTGATAAGATTTTTCTTCTATTGTTTTGTGCAGCAAGAACAGATCTTTCCATGGCTGGGGTGGGTTTTTTGTAAATCCACAATATGGTCATTGTCTGGTGGTGAATAATTGTGGCTGCTTTTTGTACAACCAGAACTAAGGCTTTGGCTGTGAACAGATTCCTTCTTAGCGTGAAAAGGGACTAATCCATGTAAATACAGCCCCAAAATAAAGCTTTACAGAAAAAGGGGAAGGCCGCTAAGCAGGAGGGCACAGGTCAGCAATTTAACCTTTAACCTAACAAATAAGAAGCATGAAAGTTCCAGAATTGGTTTACAAAAGAAAGCTCCTGTGATCTGTCAGTTTTTCTTTTCAGGAGGGAACTGGGTGAGAGATCTGACTGACAGCTAGTGCCTTTTAACTGCAGACTGAAATTAACTGCCAAATTGAAACTTGAATATTTGAAGGGGAATTTTTCTAAATAAATTGAGATGTCAGAATAGGCTGTGTAAGCACTGGTCAGGATCTTACATGTGTTTTTTACCCTTGAAGTGGGGGCATAGGCATTGGACTAGACTACCTTTAAGATCCCTTCCAAGTTTAATAGTCTGTAGTCTGACTCTTACCAGTCAAATTAGACATGAACTTTGCAGTTTAATGGCCAGATGAAACTCTTTCTTTTTTCTAGTATTATCACTGATACCCTTTGTATACTTTTCATGGCTCCATAAATTAATTGCAGCCTTTACTAAAGATTTGTTAAGAACTTTTTGTACATATAATTAATGTTTTCCACAAAATAGCCGTCTTGAGATTCCATAATATGGACAACTTTTACGACCTGATGCACTGTTAGAAACTCTATTATGCCATGTGGAGCACTGTAAAGCAGAGGACACAGGCTTTCTTTCAGGGGCTGCTGTTTTGTTCAACATGCTTAGGCATTATTAGCAGATACAATTGAGGAAGTTAAAGCAGCGGAAAGTGAAGCATAGGTGTTTATTAGGCAATGCAGAGAGGAAGTGGGAAACTGAAAAATGAGAGATTGCTATTTCCTGCATGGACTTGAAGAGTTAAGAAAATAAGGTTTGTGGTTAGTGGTAAGCTTTACTTTTATGCTGTTATACTCATTTACAAACTTTGCAAACAGTTTGTATTTATTTAATCACAAGAGGTAATCTTGTTAATGAGTGTTAGTTTTTGCTTAAAGCATAATGCATCTGAAGTCAGCTCTTCTATTTTGCTATAGAGAATTCTGTAACTGATAAAAACTTTAATTACTGAGAATCATTCAGATTAAAAAGAAACAATGAACTAATGACTTTAAAGTAGGCTCCCTGTAGATTAATAAGAATAGTAATTATACTGTGTAACTCCATTGCAGAAACAAAGTCCCAGGGATGAGTCTGTTTTATTTTTTCAGTTGTCCATAGTATGACTTGCAGCTTGTTCAACACTTGTTCTTTCTAAGGGCCTATTGGCCTGTCTGTTTCCCTTAGGTCTTTAGAGACCAGAGACAACACAATGTTGCAGATTAAAATTAGCTTAAAGTTAAGCGGCTACCTTCAATTAGCTCAGGCGTGCACCCTCTTTTTCCAAGCTTATTAGTATAGCCTCCTAACTGTCCTTTATGTTTTCCTTCACATCCATATTTAATGTTGTCATCTGAGGGATCTTTGAAAAGCACAGCTGAGACCACATTACTCCCGTTCTTACACTTTTCTGTGTCTTCTTTTCACCATAAGCTACAGTCAAGCTCATTAGCAGAGCAAATGAGATCTTCCGTGATCTATCCCCTACCTATCCCAGCTTCGTCCTAGCCCACTCCTCTACTTATGCATTTTCCAATATATTCCAACCCAATTTTATGCGTGTTTTCTATTTCCATATCATATTTAGTTTCCCCAAAATGTATGAAGGGCTGATATCTTTAAAGGATGATCTAATGATGATACTTTATCATTTTTTAGGCTTTACACTTTGTAAACAGCCCCATGTTCTTCTATTTGATCTTCGTAGCAACAGTACCTAATGGACAGTGTTCTTTGAGAGGTGTTCCATAAATAATTGGATGAATGAGTGAATGAACGTGTAAACCATGGAGTCAGAAAACTGGAATTATGGTCCAAATTCACCTACTTATTAGCCTTGTAATTTTGGATACATAATTTGACTTCTCTGAACGTATTTATTAACCTGCGAAATTAAGTCTGTGCCAGTCTTGATTGTTATTGTGGATGGTATGAGGACTGAGTGAAATAATGTACAGTAAATACAAATGCTTTTCAAACTGTAAGCCCCATGCAAATGTTTGTTACTGTTGTTAATTTTCTTAATTTATTCTATAAATGAAGAGAAAGCATTCATGGTTGTAGATAGATTTGTGTTTTAATGATTTTAAAAACATAAGAACTTTTATTATTTATACTGTGTTAAAATATAAGCTCATTTTGATAGCAAACAGAAAATGATATACCCGTGTTTTCTTTCAAAAGGAAAACGTCAGATTTATACTACTGGTCAGTGCTAACGAAGGAAGCTCAGACTGTATGGTAGACGGGCGTCCGTGCAGTGTTCACAGGCTCCTCTTTGCTGTATGTTCTCTGTGGCCCTCAGGAACCTTAGGGCTATATGCCTTCTAGCTCTGTGTGCTATATGCAGCTTTGTTAGTAAGCTAGTATCTTCATATGCATTTTTTATTATGCATTTTTACATAATATTGTTTCCCCTGACTTTATTCCCCCCCCTTTTAATCTTCCCTTTGTCTTTAGTCCCTCAGTTTACACATGTGTTTTTTATTTTTATTTATTTTTTGGCTGCACTGGGCTTTCTCTAGTTGCAGTAAGTGGGAGCTACTCTTTTGCTGTGTGGCGTGGGCTTCTCATCACGGTGGCTTCTCTTGTTGTGAAGCACCAGGCACGTGGACTTCACTAGTTGCAGCTCGCAGGCTCAAGAGTGTGGGCTCAGTATTTGAGGCACACTGGCTTTGCTACTCCATGATGTGTGGAATCTTTCTGGACCCGGGATCAAAGCCATGTTCCCTGCATTGACAGGTAGATTCCTATCCACCAGGGAAATCCTTCATGTGTACTTTTTAAAATCATTTTAACTATATGTATGCTTTCAAAAGTCATCTCAGATTGTTTCTGGAATGTGAAGGAGTATAAACTCTCCTAGTGTGATCTCAGTCATACCTTGGTTTCTGCTATCACTTAGAGACCAACAGTTTCTCAGTCTATCTCTCTGGCCCAGACTCCTGGGTGCCAGACTTGGCTTCTCTGCCAGCGGCTGCTTCTCAATGTCCCAGAGGTTCTTTGAATTGAATTAGCACCCCTTTCGCCCAATCTTCTACCCCAACTCCTGGCCAGAGTGAAGTGGCCACACCTAGCAAAACAAAACTGAAGAGCCAATCCTAAAAGCTGTTAGTTCTTTCCTAAGGTTTTGTTGAATGGTATTGATACTCATTCATTTGCTTACACTTCCAGAAACCTGAAAGTCAAGATTCTCCCTACATTCACTTAAACCACAGTATCTTTCCCCATGTTTTTAAAAAGCTTTAAAAATATTTTAAGCAATTTCAAAGTTATAGAAAAGTTGTAATTACATTTCAAGCAAGTCTATGCCTCCCCCTAATCCAAACCACTTGAGAATAAGTTGCAGATCTTCCCCTCAAAAATTCAATATTTGATGGAAACAGGGCAATTCTCCTGTATATAACCACAATATACTCATGAAAACGAGGAAATTAACATTGATATAGTACTGCCATCTAATTCCCAGTTTTGCCAGTTCCCCCAGTTTTGGTTGTTCAGTCACTCAGTTGTGTCTGATTCTTTGTGATCCCATGGACTACCTCACGCCAGCCTTCCTTGTCCTTCATCATCTCCTTAAACTCATGTCCATTGAGTTGGTGATGCCTTCCAACCATCTCATCCTCTCACCTTCCCTTCTCCTCCTGCCTTCAATCTTTCCCAGCATCAGGATCTTTTGCAGTGAGTTGGCTGTTCGCGTCAGGTGGCCAAAGTATTGGAGCTTCAACTTAAGCATCAGTCCTTCCAGTGAATATTCAGGGTTAATTTCCTTTAGGATTGACCGGTTTGATCTCCTGGCAGTCCAAGGGACTCTAAAGAATCTTCTCCAACACCACAGTTCAAAGGCATCAATTCTTTGGCACTCAGCCTTCTTTATGGTCCAACTCTCACATCCATACATGACCACTGGAAAAAACATAGTTCTGACTAGACAGACGTTTGTTGGCAAAGTAATGTCTCTGCTTTTGAATATGCTATTAAGGTTCCATTAGGTTTTCTTCCAAGGAGCAAGCATCTTTTAATCTCATGGCTGCAGTCACCATCTGCAGTGATTTTGGAGCCCAAGAAAAGAAAGTCTGTCAGTGTTTTCATTGTTCCCCCATCTGTTTGCCATGAAGTGATGGGATTGGATGCTATGATCTTCGTTTTGTGAATGTTGAGTTTTAAGCCAGCTTTTGCACTCTCCTCTTTGACCTTCCTCAATAGGCTCTTTAGTTTGTCTTTTCTTTCTGCTATAAGGGTGGTGTCATCCGCATATTTGAGGTTATTAATATTTCTCCCAGCAATCTTGATTCCAGCTTGTGAGTCATTCAGCCTGGCATTTCACTTGATGTAATCTGCGTATAAGTGAAATAAGCAGGGTGACAGTATACAGCCTTGATGTACTCCTTTCTCAATTTTGAACCAGGCTGTTGTTCCATGTCCGATTTTAACTGTTGCTTCTTGACCTGCATGCAGGTTTCTCAGGAGGCAGGTGAGGTGATCTGGTATTCCCATCTCAAAGAATTTTTCACAGTTTATTTTCCCAAAAATGGTCTTTAAAGCAATAGGATTCAATTTAGAATCACAAGCTGCATTTAGTTTTATGTCTCTTTAAGTCTTCCTTAGTTGACAACAGTTCTCAGTCTTGACTTGCATTATCTCGACATGTGAAGATTGCAGGCCTCAGTCAGTGTTTGTCTTATGTTTCCTTGTGGTTAGATTGAAGTTAAGTATTTAAGTGAAGGACAGGGAAGCCTGGCATGCTGCAGTCCATGGAGTTGCAGAGTCAGACACGAGTTAGCAACTGAACAACAACAACAATGAGCATCTTTGGCAGGAAAATCACAGAAGTGATACTTTGCTCTTCTCGTGTCAGATAGTGCATGATTTTGACTTGTCCCATTGCTAAGGATGATCACTTGATTAAGACAGTGATTAAGATAGTTTGCCAGGCGTCTCTATTGAAAAGTTTCTCTTTACATCTTTATAAATGTTTTGGGGGAAAGTACTTTGAAATGATATCAATATTCCTTTCCTCTTTACACTTTCAGATTATTTGTATGTTTGACTTCAGACTCAGAATTTCCTTTTTTATTCAAGGTTATTATTGAATTTCCTAGAGTATTTTTTTTTTTTTTTGAATTTCCTAGACTATTTTAATGAATTGCATTATGCAGTTTGTTCCAACTTTGATCAGTAGGAACCAGCTTGAGAGGGCACTTTACTCTTTTGACACATCCTCACCACTCCTTGAGTACCTCTTTGCTTTCTGGCACAAGGTGTTCCATGCTCATCTTTTATTTATTTATTTTTTTCTTAGCTCTGAAATCTGCCATATTTCCAAGGAGCTTTGGTTCTTTTAGTGGAGAATGCTAACCCAGATAACTATAATAGTGTGGTCACTCACCTAGAGCCAGACATCCTGAATGCGAAGTCAAGTGGGCCTTAGGAAACATCACTATGAACAAAACTAGTGGAGGTGATGGAATTCCAGTTGAGCTATTTCAAATCCTAAAAGATGATGCTGTGAAAGTGCTGTACTCAATATGTCAGCAAATTTGAAAAACTCAGCAGGTCTGTTTTCATTCCAGTCCCAAAGAAAGGCAATGCCAAAGAATGCTCAAACTACTGCACAATTGCACTCATCTTGCTCAATAGCAAAGTAATGCTCAAAATTCTCCAAGCCAGGCTTCAACAATACATGAACTGTGAACATCCAGATGTTCAAGCTGGATTTAAAAAAGGCAGAGGAACCAGAGACCAAATGGCCAACATCTGTTAGATCTTCGAAAAAGCAAGAGAGTTCCATAAAAACATCTACTTCTGCTTTATTGACTATGCCAAAGCCTTTGACTGTGTGGATCACAACAAACTGTGGAAAATTCTCCAAGAGATGGGCATACCAGACTACCTGACCTGCCTCCTGAGAAATCTTATGCAGGTCAAGAAGCAACAGTTATTACTGGACATGGAACAATGGACTGGTTCCAAATCAGGAAAGGAGTATGTCAAGGCTGTATATTGTCACCCTGCTTATTTAACTTATACGCAGAGTACATCATATGAAATGCTGGGCTGGCTGAAGCGTAAGCTGGAATTGAGATTGTCAGGAGAAATATCAATAACTTCAGATATGCAGATGACACCACCCTTATGGCAGAAAGTGAAGAGGAACTAAAGAGCCTCTTGATGAAAGTGAAAGAGAAGAGTGAAAAAGTTAGCTTAAAACTCAACATTCACAAAAGGAAGATCATGATTCAGTCCCATCACTTCATGGCAAATAAATAGATGGGGAAACAATGGAAATAGCGAGAGACTTTATTTCCTTGGGCTCCAAAATCACTGCAGATGGTGACTGCAGCCATGAAATTAAAAGACACTTGCCCCTTGGAAGAAAACCTATGACAAACCTAGACCGTATATTAAAAAGCAGAGACATTACTTTGCCAGCAAAGGTCCATCTAGTCCAAGCTATGGTTTTTCCAGTAGTCATGTATGGATGTGAGAGTTAGACTATAAAGAAAAATGAGTGCTGAAGAATTGATGCTTTTGAACTGTGGTGTTGGAGAAGACTCTTGAGAGTCCCTTGGACTGCCAGGAGATCAAACCAGTCCATCCTAAAGGAAATCAGTCCTCCTGTATATTCATTGGAAGGACTGATGCTGAAGCTGAAACTCCAATACTTTGTCCACCTGATGTGAAGAACTGACTCATTTGAAAAGACCCTGATGCTGGGCAAGGTTGAAGGTGGAAGGAGAAGGGGATGAAGAGGATGAGATGGTTGGATGGCATCACTGACTCTATGGACATGAATTTGAGTAAACTCCGGGAGTTGGTGACGGACAGGGAAAATTGGTATGCTGCAGTCCCTGGGGTCACAAAGAGTTGGACATGACTCAGGGACTGAACTGAACTGAGTGGAGAATGCTATTAAAAAAGCAATATTTGGGGCTTCCCTTGGTGGTCCACTGGTTAAACTCTGTGCTTCCACTGCAGAGGACACAGGTTTGATTCATGGTTGGGGAACTAAGATTGCATATGCCTCGAGGTGCAGCCAAAAAGTTAAAAAAATAGCAAAAATCTGGGTGCTGGGTGTGTTCATTGCTGTTGAGCTCTTGCTGCTCCTAGGCCTTCCTGGTGGATGGAACTAGAAGAGTATGTGATATATATGTGAACACACATTTACATCTAAGTGTATTTCTGTATCCATCTGTGTATATTGATGTATTTTCAGTACTTCCAATTTCAGTCTAACACCACAAGATTCATTCTGGCTTTCTCCCTTTCCCCTATTATTAACTTCTTTTTTTTGGCAGCAAGCACCCGGCTTCCCATTATCCTTAACACACTAACTTACTTTATCATTCTCTAGTACATGACCAGTCTCTCATCATGGCTACCACTACCTCCTTCCCAGCATGGATGCCCTCTTTACCCTACCAGGGTTTGACACCGTTTGCCACGCTGCCTCTGCCATACCTCATCCAGCTTGGGCTTTGATAATTCATGACAGGCTGGTTTCTTCATTGTGGATGCCTTATTCACTTTGGGTTTCGATACTCCATACCTGACTGCCCCCTCCTTCTGTGTTGTTGCCCTCCTCCTCCTGCTTAGGATCTGATACCCTGTATTAGGCGCAGAAGTCCCTTTACCCTGTTTAAATGCACTGATCCTCCTCAGTTCCCCATTTGACATGGGCACTCTTCTCAAACTGTTTAGGCTCTGATAACCCATACCAGCCAGCTGCTCCCTGTGATTCCTTTTTCTCCCTGCCTGGGCTCTGACTTCTAGTGCTGGGCAACTCCCCTGTGTGTATGCCCTCATTATTTTTCTTGGATTCTGACACCTATACTAGATTGCCCCTTACAGCAGGGACACTCCTCATATTGCTTGGACTCTCTTTCCCTGTGTTGGGAGCTATGTAGACACTGCTCTGAACCACTGTGTTTCCTTCTTACCAAGTATGGATGTTTACCTTGGCTTTAGGATTGAATTGTTGATTAGGACAACAGGGAGAGAAAAAGGAAGTCTAATTTCTTGGTCTCTTTCCTGTCTCTCTTCTCATCATCCAGCTTTTCCTCTGTTGTAGTTCTGGCTCTCCTTATTCTTCTTGAATTATTGCCACTTAATTGGTTTCCTAACTGGAGTCTTCCCCTTTCCAGCCCATCTTCTGTCCTGCTGTCAGTAAGATGTGTAGATATAATCGTTGCCATCTCTTGAGTAAACTGTGTAATGCCTTCCCATTATCTATATGGTAATACTCAAATCCTTAGCATCATACAAAGTCCTTCATGACTTAGTACTCCTTCTTCCCTGTTACTTCATCAGCCCATCGTTGACCTTGTGCTGTAGCTATATCACTTAAATCTCTTCTGCTTCTTCCTTTTTCTTTACCATCTTCTTTCTCCTTTCTGCCTTGTTTACTTTCATTTAAGACTCAGATCAGGTGCCCCCTCTTCCAGATCTTTTTTAACCATCCCTTCTGTCTACCCTTACCTCCTCCTCTTCCCCAGCCCCATTCAGACTTGCTTAGATGATTTTCCTTTTGATACCCTGCATATTGTATTATAGTTCTTTTCTTTTATTCTTTAGGTCAAGAACAATGTTGCTTAAATTCTTTTCCAATGGATAACCCTATTTAGTAGGTAGCTACCTAAATGAAGAGATATTTAAAAATATTTGTTACGGAGAATTTCTCATTCTGTGGAATTTATTTTGTCCAAATAAGCAAGATAACATTAGTATCAGTAGTTTGTGAGGCTTTTGAAATGGCCCGATTTACTCTGAGCCAGACACTGTAATTGTGTTTTTTAGAGTGGGATTTTTACCTGCAGTTACATTTACTTCTAGAATATCTCCAGGGACTTAGCCTTGTTTTTCCTAGCAGGGTGGAAAAGAGATTTAGTGTGTATCAAAGATTGGTTCATTATCTTCTATTTCCCATCCACTGCATTTATTACCACTATGTATGCAGTAGGCTATGCAGTATCTGATACTATCTAGGTAACTGATAAAGATATGTTTGACCAAGAGACAGAAGAGGAGAGACTTCATTTGGATTGTTAATCATTTGCCTAAAGTGGTTAAATCACTCAGTTTATTTGGGTTCTGGATTGCTTTCTGGGTCAGTTTGAATTTTATTTTTTTGATCTGAGACAAAGTATTAAGCCTCAAGGGTCTCAGTAGTTCTTTAGGAAAGCTATAATTGGGGTCAAGCAACAGTCTCAGATTCCTGGGCAGAAGAGTTAGCTGGGAGCTGGAATGAATGTTCACTGATGGCCATTTGTTTAAGAGACCAGGAGGGTTGATTTGCCAGAAGAAAAGTACTAAGAATGATCAGGCTTAAAATAAGGTACTTTAACAAATTCAAAACTGATTTGTAAGTACTTTTGTCTGACTCAGTTATTGCTGCCCAATGTTTGTTTTACCCAAAGTTTCCCTTTTCTTGGAAATTACATGCTCAGACAATAGAGGTGACTTTTTAAAGATAAGGATATATACTTATTTTTTTCCAGGAAGATATCTTAGAAGTTGCTCTTTTGGGTATGTTGCAATAATTATCTAAAAGAGGTACTACTGTGTCTGAGAAACTTTCTAGCCCAGTTAAAACAACAGTAGTCTTATTGAGAAGCTGGCATCTCAAGAGGGAAAGATGTCTCTACGTGCTGCCCTGGAGTGATGCTGAATGGAGCCCTTATTGTGTCAAAAAAGAAATCTCCTAAAAACCCTCATGGAAGGATTTGTTCCCTAAAGCCCAAGTGTTAGCAGAGTAAACATGCTGGAGCTGATAATTTCCTTGTCTTCCATTCAGGGGCCTTTAAAGAAAATGTTTTAAGTGAAATATTTCCTTCCCCCTTCCCTCCTTCCTTTTTTCCCCTCCCTTCTCTTTTATGCAACAGCTGAGGAGTCCACTTTATTCTGCCCTGTTGATAACCTATCACTTATTATTTACAGTAAAGCTTAAAATGAAAAAAAAATCACCTTTGGAAGGTTTTTCTTTAGTTGTACTCTGATCAGATAATGTTTTTGAGCTATGTCACTCTAGTAAAATACATGTAGGGTGATGTTTTCAGGATGTTCTTGAGAATCAGTTCTAATTTTCAGTATTCCATACATTGCTAGGACAAACCTAGACAGCATGTTACAAAGCAGACACATCACTTTGCCAACATTGGTCCGTACAGTCAAAGCTATGGTTTTCCCGATAGTCATGTATAGACGTGAGCAGTGGACCATAAAGAAAGAAGACTGAGCACCAAGGAATTGATGCTTTTGAATTGTGGTGTTGGAGAAGATTCTTGAGTCTCTTGGACAGCAAGGAGATCAAGCCAGTCAATCATAAAGGAAATCAACCCTGAATATTCACTGGAAGGACTGATGCTGAAGCTGAAGTTCCAATACTTGGGCCACCTAATGGGAAGAACTGGCTCCTTAGAAAAGACCCTGATGCTGGGAAAGACTGAAGGCAAAAGGAGAAGGGGATGGCAGAGGATGAGATGGTCAGATAGCATCACCAATTCAATGGACGTGAGTTTGAGCCAACCCCAGGAAATAATGAAGGACTGGGAAGCCTGGTATTCTGTAGTCCACGGGATTGCAAAGAGTCGAACACGACTTAGTGACTGAATAGCAGCAACAACAATATACTGCTATGATCTATAAAGTGATTATTCTTGTTTTTAATTGCTTAGTGTTCCTGACTGTTTCACTGAGGGCTGTCTCACAAGTGCCTTGGGAACCTGGCCTTGTCTCTGTCAGCATGAATTTGCATGACCTGGATCCTTGACATCCTGGGCTTGCTTCATATACTGATTCATACACTGGAACAAGTAGTTTAAGGGACTATTCAGTGCTTTGGGTATAAACAAACACTTTGTTTCTTAAGGAGTTTAAATCTGGTGAGGAAAATGAATTGTAAACCAGCAACTATAAATATTTGGTATAAATATATTAAAGATAGACACAAGGTGCTGTGGAAACTCAGACTAGCAGGGGCAACGTTGTACCCTATTGCTATGGAAATATATGTACATTCAGTCTCCTCCAAGGCCCCCTAAAAGTTTAATCCCATTATAGTGTCAGCTCATACCCCTCAATGTCCTGAACTATATCAGGCCTAGATGAGAATGAAGTGCCTTAGATATAATTCCTTAAGTACAACTTCTCAGACACAGGTCCTCTTAGTTTGTGAACTAAAGAGATAAGTTATTTGTCGCTATCACCCACCTGCCCTTCCTCCTCCATTCCTTCCCCAACATATAATGGTGGGACAGGCATAAGACAGTTACCAGAGACACTCATATTCTTAAAGGAGGCAGTGGGAGGTACATAGGAGCACACAGGAGGCTGTGCTCCATAGCAGTCCTGAAGTATAGCTGGGCAAATGTTGAAGTTTCTTGATGGAGACTCAGTCCAGTCCTTGCCTGAAAATGATTCTCTGTGGTTCTTAGTTCTATCTTCTAGGCATCTGGGTTTTGAGTCGTCTTTCTTTTTCAAGAAAAGGGAACCTGTGCCAGCAACTCAGTAGTTTCCTCAGCCTGCTTCAGGCCTGTAGAGTTTGGTGATTCAGATGTCTTTTTCTTTTTTTTGTATTTTCTCTGTTCCTTTCAGTCCAAGCTGGTAGTTTTTCTCCCGGTACAGTTCTTTTTAAAAATCCTTAGTTCTCTTGCAAAACCATTGGAATTACTCCTAAGCATAATATTCATATCTACATATGAATTGTATCTACAAATGAGATGAACTGTTTCTGCTTTGGGTTTCTAAAAGACCACTGAGGAACCATAGTCTTAAATTTCCTAAAAGCCCTGTTGTTTGACTGAATGATTCTCTACTGTACCACATTGGATCTTTTGGAGGTCTTATAGAGAATTTTAAAATTATGCCCTCAGCATCATCTTGAGACAGGGTATCTTAAGAGGGCCATGGATTTGACCTTTACCCAGGAGTCATTTCTTAATTTTTAACATCATTTGCTGTTGGGACAAGCTGGGAATGGATAAACAAATTGAATTATATACATACAATAGAATCCCAGTAAAAGGATCAAGTTGTTGAGCAACTTGGATGAGTCTCAGCATGATTATGCTGAGCAAAAGAAGCCAGACTACAAAAGAGTACATACTTTCTGATTCCATTTATATAAAATACTAGAAAGTGAAAACCAATCTATAGTTTGTGACAGAAAGCATTTCTGCTTCCATTTCTGTAAAACCCTAGAAAGTGAGAACTAATCTATAGTTTATGACAGAAGGCCCATCAGGGATTTCCTAGAGATGGGTGGTGGTGTGTGGAGAGGGAGGAATAGATTTCAAAGAAGCAGGGGAAAACTTTTAGGGGTGACTGATAGTTTTCATAGTTTCATGTGTTAATGCATATGTCAAAAGTCATCAAATTATATATTTTCATTGTTTTATTTGCTTTTTCAGTTTTATTTTGAAGTATGTCTTGTAAGCAACATATAACTGGATCTTTTAAAGTGTAGTTTGATATCTCTGTCTTTCATTGGGAATGCTTTTAAAGTTTTCTTTTATTCCCCTTTTTGGGTTAATCAAGCATTTTTCTAATTCTTGTTTTCCCTCTTATAATTGGATTTTAGATGCTTTTTCTATACTTTTAATAGTTACACTAAAAATCATGGTGGCTGTGACCTACATAGAACTTAACTATTTAACCAGCTGTTGTTCTATATACTTTACCTGTAACTCATTTAATCCTCACAAAAACCCCAGGAGATACTTATTTTTGTCTCAATTTTACAGATGGAAAAACTGTGGCATGCAGACATTATATAATCTGCCCAAGGTCACATGACTACCAGGTAGTAGAGGCACTACTCGAATACTTCTCATGTTGTTCATGGGGTTCTCAAGGCAAGAATGCTGAAGTTGAACAGTTCTATGAAGACCTACAAGACCTTGTAGAGCTAACACCAAAAAGATGTCCTTTTCATCAAAGGGGACTGGAATGCAAAAATAGGAAGTCAAGAGATACCTGGAGTAACAGGCAAGTTTGGCCTTGGAGTACAAAATGAAGCAGGGAGTACAAGAGCAGGAGTACAGAAAAAGCAGACTTTTGCCAAGAGAATGACTGTTCATAGCAAACACCCTCTGCCAACAACAAAAGAGATGATTCTACACATGGACATCACCAGATGGTCAATACTGAAATCAGATTGATTATACTCTTTGCAGTCAAAGATGGAGAAATTCTATACAGTCAGCAAAAACAAGACTGGGAGCTGACTGTGGCACAGACCATGAAGTCCTTATAGCCAAATTCAGACTTAAATTGAAGAAAGTAGAGAAAGCTACTAGACCATTCAGGTATGACCTAAATCAAATCCCTTACGATTATACAATGAAAGTGACAAATAGATTCAAGGGATTAGATCTGATAGACAGAGTGCCTGAAGAACTATGGATGGAGGTTTGTAACACCGTACAGGAGGCAGTGATCAAGACCATCCCCAAGAAAAAGAAATGCAAAAAGGCAAAATGGTTGTCTGAGGAGGCCTCACGAATAGCTGAGAAAAAAAGAGAAGTGGAAGGCAAAAGAGAAAAGCAAAGATATACTCATCTGAATGCAGAGTTCCAGAGAATAACAGGGAGAGATTAGATAGCCTTTGTAAGTGATCAATGCAAAGAAATAGAGAAAAACAATAGAATGGCTAGACAAAAAAGATAAGGAAAGGAAAGGCTAGAGATCTCTTCAAGAAAATGAGAAGTACCAAGGGAACATATCATGCAAAGATGGGCACAATAAAGGACAGAAATGGTATGGACCTAATAGAGGCAGAAAATATTAAGAAGAGGTGGGAAGAATACACAGAAGAATTATACAAAAAAGATCTTAATGACCCAGAAAACCACAATGATGTGCTCACTCACCCAGAGCCAGACAACCTGGAATGCGAAGTCAAGTGGGCCTTCGGAAGCATCACTATGATCAAAGCTAGTGGAGGTGATGGGATTCCAGCTGAGCTATTTCAAATCCTAAAAGATGATGCTGTGAAAGTGCTGCACTCATTATGCCAGCACATTTGGAAAACTCAGCAGTGGCCACAGGTCTGGAAAAGTTCAGTTTTCTTTCCAATCCCAAAGAAAGGCCAATGCCAAAGAATGTTCAAACTACTGTACAATTACACTCATCTCACACGCTAGCAAAATAATGCTCAAAAGTCTCCAAGCTAGGCTTCAACAGTAATTGAACCGAGAACTCCCAGATGTGCAAGCTGGTTTTAGAAAAGGCAGAGGAACCAGAGATCAAATTGCCAACATCTGTTGGATCATCGAAAAAGCAAGAGAGTTCCAGAAAAACATTTACTTCTGCTTCATTGACTATGCTAAAACCTTTGACTGTGTGGATCATAGCAATGTGTGGAACATTCTTCAAGAGATAGAAATACCAGACCACCTTACCTGCCTCCTGAGAAATCTTATGCAGGTAAAGAAGCAACAGTTAGAACCAGACATGAAACAACAGACTGGTTCCAAATCAGGAAAGGAGTACATCAAGGCTGTATACTGTCACCCTGCTTATTTAACTTATATGTAGAGTATATCATGTGAAATGCCAGGCTGGATGACACACAGCTGGAATCAAGATTGCTGGGAGAAATATCAATAACCTCAGATACGCAGATGACATCACCCTTATGGCAGAGAGCAGAGACGAACTAAAGAGCCTCTTGATGAGGTTGAAAGAGGAGACTGCAAAACTGGCTTAAAGCTCAACATTCACAAAACGAAGATCATGGCATCCATTCCCATCACTTCATGGCAGTAGATGGGAAAACAAAGGAAACAGTGACAGACTTGATTTTCTTAGGCTCCAAGATCACTGCAGATGGTGACTGCAGCCATGAAATTAAAAGACGCTTGCTCCTTGGAAGAAAACCTATGACAAACCTAGACAGCATAAAAAGCAGAGACGTTACTTTGCCAACAAAGGTCCATCTAGTCAAGGCTATGGTTTTTCCAGTGGTCATGTATGGATGTGAGAGTTGGCGTATAAAGAAATTTGAACACCAAAGAACTGATTCTTTTGAACTGTGGTGTTGGGGAAGACTCTTGAGAGTCCCTTGGACTTCAAGGAGATCCAACCAGTCAATCCTAAAGGAAATCAGTCCTGAATATTCATTGGAAGGACTGATGCTGAAGCTGAAGCTCCAATACATTGGCCACCTGATGTGAAGAACTGACTCATTGGAAAAGGCCCTGATGCTGGGAAAGATTGAAGGCAGGAGGAGAAGGGGACGCCAGAGGATGAGATGGTTGGATAGCATCCCCGACTCAATGAACATGAGTTTGAGCAAGCTCCAGGAGTTGGTGATGGACAGGGAAGCCTGGTGTGTTGCAGTCCATGGGGTCACACAGAGTCAGACATGACTGTGCAACTGAACTGATGATTTATTATATTTATCTATTTTTGAATATTAGGCCTACCTTGCATCTTCGGAATAAATTTCAGTCACTCCAGTACTCTTGCTTAGAAAATCCCATGGATGGAGGAGCCTGGTAGGCTGCAGTCCATGGGGTCGCTAAGAGTCGGACATGACTGAGCGACTTCACTTTCACTTTTCACTTTCATGCATTGGAGAAGGAAATGGCAACCCACTCCAGTGTATCCCAGGGACGGGGGAGCCTGGTGGGCTGCCGTCTCTGGGGTCACACAGAGTCAGACACGACTGAAGTGACTTAGCAGTAGCATGGTGTATATCCTTTTTACTTTTAACTGAAATGTAATTGACATACAATATTATGTTTCAGTTTCACTACATAGTGATTTGATTTAGGGTTACCATGATAGGTCTAGTAACCATTTGTCTGGATACAAAGTTATTACAGTGTTATTAACCATATTCTTTATGCTGTATATTACATATCCACCTCTTGTTTATTTTATAACTGGAGGCTTGTACCTCTTAATTTCTTTCACTTATTCGGCTCACCCTGGGTATAATTCTTTTTTTTTTTTTTTAAATGAGCAGCTCGGCTCTGCCCACCCACCTTCCAGATCCAGTGGTCCTGCTGTATCACTAAGTCCACGGGCCCTGCACCAGAGGTGGAGCTGGAGCTGCTCAACCCAACTTAATTCTTTTTTTATGTGTTACTTGATATGGTTTGCTGATGCCTTGTTGATGATTTTTGCATATGTGTACTTTTCTTGTGATGTATATTTTGGTTCTGCTATCAGTATTAATACTTCCTTCATAAAAGAGTTGGAAAGTTTTTCTTCTGTTGTATTTTTTGAAAGACTTTGTGAAGAATTGGTCTTCATTATTCTTAAAATGTATGGTAGCATTCACCAGTGCAGTCATGTGGATTTGCACTTTTGTTGTTTGGTGGACATTTTAAAATTAGTAATTTATTGTCTTTACTTGTTATAGGTCTGTTTTGATAATCGGCTTCTTCCGGAGTCAGTTTTGGTAGTTTGTGGTTTTCTAGGAGTTTGTCCATTTTATCTAAATTGTGTAATTTGTTCGCATTGTTTGGAAGAAAGAACATAGGATTCTCTTATAAGCCTTTCTATTTCTGCAGATTTGGTCCTTATGCTCTTTTGCAGTTTTATTTCATTTTCGCCTGGGCTGGGTCTTCATTGCTGCACGTGGGCTTTTCTCTGGTTGTGGCACAAGGTGTCTACTCTCTAGCTGTTGTCTAGTTGTGTGCGTGGGCTTCTCGTTGCAGAGCATGGGCTCCAGGCACTTGGCTTTGGTAGTTGCAGCACGTGGGCTCATTAGTTGTGGCTCCTGGGCTCTAGAGCACAGGCTCAGAAGCTGTGGCACATGGGGTTAGTTGCTCTGTGGCACGTGGGATCTTCCTGGGCCAGGGATCGAACTCCTGTCTCCTGCATTGGCAGGTGGATTCTTTACCACTGAGCCACCAGGGACCCCTGGTCCTTTTGTTTTTTCCTTTTACTACTCATATTTGTACTTGCAGCTATTGCAAACTAATTACCATTTTCAGATGCTTTTCCTTTGTCTAAAATGCCTTTCCCTTTGTCCATTTAGGGATTGCTGTTTATCTTTAAAGAATTTTCTTCGTCTTGTCTTCCCTGATTGTCCAGGCAGTCTTTGTTTCTCCTTCCTTTGAACGTCAGTGCACTTCTGCACCTCTGTTACTGTGTTTGTTTATTTCAAAGAGCAGCTCAGCATCTTGTTCATCTCCTTTGAGCTTGGGGACTGACACATAATTGTTTCTTAGGAATTGCATGTTGAATAAATGAATGAGGTAGGAAATTCCTCCTCTAAGCTCCTAGTACATTTGGATGCCTCAGAGGCATCTGAAATTCAAAATATCGAAATCCTAACTCGATTTCCCCATTAACCTAGATGAAGATCTGTTCCCTTTTTAGTCAGCAAGACTTTAAAAAATTTTAATCCAGTTCTGAATGCTAGAAACCTACTGTATTTATCCTGGTCACCTACCATCCCACTCAGCCTATTCAGTGCATTATAAATACTTGATTGATTTACCCAAATGTCTTTTAGTCATTTCTTTCCATCTCAGCTACCAGTATCCTAAACCTTCCTTACCCCTCCTCTGCCCCTTTTTGTTAACTAGGTTAATTCCCATTCCTTCACTCTTGTCTCAGACATTGCTTCCTCAGGGAAACTTTTTGAGATCACCAAAGTAAACTTGTTCTGTAACAATACTGTATTCTCTTTTAGCTCTTGACATGGCTATTTGTTTGTTTGAGCTTCTCCACTGGACCTAAAACTCTGAGAGAATAGTTATTATCTGCTGTTTTCTTTATCACTGTATGACCAGTACTCAATACTAAGAAGATTTAATAAATACTTATGGAATGAATGAGTCAGTGACAATGAGATAATTTATGTGGAAATGCTTTTAAGATGAAATTTGCTTGGGAAACATTATTTTGATCTTTTAATGTTTAGAAAAACTGATTATTGAATTTACAATTTTTTTGTTTGGGTGTAGAGAATTTCTGGATTCTAGTGTTATATAGTGGTGGATCATCTTTAATAGATCCACTTATTGCTGATTGGGCTTTGTATACTGGGGTTATGAGACTGATAATAACAGTTATTCATACAAAGTATATGGTAAGCTGTCTTGAAATCACTATAATACTTCCTAAATGACACCTTCTTGGTAATTGTCACATTTGGTTTAAGATTTAAGCTTAAATTTTGTATTTCACTTAACACAAAATGGATTACAGAAAGCCAAATACTTGTATATATTTAAGTAAAGGTGATGACTTTCTTCACAATAGAGCGGAGATGAAATAGCTCCCACATTTGTTATTCTGAATGGAGCCTTGGGATAAAATTCCAAGCAACAGAATGCCACTTAACATTCTGCATGCTATTTTGCTGTTTAGTAGTATAATTGTAAAATGAGGCAATAAAACCGGAGAGGATATAATATTTATACCTGTGCAGGCACTTCACATGATGAAAGGTCACGTGGGACTGTTTACTCCACACTGGTTATTTGGATAATGCCCCACCTGCCTAGTGACAGGAGGTGCTGAGTCTTGCATAAATCTTGAAAAGAAGGTTAGGATTAATATAGCAGGAAAAGGGAATACATCATGTTAATATAACAGGAAAAAGGAATGCATCATGTGTGATAATAATAATGGCTGTCCTTTGAGCACTGCTTTTGTGCTAGCACTCTGCTGGGCCTTTGGAGACCAGAGGGACAAAAGGGGAGAGAATTAGTATCAGTGAGTACCTTCCATGCATCAGTTACTGGGCTACACACTTTACTTACAATATCTCAAAACCTTGCAACAATTCTGCCAAGTAGGTGGTGTTATCCCGATCTTTACATGACTAACTCTTGTTTATCTCACACAAAAAAATTCTAATGACCTCATTGGAGTTCTGTTATAATTATTGTGTTTAAACTTTGGTATGCATGTGTATACATATAAAAATTTTTTTTTGGTTTAAATAGTCTTGTCTCTTTCTTTTTTTGAGACCAAAAAAACATTAATGAGAAGAGACAAAGAAACATCAAAGAGCTTTTTCCTCTGATTGCTGTGTTAGAACTTTTGCCTGAAAATAGGTTACATTCCTTCTGTTTTCAGCTGAATCCTCATTAACTTTACATTTTAATGATGTCCAGGGCAAATTACACCATTTATGGTCAGTGCCTTAAAGGAGTGCTTAAAGGGGACTTAGAAAAAAAATTTTTTTGAATGGTGGTTGTATTTACCTCAGAAATAGAAATTGATGCAGAATTCTTAAAAAAAAAATAGAAAAAATTCTTGAATTGTGAGATTCGTTTTCCATTTCAAACTATTATAGCAACTTAATTCAGAAGATATTATTTGCAGCTTAAAGTGAGTTAATCATTGAAAAGCGTGTTTATTCTATTTGGGAGCATATATACTGAATCAGTGTCTTACATTTACTTTTGAAATAGTTTCAGTTTCTCATTTATTTGAATTTAAATTCAATTTTACTGCCTAGCTTTAGAAATAATTCATAGATGGTATATGCTCAATAGGAATAAATGAAGACAGCTTCTCCCAGTTATGAAAAAAGCAAAGGTGATTGAAATGCTAATATGTTGATAGACAGATTGTATTTGCACAAGAATGAGGTAATGAGCTGAAAGGTGGGACTCTTCACAAGATTCCAAATTATTTAAAAGAAAATATGAATTGCAATATGAACTTCACTGTAAGCTTTGAATGCTTTTAATTATTATTGGATGATAAATTAGAATAAATTGTCATGTGTCAAATACTGTATTTCCTCAGCAATTTTTTGGTAAGTGGATTAAGGGAAGTTGGTCTGTCTGTCTGTATTTATGTTCGATGTCTGCCCATTGAACATCAGTTTCATAAGGTTTATACTCCTGTTTTAAAATGTCTAATTGAATCCTTTTTGTGTATCAGGCTTTGGGCTAATGTCCTTGTTAAGGCTTTTTTGAATGCAAGGAGTAGAATTTCAGTAAAACTATCTCAAGAAGGCAGGGATGGAAGTGAAGGGATCTGTTGTACAGGGAAGAATAGGAAGTAAAATGTAGCTGTGCTTCATGAGGACAAGCTGTAGCTGAAAGTCACGGACTGGGGTGATTGTATCAGGTCCATCATGAGGTGGCTTATTCTCTTTTTTTTCCCTGTTGGCTTCCTTGGTTCCCTGCTTACCTTGATTATGGTTCATGTTGGCATCGTCAGGCTATATGATCTTTCAAATTTGGCTTTCCAAGGCTATCAGACATTTTCTTTGTCTGTTCCCAGCAGAGAGTATGTGGCTCAACTGAAGGATGGTCCCTGTGGTCACCCAGGTGTGTTGTGCTACATTGCCTTTTTTGGGGGCCGTGGGTGAGCATGGGTGAATGTAGCTAGATAAGACATGAGCCTTGCCCATGTGTGCCTTTGTGGAGATGATATACACATAAAGATAATTTCTACCTAATGTGCTGAGAACTTGCCTGTAAATAAGTATATGAACTCTCTCAGTCATCTGTAGTATTTGGAAACTGAGGAAATGTTTGGAGATTTTGGAGTTTACCATCGAGAGCAGGTGATGTGATTTTCTTTTGGAATTAGATTTCTAAAGTAGGACTCCCCGAGGGTCCAAATCTGTAGTTGGATTTTGCTTACCACTATGCAAGGAAATTGAATTTAGAAGGAAAAATTTTCTTAGTTGGGTTTTCTTTCCAGGTGCCACATTGAATGATTGGTAGAAATATCTGATGCAATTTAAGCAAGTTTTTGGGGTGTTTGGGTTTGGTTCATTGTGACTGATGACTCTTGATATGGCTATTTCTTTGAGTGAAAGTCACTCAGTCATGTCCAACACTTTGCGACCCCATGGACTATAGACCAGGCTCCTCTGTCCATGAAATTCTTCAGGCAAGAATATGAGAGAGGGTTGCCATTTTCTTCTTCAGTTTCTTGTCAGCATTTCAATTTTCTGGTGACCTGGGTAGTTTCTGCATTTGCTTTTTAAGAATCATCATTATCATTTTTCTTCTGAGTATTGAGATAAAGCAAACTCAAGAGGTAGATAATAGGGTGGATATGACAGCATTTGTTGCCCTTTTGTTTGTTTTACACACATACACACACACACGTGTGCATACATGCAACTTCCAGATGGCACTAGTGGTAAAGAATTCACCTGCCAATGCAGGAGACATAAGAGCTGTGGGTTTGATCCCTGGGTCAGGAACATTCCCTGGAGAAGGAAAGGGCAACCCACTCCAGTACTTGCCTGGAGAATCCCATGGACAGAGGAGCCTGGCAGGCTACAGTCCATAGGGTTGCACAGGGTCAGACACAACTGAAGCGACTTAGTGCACACACACACACGGGTGCACATATACATGTATATGTATACATGTGTGCATATTTTTTCTTATTCTTCTTGGAACCCATAAAATGTGAATGGTTGTTTTTATTTTTATAGTTGTTGCAAACCAAGACACAGAGAAATTAGCTTACAGTTAGTAAGTAGTAGATTGGTGATTTGATTCTAGGCCTGCATCTTTCCACTATACTGTGTTACTTCAAAAAGAATATGCCTATGTCTGTGATATCTCTGTTTAAGATAATGTTTCAGGTGTGTTCTGGAGGGTTCAACTTCACTGTGGGAACAAGATTTTGCTTCATTTATGGTTCAGTTAAAAGCGTAAATTCTAGTTCAGTTGCTGCCATTTATAAGCTGTGTGATGATAGACTATATTAGTTAACTTTATTTTTTAATATGTAAAATGGAGTTATTAATGGGGCTCATCCTCGAGGCTTGCTGTGAGGAATGAAGGAGCTGGTACAGTTTTTTGTTATCAAATGTGTTTCTGTAATGCAGATTCACTCGTCAGCAGCTGATGAAGAGGAGTGTGTGAACGTCAGAATGATGTGGAATTTGCATTGGTTTGTCTTATGCCTTCAACTTACATTAGCTGAATTCAAAGTAGACTAACATTTTTCTTGGTTTTTACATTTGAGCACATTTTCCACTTTCTTAATTTTTGCCTAAGATTTGTTGGAACTCTTTAGGAAGAGAGGTTCTAACCTTGAGGTTTGGAGTGAGATTGGCAACACTAGGGTCAAGGACTCCTTAATTGTGCTTGCAACCTTTCCTTATAGAAATTGTATAGCTTTGGAAAATAATTTAAAAATAGTTTTTCAATTTTCAGAAGAGCTGTATACGTCTGAATGTTGTATTTGTATTTTTAACTCTGGATAAGGGAATCTGGTTGCTTCTGGGTTGTGCTAATGCAACAAGACTGTTTTAAAGTTGTGTTTTCTTCTTTAACTTGACCTGGTTTGTTGAAAGATGCTCAGTCCTTTTGGGAGCAGGCAGAGGGGGCTAATTGTGCAGAATCTTCGCTGAGTGATGAGACACTGGTGTCTGTGAAGGCAGTGTGATGGGGTATCCCTTTGAATATTTTAATTACAAAGAATGCAGGGATATGGGAAAGCAACCTGCATAGTCTAAGATGCACGGGTTTTATGCTCAGTGTAGAGTTTAAATCCTGATCCTTCAATGATCAGTACGCTAATATGGGCAAGGCACTTAATCTTTCTGGATCTCAGTTTTCTCATCAGTGATGCAGAATTATTGCCATTTGCCTCCTAAGGTTGTTTTGAGAATTAAAGGATAAGACATTTAGTGATACAAGTTATTCAGAGTACCTCACTTACTGTAGGTATGCAATAAATGTTTAGTGAGGGAACTAAAGAAGATAACAGATATAGTTGTAGCCTGTTTTGTTCAATAAGTATCCCCTAATGTTTTTTGTTGTTAGTGTTTTATGTAAACTAGCCACTGCTAAATGAAACAGAACTTCTGTGAAGAAGTAGTGAATTTTGTAACGTGAATAAGCAACTAGTTTAAGACAGCATTAAATATTTTTAAAAAGCTATGTATACCTGTGTGGAAAATTATTATAATGCAATAGTTCTTTAGTATTTCCTCAGATTTGAATAGTGTATGATATTGTCACTTAAAAAAATTTCAATCATATGAAATATTAAAAAACTTAAACCCAAAGTGTAATACATTTTTGTCTACCCTTTTGGGCCACTTTTCTTTTGGAAATTTTATGATATATCCTCTCATTTTTTTTGGAAAACAGGCTTCCCTGATAGCTCAGTTGGTAAAGAATCTGCCTGCAATGCAGGAAACACTGGTTTGATTCTTGGGTCAGGAAGATCTGCTGGAGAAGGGATAGGCTACCCACTCCAGTATTCTTGGAATTCCCTTGTGGCTCAGCTAGTAAAGACTCTGACTGCAATGCGGGAGATCTGGGCTCAATCCCTGAGTTGGGAAGATCCCCTGGAGAAGGGAAAGGCTACTACCCACTCCAGTATTCTTACCTGGAGAATTCCATGGACTGTGTAGTCCATGGGGTCACAAAGAGTCGGACACGACTGAGCGACTTCCACTCACTCACTTGCTTCATTATAATTTTATTTGAAAAAAATTAATTTGTGTGTTTTTTTCTTTTACAAGCAGCCAAGCTTAGTGAATAAAACACCTGTAGTCAGGAAATTTATATGAGCTTGGCTGCCCTGTTTAACTCTCTGATTTCCTCTGTCTTGTTAGTTCATATGTAAACTCAGGGGTATTATTGCCCATTAGCTTTTCCTCAGTTATTTTGTAAAAGTGCACAATTGATGTGAGAGTGCTGTGAACTCTTTGAGGACATAGTGCCTTGGACATACTGGAATAAATTTTGTTCATGAGCAGCATATAGCAACCCACCATAATCTGCCAGAACCTTGTTTATGAAATTGTCAATAAAATTTCTCATTCAGCAAAGAATTCGTATTGTCCTTGAAGCTTTACATACCGTATACCAAGAAGTAATAGTAACTGGTGAACACCTACTTTGATCAGATACGCTACTTCATGGTGCAGATGTATCTTTTATCCTTGCAGTGCTCCAAGATGGAGCATATTCATCATTTAATTGATGGAGGCTAAGAAAACCGTCCTCAGCCATTACTGCTTTCACCAAGCTTTGTAGCTGAAGCTCTTCCCACTTTTGTACTTATGTCTGTTGAAACCTAAGGGTATATAAGAGAAATCTGAATGTATTTTGATAGAAAGTTAGTGATTTCTTTCTTATTTTTCCACCCACTGGAATAAATGAATAGTGTTGTAGTGAATTTTGAGTTTTTGCTGTAGAAAGGTACTTAGATTTTCCTCTAACCCTTTAGGAAAATTAAGAGATAGTCAAGATAGACTGAGGGAAATTAGTAGTTTGTGGCCAGATTCTAGATTAACCAGACTTTTGGAAGAACCCTTTGATTTTTGAGTTTATTATTTTGATTGGGCATTTGTGTGTGGTGGAGTTGGGGGAGGGGTTGCGATGTGTGTGCTTGGCCCTCATAAAACTAGATTTTTTTTTTCCCCTCCATGATTGTGTAGTTGAAAGCTTTCTTTTATCATTTTGCTGCCATATGTGTTTGTGAAAATCACTTGCGTTGTAAAAATTCTTACTTCCTGGAAACCAGAAACCCATTCAGTGAGTGTCCCTACCCTGACTTCCTCTTCATTATTTCTAAATGATAGTGCTGTTCTTGTAGCATTCCACGCGTTCATCTAGCTAGGATTCCTTTTTCACATTTACTCTTCCATGCCTTTTCTCCTGTTTTATTTTGTTTCTTTGTCCTGATTAGGTCACCAAGTATAATAGAAGAGACATTTGCTTTTTTATTTTTTGCTCTAAAGCAAGTTATTTTAGAGGGAGAGTTTACCAGTGATAAGAGCTGTTTATATCCTAAGCGATTGATTTGTAATTAATGTTGCCTGGGCTCTCGCATGTTGGCAGAATTGGTAACAGCTTGCAGTATTTTTTAAATTCACTTTTCTTTTTGGTATTTTGACAATGTCATTCATATTTCATGAAAAAGTACCTCAGACAGGTTAAATGTGTTAAAACATGGAATGAAAAGGATGGAAGGAGACCCAGTGCTGCCTAGAAACCTTGATCTTTTGCCAAAGTATTTAAACAATTTAGTGTTTTGGTTTCCTAGCTCCAAGCTGCTTCTCAAATCCCTTGCTAATTAATCCAGTTAATGCTTTGTAGACTTACTATATGCAGTGCTTTGGCTTGTTCGTCTATCATTGAGAAGTCCGTTTTGTTTTTTAGAGCAAACCTAAGCTCTGTCAGGCGCAGTGCTGCACAGCGGACTTGCAGATGTGGATTGTTTTTTGTCTTTAAAACCCTTATGAGTATGTGTGTATGTATGTACATATCTGTGCACATTCCCTACTCTACATAATACTTAAGCTCAAAATTTCAAGATAAAAAAAGATACAAAATAGAAAATATAAATAGAAAACTGATTTTTTACACCAAACTGAAAAACTAATTAAATGTCCCCTGTGTTACTTATTGTGTGCAAATTATTTGCTTATATAAGCCTCTATATCCTCATCTATAAAATGGAAAAAAAATCCTGTCTTCCTCATAGTGGTGTTGCTGTGATAAAATAAATATCTTAAATGCTTAGCAAGTGCCTGGCACATAATAAAACTCAGTAAATGATACTGATTTTTGTTTTATCAGTATGCCACGATCCTTTTGTGTTGAATAAATTTTGGTGCTTGCTAAATTTTGGAGGAGGTAAATACCTTTCATCTATTTTTCTTTTGGCAAAGGAATTTCAAATATCTTAATTTGTGTCAAAGAATCATTCTTCTAACAGTAGTAATAATAAGAAACGAGCCACTGTATTCTGCTTAAACTGTGGTTTTGAGACCCACTGTTGTGTATTATAAATGCAGATTATCTTTTTAAAGTTTAAAAAGTGAATTACTCTCATTTTCCCACTTGGAAGCTTATGTGCAGAAAAATACATGGGTATTTTTCCTCCAGTTAAATCAAACACAGAGGCAAATTGAGAAACCTTCATTGCTTGTGAAGCTGAAGATGACGTTCTGCTATCCTATTTCTAAAATCCAAATATTACGCCTTTTAAGCTCAAAGTATATCCTGTTGATTCAGAATTAATAGGGGCTTCATTTAATCATTATAGAAAATTTCACCTCCCCCCACCCCCAAGGATTTTAGAGAAGAAAGAAAATTGGCTGACATTATGTTGCATGCTAACTTTTTTTTAAGCTAATCATTTTTGTTTTTATGTTTAGAAAAAGTTTAAGTACACAGGAAAGTAAAGAAATTTTAAGTTAAAAACTTAATTAATTATAACAAAGTTAAGCCATGTAACTCCCACCCAGGTAAAGAAATAGAACATTTACCAGCATCTTGTAAGCCATCCTTATGTATACTTCCAAACATCGCCCCCTCCTTTTTCCCTAAAGAGAACCATTATCTCAACTTCTAACAACATTGATTGTTTTTGCCTGTTTTTGAACATATATAAGTGGAATCATATAACTAGTCATGAATGTGTTTATTTCTTCGTTTGGCTTCTTTCGCTCACCATCACATATATGAGATTATCCTTGTTATGTGACTATGGTTTGCTCATTTCATTCCTTGCCATGCAGTGTTCTGTTGTATGAATAGTCCATAATCGATCCATTTTGTTGTCTATAGACATTGACATTTCCCTTTTGTTTTTGGCTATTTCTAATAATGAAGCATATGTCATTATTTTGAATATATTTGGTGCTTATGTTCTCACATTTCTGTTCTGTTGATTTATACTTAGTGAAATTGCTAGGTCATAGAATATGTGCATGTTTAACTTTAGCATAAAATGCCAAGCAGTTCTCCCAATGTGATTAAACTAATTTGCTTCCCATTTAACTATGTGTGAGAGTTTCCATTGCTCCACATCTTTACCAACACTTAAATATAAAAACTCTTTTCAATTTTAGCCATACTAGGTGGTTGTATGTATTTCATTGTGGTTTAATTTGCATTTTCCTATTAGTAATGAAATTGTTCATCTTTTAATATATTTATTGGTTGTTTGGCTATTTTGTTTTTCTTTTAGTTTTAAAAATATGATTATAAGTCCTTTGGTTATATTTGTTACCCTTATCGTCTAGTCTATGGCTTATCTTTCCACTCTTTTTTTAAAACGAGGTAATATTGGTTTATAACTTTTACTTAGGTTTCACGTGTACAGCATTATATTTCTACCTCTGTATACCCTGCAGTGTGCTTACTATCAAAGATTTGTTTTCATTCATTAATGTAGTTGATCTCCTTTACCTATTTCATTCCCCCCAAATCTTCCCCTCTGGCAACCACTACTCTGTTCTTTATATGTACGTGTTTTTGTTTGGTTTGGCTTGTTCATTAATTTCATTTCTTTTTAATATTCTGCATATGAGAGGAATCATATGGTTTTTTTAATCATTCATCTGGCTTATTTTACTTAGATTAATATCCTCAAAGTCCATCCATGTTGTCAAAAACAGCAAGATTTTATCTTTTTAAAAAATGACTGAATAGTATTCCATTGTATGTATCTACCACATCTTCTTTATCCATCTATTAATGGACACTGAGGTTTTTTCCATATCTTAGTTATTATAAATAATGCTGTGATGAAAATGGAAGTACATATATCTTTGAATTAGTGTGTTTATAGTCTTTGGATAAATACCCAGAAGTGGAATTGCTGGATTGTATGGTGAGTCTATTTATATATTTTTTTGAGAAATCTCCATACTAATTTCCATAGGTGGCTACACTAATTTACATTTCTGTCAACAATGCATGAGGGATCCCTTTTCTCCATATCTTTGCCCACACTTGTTATTTCTTGCCTTTTTGATAACAGGCATTCTAGTAGGTATGAGATGATATTTCGTTGTGGTTTTGATTTTCATTTTTCTAATAGTGTTATTGAGCAACTTTTCAAACCTGTTGGCCATCTGTATGTCTTCTTTGAGAAAATGTCTATTCAGTTTCTCTGCTTATTTTTTAAATTGGGTTTTTGTTTTGTTTTTGAGTTATATGAGTTCTTTATATATTTTGTATATTAACCCTTTGTCAAGTATATCATTTGCAAATATCTTTTGCTATTTGGTAGGTTGTCTTTTTGTTTTGTTGATGGTTTCCTTTGCTGTGTAGAAGCTATTTTAGTTTGATGTAGTCCCATTTTTTTATTTTTGTTTTTGTTTCCCTTGCCTGAGGAGACATATTTAGAAAGACATTGCTAAGACTGATGTCAAAGAGCATATTGTCCATGTTTTCTTCTAGGAGTTTTATGGTTTCAGGTCTTACATTTAAGTTTTTAATATTTTTTGAGTTGATTTTTGTGTATAGTGTGAGATGGTCTAGTTTTGCCTTTTTTTTTTTTTTTTTGCACATGGCCATCCAGTTTTCCCAGCACCATTTATTGAAGTGATTGCTCTTTCTTTATTGTTTATTTCTTGCTCATTTTTTGTAATTTAATTGTCCATATGTGTTTGGGTTTATTTCTGGGCTTTCACTTCTACTCATTGAGATACGTATCTTTTTTTTTTTTTTTTTGCCAATACCATTCTGTTTTGTTTACTGTGGTTTTGTAATTCAGATCAAAATCAGGAAGTGTGATACCTCCAGCTTTGTTCTTTTTTCTCAGAATTGCTTTGACTGTTTGAGGTCTTTTGTGGTTTTATACAAACTTTAGAATTTTTTGTTCTATTTCTCTGAAAAATGTCCTTGGGATTTTGATAGGAATTGCATTGAATCTGAAGATGACTTTAGATAACATGGAAATTTTAACAACGTTAGTTGTTTCAGTCCAGGAGCCCCGAATACCTTTCTTGTTGTGTATCATCTTCAGGTTCTTTCAGTAATGTCTTATAGTTTTCAATGTACAGCTCTTTCATCTTTTTGGTTAAAGTTATTCCCTGGGTATTTTATTCTCTTGACATGATTATAAATGGAATTGTTTTCATAATTCTTTCTCTGCTGGCTCATTATTGGCATATAGAAATGTAAGTATAGATTTTTGTATGTTGATTTTGTGCCCTGCAACTTTACTACATTCATTTATTATTTCTAATATTTTTTGATGAAGTCTTTAGGGTTTTCTTTATATAAGGTTATATCATCTGCAGATAGAACAATTTTACTTCTTCCTTTCCAATTTGGATGCCGTTTATTTCTTCTTCTTGTCTAACTGCTCTGGCCAGGACTTCCAGTGTTATGTTGAATAAAAATGGCAAGAATGGGGCTGTCTTTCAATTCTTGATGGGGTCTTTTGCTGAGTAGAAATTTTTACTTTTCATATAGTCCATAATTTTTACTTTTCACATACATCCTATGTGCTTTTTGTGTCCTATTTTAAAACTCTTTCCCTATTCCAAGGATTTAAGAGAGTGTCTGCTGTATTTATCCTGGAAGTTTTAACATTTAATTTTGCCTTTCATATGTAGTCTGCAGTGTACCTGGAATTGATTGATTTTTTGTTTTTTCTTTTGGTGGGGGAGGGGAGCATGGTATGAGGCATAGGGCAGCTGTTTGGCTGCCTCTGCCACTTTCCCTCCTCTTCTCCCCTGTGCTAGGCTATGCTATGCTATGCTAAGTCACTTCAGTCGTGTCCAACTCTGTGTGGCCCCATAGACGGCAGCCCACCAGGCTTCCCCGTCCCTGGGATTCTCCAGGCAAGAACACTGGAGTGGGTTGCCATTTCCTTCTCCAATGCATGAAAGTGAAAAGAGAAGGTGAAGTCTCTCAGTCGTGTCCGACTCTCAGCGACCCCATGGACTGCAGCCTACCAGGCTCCTCCATCCATGGGATTTTCCAGGCAAGAGTACTGGAGTGGGGTGCCATTGCCTTCTCCGTCTTCTCCCCTACTTTTCATTAATCAAAAGTCCATATATGGGTGGGTCTCTTCCTGATGTAGTTATCTTTGCTTGTATGAGTATCAACTGAATGAATACTGAAGTTTTAAAATAAGTTGTATTATCTAGTAATGTAAATTCTTTCATTTTATTATTGTTAAACATTTTTTTCGATTATTGTTGGTCTTCGTAGTTTCATATAATTTTTGAATTGACTTGTTAATTTCTTTGAAACATCTTGGTAGAATTTTGATTAGGATTCTATTGAATTGGTAAATATTTGGAACAGGTTGATTATTTAATGGCAACCCACTCCAGTACTCTTGCCTGGAAAATCCCATGGACAGAACGGCCTAGTAGGTTATGGTCCATGGGGTCGCAAAGAGTGAGACACGACTGAGCAACTTCACTAGTCTTCACGTGGAGAATTATGTCATGAACATGACATATTTGTCCATTTAAGTCTTTTGTAATTTCTCGGTTATTACAACTTTCTGTGTAGGAGTTTTGTTCACCTTTCATTAGACCTGTTCCTGGATATTTGGTATTCTCTGCTATTCTAAATTATGTCTTTTAATTAGAATTTTTGACTTCATGGATCATACAATTCTATTATAACTGTTCACCTCTGCTGCTGTAAAAGGGAAGCAGCCATAGATAATATGTAAACAAAGGACAGGTCTGCGTTTCAATAAAACTTTATTTATAACAACAGATGGTGGGTTGGATTTGATCCTGGAACTATAATGTGCTTATCCTGGCTTACATCATTGATTTTCAGCTTTTCTTACTTTCTGCTAAATCTTTTAAAAAATAAAGGTTACGTTTCCCCCTGTAATCATGATTTTGGTTGTATCACAAAGTTTATTAATGTTTTAATTTTAAAGTTCAGTGTATCTTCTAATTTTTATTTTGACTTTAACCTGAATGTTATTTAGAAGTGTACTTTTCAATTTCCAACCATCTAGAGATTTTTCAGGGCTTCCCAAGTCACACTAGTGGTAAAGAACTCTTCTGCTAATGCAGAAGACATAAGAAATGTGGGTTTGATCCCTGGGTCAGGAAGATCCCCTGGAGGAGGAAATGGCAGCCCGCTCCAATATTCTTGCCTGGAAAATTCCATGGACAGAAGAGCCTGGCAGGCTACAGTATGTGGGACCGCAAAGAGATACGACTGACGACTAAGCACATAGAGATTTTTCAAGTTATTATTTATTTTTTGCTGGTGGTTTTTAGCTTAATTTCAATTTGGCCAGAATACATAGTCTTTTGGGGGTTTGCAAACTGTTGCCCAGGGGGTCAGACATCTGTTTTTATAAGTGACATTTTACTGGAACACAGCCATACTCATTTGTTTATGTATTATCTATGACTGCTTTCTTGCTACAACAGCAGAATGAATAGTTATGATATACGCCATTTAGTCCATGAGTTAAAATAATTAACTCTGTGGCCCTTTAAGAAAAATGTTACTGATCTCCTCTTCTTTATGATTTTAATCATGTGAAATTTATTGTGACTTGGTTTATGGCCCAGAATTTGGTCATTTTTTGGTAAATGTTCCATGTATCGCGCAGTTGTTGTTGCAGTGTTCTATGCCAGCTAGGTCAAGATTTTTTCAATTCATCTGTGCCCTTATTAACTTTTTGTTTTCTTGTTTTTTTAGTTGCAGAAGAAATGTGTATAAACCAGATCATAGAATATGATTTTGTTTTTTTCATTTATCCTTGTATGTAGTTCTGTCGGTTTTTGCTTTGTACATTTTAGGTGGTATTATTAGGGGTGCATACTAATTGAGAATTATTTCTTCCTCATAAATTAAACTTTTTATCATCATGAAAGGACCATTTTTATATCTAGTAACGATTTTTGCCTTAAAGTTTACTTCATCTGGTATTTTTAAAATGGAAGTTTTATTCACATACCATGAAATTCACCATTTAAAGCATACTACTGATTGAATTTTTGGGGGGAGGGAGGGTATTCACAAGGTTGTGCAATCATCACTACTGTCTAATTCTAGGACATTTTTATCACCCTTAAGAAGGAGCCGCATGCCCATTAGCAGTCATTCCCCTTTTTCCTCATCCTCTCTGTGTCAGTTGTACAGTCATGTCTGACTCTTTGCAACCCCATGGACTGTAGCCCACCAGACACCTCTGTCCCTCGGATTTTACAGGCAAGAATACTGGAGTGGGTTGCCATTTCCTTTTCCAGGGGATCTTCCCAACCCAAGGATTGAACCCGTGTCTCTTGCATCTTCTGCATTGCAGACAGACTCTTTACCGTGTGAGCCACTGGGGAAGCCTATTCCCCTGGCAACCATAAACTTACTTTTGTCTGAATCGATTTGCCTATTCTGAACATTTCATATAAGAAATCATACAGAATGTGGCTTTTTGTGTCTGGTTTCTTTTACTTAGCATACGGTTTTCAAGGTTCATCAATGGTATGGAACATATCACCACTGCATTCCTTTTTAATTGTTGAAATAATGTTCCATGTGGCCCATCTCAATCTTAACTGTCTCCTCCCTTAAAATAACTGTCCTAACTTTATAGTAATCACTTTCTTGTGTTTCTTCATAATTTTATCACTCAGGTATGCCTTCTTAGGCAGTATAGTTTAGTCTTATACATTAAAATGTTTAAATGGATCCCTTTAAATTACTAGAAAATTGAAAAGTGTTAGTCACTCAATTGTGTCCAGCTTTTTGCGACCTCATGGACTGTAGCCCACCAGGCTCCTCTGTCCATGAAATTCTCCAGGCAAGAATACTGGAGTGGGTAGCCATTCCCTTATCCAGAAAATCTTCCCAATCCAGGGATCCAATCCAAGTCTCCTGCCTTGCAGGCAGATTCTTTCTCATCTGAGCCACAAGGGAAGCTCATCTTATATCCCTTTATTTTTATTAAAATTTGTCTACTGAAGAACATCAGGCATGTGACCTATTAGTTTCCCATAGTCTGTATTTTGCTGATTGCATACTCATGGTGTGTTTTAACTTGTTCCTCTCTCCTTTGTGTTTTCTTCAAATTGGCTCCTGGGCCTGAAGGCTTGATTAGAATCATGTTCGATCTCTTTGTCAAGACATAGGTGTTGGTGATTTTTTTTTTTTTAATGTGGAGGTGCAGAATGTCCAGTTGTCTCCCTTTATGTTAATAGATGTTGTTACTCACTGCCTTGATCCATTAATTTAGTAGTAGGAATACTTGTACAGAGATATACTACTTTGTCATTGTGTTTCTGTTCATAATTAAAGGTAAGATAAATGGTGGCTTCTTAACAATTTTCAGGATAATGAATTACTTTGTATTTTCCTGCTTCTTTGTATACCTGGTAACCTTTGATTGGATGCCAAAGAAAGTGAATTTTACCTTGCTAGATGCTGCATATTTTTGTATTCCTGTAAACTCCAGTACTTTGGCTACCTCATGTGAAGAGTTGACTCATTGGAAAAGACTGACGCTGGGAGGGATTGGGGGAAGGAGGAGAAGGGGATGACAGAGGATGAGATGGCTGGATGGCGTCAACGACTCGATGGACATGAGTTTGAGTGAACTCCAGGAGTTGGTGATGGACAGGGAGGCCTGGCGTGCTGCGATTCATGGGGTCGCAAAGAGTTGGACACGACTGAGTGACTAGACTGAACTGAACTGAAGTATTCTTGAGCTAGTTTTCTGATGCATAGTTGATTTCACTTCAGTTCAGTCACTCAGTCATGTCTGACTCTTTGTGACCCCATGGGCTGCAGCATGCCCAGCTTCCCTGTCCATCACAAACTCTTGGAGCTTGCTCAAACTCATGTCCATTGAATCAGTGATGCCATCCAAGCATCTCATCCTCTGTCCTCCTCTTTTTCTCCTGCCTTCAATCTTTCCCAGCATCATAGTTGATTTACTTGGAAACAATTTGATACTTTGTAGTCTTGCTTTTAAGATTTGTTAGTGCCAAAAGCAACATTTAATCTGGGGCTAATTATTCCCCACTACTGAGGTAAGACCCTTTTTTGTACTCTAGGTAGTATCCAGTGAATCATGAGTGTTTTTTCTGTCTAGCTGGGAGGAACAGTCACTGTTTCTGGCCTTGTATAAGTATGGACATTCTTCCCTTTAAACCTCTAGGATGATTTTCCCCCATCCTTAGATAATTTCCTCACATGCATGTGTAGATCAGCACTATCCTGAATAGTTAAGAGGGGCCCTCTGAGAATTTCCAGAGTGCTCTGTGCATTTCTTCCCTCTTTGGTCCTCTACCCTGCTAACTTTGGCCACCTTGATTTTCCTCGACTTCCTCAGCTGTGTCTCTTCAACTGAAAGAGTCTGGTGGGATTCTCCTGGCTTCACCCTCCTGGAAACTTGACAGCAAGTTGGTACAACTATAGACTTACTTTATTTGTCTCTCATTCTCTGGGACTACTGTCCTTTACTTCCTGATGTCTAGTGTCTTGATAACTGTTGTTTTTTTTGGTTTGTTTTTTGTTCTTGGTTCAGGCTTTAAGCAAATTCTGTCATTACATTTATTCCATCTTGGTCCAAAGCCGAGTAATTTTACTAGACTATGTCTTGGTGTTGGATGTTCTAGGTTAATAGTCTGAGATACTTGGTGTATTTATTCAACATATAATTTCAAAGCTTTTATTTTTTTACATTTTAACAAGTTTTCTTGAATTAAGTATTTTTTAGTGTATTTTCTCTTGCTTTTTTCTTTTTATCGTTAATTGTGTATCTGTTTGGGAGCTTCCCTGATGGCTCAGTTGGTAAAGAATCCACCTGCAATGCAGGAGACCCTGGTTCGATTCCTGGGTCGTGAAGATGCTCTGGAGAAGGAATAGGCTATCCACTCCAGTATTCTTGGGCTTCTCTTGTGACTCAGCTAGTAAAGAATCTGCCTACAATGTGGGAGACCTGAGTTTGATCCCTGGGTTGGATAGATCCCCTGGAGAAGGGAAAGGCTACCCACTCCAGTATTCTTACCTGGAGAATTCCATGGACTGTATAGTCCATGGGGTCACAAAGAGTTGGACACTACTGAATGACTTCTACTTCATGTTATCTGTTTGATTTTCTTTGCGTCTCTCTTCAAAATTTGGTACTTTATTTTGAATCCTTTCTGTTTCTTCATTTCTTTTGGGCTCCCTCTGCCCCTGCCCTCACTACCCTCACTTATGTTTCTCTTCAGGCTCTATCTGTTATATGTGTTTGTTTTCATATTTCCTCTAATTAGTTTTCATATCTGAAATGATTTTTTTAATTCTGATTCTTTCCTGAGTTCATTGCTTCTTTTGTACACTTATAGTTTTGACTTCTGTTCTTTCATGTCTTATACAATTTTCTTAATATATTTTAACTATTTTGAAATAGAATATTACAGTTTTGATTATTTTGTGGCTATGTTTTTCTGACATGCTTTTGTTGTCTGTAGGAATATAAGTCTGAATCTTATTCTGGTTTTTGTTGTTGTAACTTCCTATTGGATCTTACCTTAACAAGTTTTTGTTGCTCATTTATATGAAAATTTAATTTTACTTAACTTGTAGTTTTTTCATTCATTTTAATTTCAGCCACATTTCGCTTCCGTGTAGGGCCTTATCCTGGGAGAGGAACTTATTTAGATTATTTAGAGTTTCAAAACCCATGCTGCTGCCCCACCTTCTTCTTCCTAGATTATCACCTTCATCTTAGATATTTTAATTGGGTGTAAGAATCTAGTTTGGCAGTTATTTTTTCCCGGTATCTTAATGGTATTATCTCATTGTCTTCTGGGTTCCATTTCTTCTACTGGAAAGTCAGTTATAAATCTTATTGTTGTTCCTTTGGTAATGTTTCTTTTTTTCTGGCTGGTTTTAAGGTTTTCCTCTTCATCTTCTGTTTTCACCAGTTGTACTGTGTTGTATTTGTCCTGCTTGAAGTTTAGAGTGTTTAGTTTGGGGCAATAACAATCTCCAGTTCTTTCACCCCATCCTTCTTCTCTGCCAGTCAGAGATTTAGATCATTTGAAGATGGCCTTCAGTCTTTGAGGAATCATTATTTCCTTTTCATTTTTATCATTAGTTTTCTGTGATTGTGGTTTTCATTCTGTCTGCCCTCTGATGGATAAGGATAAGAGGCTTATGGAAGATTCCTGATAGGAGAGACTGACTGAGGGGGAAAATGGGTCTTGTTCTGATGGGCGGGGCCATGTTCAATTAGTCAGTTCAGTCGCTCATTTGTGTCTGACTCTGTAACCACATGGACTGCAGTACGTCAGGCCTCCCTGTCCATCACCAACTCCTGGAGTTTGCTCAAACTCATGTCCATTGAGTCAGTGATGCCATCCATCCATCTCATCCTCTGTTGTTCCCTTCTCCTACCACCTTCAATCTTTCCCAGCATTAGGGTCTTTTCAAATGAATCAATTCTTTGCATTAGGTGGCCAAAGTATTGGAGTTTCAGCTTCAGCATCAGTCCTTCTAATGAATATTCAGGACTGGTTTCCTTTAGGAGTGACTGGTTGGGTCTCCTGGCACTCCAAGGGACTCGCAAGAGACTTCTCCACACCACAGTTCAAAAGCATCAATTCTTCAGTGCTCAGCTTTCTTTATGGTCCAGTTCTCACATCCATACATGACTACTGGAAAAACCACAGCTTTGACTAGACAGAACTTTGTTGGCAAAGTAATGTCTCTGCTTTTTAATACACTGTCGAGGTTGGTCATAGCTTTTCTTCAAAGGAGCACTTGTCTTTTAATTTCATGACTGGAGTCACCATCTGCAGTGATTTTGGAGTACAAAAAAATAAAATCTTTCACCATTTCCATTGTTTCCCCATCTATTTGCCATGAATGGATGGGATCAGATGCCAGGATCTTAGTTTTCTGAATGTTGAGTTTTAAGCCAACTTTTTCACTCTCCTCTTTCACTTTCTCCAAGAGACTCTTTAGTTCTTCTTCAGTTTCTGCCACAAGGGTGGTGTCATCTGCATATCTGAGGTTATTGATATTTCTCCCAGCAATCTTGATTCCAGCTTGTGCTTCCTCCAGCCCAGCATTTCTCATGATGTACTCTGCATATAAGTTAAATAAGCAGGGTGACAATATACAGCTTTGACGTACTCCTTTCCTGCTTCATCATCCCTGGTGGCTCAGATGGTAAAGCGTCTGTCTACAATGAGGGAGACCTAGGTTCGATCCCTGGTCAGGAAGATTCCCTGGAGAAGGAAATGACAACCCACTCCAGTAGTCTTGCCTAGAACATCCCATGGACAGAGGAGCCTGGTGCAGGCTACTGTCCATGGGGTCACAAAGAGTCAGATACGACTGAGCGACTTCATTCATTTTCCTGATTTGGAACCAGTCTGTTGTTCCATGTCCAGTTTTAACTGTTGCTTCCTGATCTGCATACAGATTTCTCAGGAGGCAGGTCAAGTGGTCTAGTATTCCCATCTCTTGAAGAATTTTCTACAGTTTATTGTGATCCACACAGTCAAAGGCTCAGTAAATGCTTCAGTTCAGTTCAGTTCAGTTGCTCAGTCATGTCCGACTCTTTGTGACCCCATGAATTGCAGCACGCCAGGCCTCCCTGTCCATCACCAACTCCTGGAGTTCACCCAGACTCACGTCCATCGAGTCATTGATGCCATCCAGCCATCTCATCCTCTGTCGTCCCCTTCTTCTCCTGCCCCCAATCCCACCCAGCATCAGAGTCTTTTCCAATGAGTCAACTCTTTGCATGAGGTGGCCAAAGTACTGGAGTTTCAGCTTTAGCATCATTCCTTCCAAAGAAATCCCAGGGCTGATCTCCTTCAGAATGGACTGGTTGGATCTCCTTGCAGTCCAAGGGACTCTCAAGAGTCTTCTCCAACACCACAGTTCAGAAGCATCAATTCTTCAGCGCTCAGCCTTCTTCACAGAACAACTCTCACATCCATACATGACCACTGGAAAAACCATAGCCTTGACTAGACGGACCTTTGTTGGCAAAGTAACATCTCTGCTTTCGAATATGCTATCTAGGTTGGTCATAACTTTCCTTCCAAGAAGTAAGCGTCTTTTAATTTCATGGCTGCAGTCACCATCTGCAGTGATTTTGGAGCCCCAGAGAATAAAGTCTGACACTGTTTCCACTGTTTCCCCATCTATTTCCCATGAAGTGGTGGGACCGGATGCCATGATCTTCGTTTTCTGAATGTTGAGCTTTAAGCCAACTTTTTCACTCTCCTCTTTCACTTTCATCAAGAGGCTTTTTAGTTCCTCTTCACTTTCTGCCATAAGGGTGGTGTCATCTGCATATCTGAGGTTATTGATATTTCTCCTGGCAATCTTGATTCCAGCTTGTGCTTCCTCCAGCCCAGCGTTTCTCATAATGTACTCTGCGTAGAAGTTAAATAAGCAGGGTGACAATATACAGCCTTGACATACTCTTTTTCCTATTTGGAACCATTCTGTTGTTCCATGTCCAGTTCTAACTGTTGCTTCCTGACCTGCATACAAATTCCTCAAGAGGCAGATCAGGTGGTCTGGTATTCCCATCTCTTTCAGAATTTTCCACAGTTTATTGTGATCCACATAGTCAAAGGCTTTGGCATAGTCAATAAAGGAGAAATAGATGTTTTTCTGGAACTCTCTTGCTTTTTTGATGATCCAGCAGATGTTGGCAATTTGATCTCTGGTTCCTCTGCCTTTTCTAAAACCAGCTTGAACATCAGGAAGTTCACGGTTCACATATTGCTGAAGCCTGGCTTGGAGAATTTTGAGCATTACTTTACTAGCGTGTGAAATGAGTGCAATTGTGCAGTAGTTTGAGCATTCTTTGGCATTGCCTTTCTTTGGGATTGGAATGAAAACTGCCCTTTTACAGTCCTGTGGCCACTGCTGAGTTTTCCAAATTTGCTGGCGTATTGAGTGCAGCACTTTCACAGTAAATGCTTAATAAATCTTTAATCCAATTTTCTTTTGATGGGTCAGGCTGTGTTCCCTCCCTGTTTGACCTGAGGCCAAACTATAGTGGAGGTAATGAAGATAATGGTGACCTCCTTCAAAAGGTCCTGTGCTCTCACTGCTGCACTCAATGCCCCAGACCCTATAACAGGCCACTGCTGACTCACATCTCTGCCTGAGACTCCTGGACACTCACAGGCAAGTCTGGGTTAGTGTCTTGTGGGGTCACTACTCCTTTCTCCTGGTTCTGATGCACACAGGTTTTGTTTGTGCCCCCCAAGAGTCTGTTTCCCCAGTTCTGTGTAAGTTCTGGTAGCTCTATGGTGGGGTTAATGGTGACCTCCTCCAAGAGGGCTTATGCCATACCCAGGTCTGCTGTACCCAGGGCCACTCCCACTGTGGCAGGCCACTGCTGACCCTGTACCTCCACAGGAGACACTCAAACACTCAAAGGCAGGTCTGGCTCAGTCTCTGTGGGATCTCCTGGTGCACACAAGTTTTGTTTGAGCTGAGCATCTCTGGTGGGTATGGGGTTTGATACTAAACGTGATTTTGCCCCTCCTACCATCTTGCTGGGGCTTCTACTTTGCCCTTGGATGTGTGGTATCTTTTTTTGGTGGAATCCAACATTCTCCTGTTGACAGTTGTTCAGCAGAAAGTTGTAATTTTCGAGTTCTCACGGGAGAAGATGAGCGCATGTCCTTCTACTCCACCATCTTGTTTGTATTGGACTTAAATTGAAAAAAGTGGGGAAAATCACTAGACCATTCAGGTATGACCTAAATCAAATCCCTTATGATTATACAGTGGAAGTGACAAATAGATTCAAGGGATTAGATCTGATAGAGTGCCTGAAGAACTATGGATGCAGGTTTGTGGTATTGTACAGGAGGCAGTGATCAAGACCATCCCCAAGAAAAAGAAATGCAAAAAGGCAAAATGGCTGTCTGAGGAGGCCTTAGAAATAGCTGAGAAAAGAAGAGAAGTGAAAGGCAAAGGAGAAAAGGAAAGATATACCCATCTGAATGCAGAGTTCCAAAGAATAGCAAGGAAAGATAAGAAAGCTTTCCTCAGCGATCAATGCAAAGAAATAGAGGAAAACAATAGAATGGGAAAGACTAGAGATCTCTTCAAGGAAATTAGAGATACCAAGGGAACACTTCATCCAAAGATGGGCACAATAAAAGACAGAAAAGGTACGGACCTAACAGAAGCAGATGATATTAAGAAGAGGTGGCAAGAATACACAGAACTATACAAAAAAGATCTTCATGAACCAGATAACCATGATGGTGTGATCACTCACCTCGAGCCAGACATCCTGGAATGCGAAGTCAAGTGGGCCTTAGGAAGCATCACTACGAACAAAGCTAGTGGAGGTGATGGAGTTCCACTTGAGCTATTTCAAATCCTAAAAGACGATGCTGTTTAATTGTTGCTCTCAATATGCCAGCAAATCTGGAAAACTCATCAGTGGCCACAAGACTGAAAAAGGTCAGGTTTTCATTCCAGTCCCAAAGAAGGGCAATGCCAAAGAATGTTCAAACTACTGCACAATTGCGCTCATTTCATACACTTGCAAAGTACTGCTCAAAATTCTCCAAGGCAGGCTTCAACAGTACATGAACCGTGAAATTCCACATGTAGAAGCTGGATTTAGAAAAGGCAGAGGAACCAGAGATCAAATTGCCAACATCCATTGGATCACCAAAAAAGCAAGAAAGTTCCAGAAAAACATCTACTTCTGCTTTATTGACTATGTCAAAGCCTTTGACTGTGTGAATCACAACAAACTGTGGAAAATTCTGAAAGAGATGGGAATACCAGACCACTTGACCTACCTCCTGAGAAATCTGTATGCAGGTCAAGAAGCAGCAGTTAGAACTGGACATGGAACAACAGACTGGTTCCAAATGGTGAAAGGAGTATGTCAAGGCTGTATATTGTCACTCTGCTTATTTAACTTATATGCACAGTACATCATACGAAATGCTGGGCTGGCTGAAGCACAAGCTGGAATCAAGATTGCTGGGAGAAATATCAATAACCTCAGATATGCAGATGACACCACCCTTATGGCAGAAGCTGAAGAGGAACTAAAGAGCCTCTTGATGAAATTGAAAGAGGAGAAGTAAAAAAAAAAAAGTTGGCTTAAAAATCAACATTCAGAAAGTAAAGATCATGGCATCTGGTCCCGTCACTTCTTGGCAAATAGATGGGGAAACAGTGGAAACAGTGAGAGACTTTATTTTCTTGGGCTGCAGAATCACTGTAGATGTTGACTGCAGGCATGAAATTAAAATATGCTTGCTCCTTGGAAGAAAAGCTATGACCAACCTCGACAACGTATTAAAAAGTAGAGACATTACTTTGCCAACAAAGGTCCATCTAGTTAAAGCTATGGTTTTTCCAGTTGTTATGCATGGATGTGAGAGTTGGACCGTAAAGAAAGCTGAGTGCCAAAGAATTGATGCTTTTGAACTGTGGTGTTGGAGAAGACTCTTGAAAGTCCCTTGGAGTGCCAGGAGATCCAAACAGTCACTCCTTAAGGAAATCAGTCCTGAATATTCATTGGAAGGACTGAGATTGAAGCTGAAACTCCAATACTTTGGCCACCTGATGTGAATCACTGACTCATTGGCAAAAACCCTGATGCTGGGCAAGATTGAAGGCAGGAGAAGGGGATGACAGAGGATGAGATGGTTGGATGGCATCACTGACTATGGACATGAGTTTGAGCAAGCTCCAGGAGTTGGTGATGGACAGGGAGGCCTGGCGTGCTGCAGTCCATGGGGTTGCAAAGAGCTGGACACGACTGAGCAACTGAGCTGAACTGAATTTTTATCATGAGGCGTAATTATTCAGGGTTCCTGCTGAAAGCCCAAGGTGCTTCCTGAGATGACCTCCCTTTTGTGTGCGTGCCAAGTCACTTCAGTCATGTGTGACTCTTTTGTGACCCTATGGACTCTATGGAGGGTAGCCCACCAGGCTCCCTCTGTCCATGGGATTTCCCAGGCAAGAATACTGGAGTGTGTTGCTCTGCCCTCCTCCAGGGAATCTTTCTGACCCAGGGATTGAACCCATGTCTCTAATGTCTCCTGCATTGGCAGGCGTTTTCCTTAGCACCAGTGACATCTGGGAAGCCTGATCTCCCTTTTATGGGCCCTGAATTTTAGTTTCATCCTGTTAACCTGTTGGTGATGTGAAAACTTTGATCACCTTTTAACCCCTTACCTACCTTTCCTCATATTGGCCCACACCTTTAGGAGAAATGTGGCCCCAAAGGTAGGAAAAAAACTTTTTTTAAAGGATCTCTGGGATCTTGGCACAATGTAATTTGATACCTTTTTGGTAGTTCTTTGATGCCTTTGAGTGGTTGTTCTTTTTTATTTTGTATTCATCTGTTCTATTTTTTTCTGAATAGAAATATAGATCTAAATTATAGTTCTTCTTTACTGGAATGGAAATTCAGCTAGCTTTTAAAAATGGAGCCGTTTATTCAGGCACTGGTTTAAGTTAGTTATTATGTTTCACTTTCATAACATTAATTCCTTGAGGAAGATGGTACTCCCTTCATTTTCCTTGTGAGTCAACAGATGTTTGAATACATTAATGAATTTGTTCAAGATCACAACAGAATCTTTCCCTTGAGGCAGTAAATAATCCTGTTCTAGTCCACTTTCTCTTTCAGACTTTGGACTTGAGGGTAACAAGTACTTTGATGTTATATGGCAAGTACACAGGAAATCTAAATGACAGAGAAACAAGTTCAAATAGGATCAGTATTTTGTGGGTATATATATGTACTGTAGAGTGTAGAAACCTATGATTAATTTTGTAAGCATGAATAATTGGATGTGAATCCACCTACACAGTTAGTTGTATTTAGTTATTTTTCAATGGCAAAAACACTTTCCAAGTACAGTATTTGCCATACATTATAAGTTTTGATTTCTTGTTAAATCTCAGTGTATAATTTTCATTCTATACTGTGTGATTAATTACAGATTTGTTAGAATTTTAGAAGTTATTTTCCACCTTTAAGTTAGCTTTAGATGATTAGTTCTAGAGTCATACTTTACATTGTTTTAACTTTTTTTTTCATATTGCTTTGGATCATATTCAGTTTGAAAGAGGATTTTTAAAGTACTTCTTGATAGACCTCCAACTATGAGAATCTAGTTGTTTGAAACTCACATCTGATGGAGTGACATGGTTGTCCACAGGATATGTGCCAAAGTTGCTGGGTTCTGGGACACGATAGATGGGATGGCAGGCTATGGCGGAGAACAGGAATAGATTCATTGGGGATTCAGTGGGAAATGGTATCTTGAATCAAGTCTGAGGAGCAAGATGAGAATGCAAAGAGGAGAACTAGTACTGAGAAACTTAAGCCAAAAGAATCAAGAGTAGCATGGAGTGTGATGTGAGGAGTGGTTTGATCCAAGTAGCCTAGAAGTACGTGACAAAGGGTAAGTGTGTGCCACACAGTAGGTTACAGGGGAGAACGTGGTGGCTTAGAGGAGTGTTGGAGGCCCTGCCATTTGGAAGTAGGTTTTTAGAGTTCATATCAGGAATATTCGGTTCTGATAAACTTTCCCTAGGTTATTCTGTCTTAAGTTAACAGAAAGGACCCCAGAAATCTCCGTGGCTGAGAAAAACAAGTTTATTACTTTCCCACAGTGTGTTTTCATTGTAGCTCTGCTCCAGGGTCAGCTCTGTATCTTAATCAGGGACCCAGACTGAAGGAGTAGCACTCAGCTGAGACATGCCTCTCTCATGGTGAAAGGAAAGAGAAACAATGGAGACATAATGGCCTGCACAGCTTTGGCTGTGAATTGGCACAGATCACTCACATTCACGTTTCTTTGGCCACTACTTCCATAGAGAAGGACATACTGCAAGTCATACACCAATAGGCAGGGATGTATAATCTCTCCAGGAAGGAGCAGTGAACAGTTGGGTACAAAATTACAGTCAACCATGTTTTCCTTTCCAGATGAGACTTTCATGTGATAAATGTGCCATCTAGTAGAGTTAGAGCCAGATTACCTTATGGATAACTTCTGGGACACATTTTCTCCCTTAGTTTAATGTCTGAAATCACAATGCATCTTACAATAGATGGGGTCTTATAATCAGTGCAGGCCAGGCAGCTGTCTTGATGTCATTGCTGAAGCATGGAAGAACTGGGCTTTTAGTCCTGGGGTATCAAGATACCATGTGGCACCTGCAACTATTGACATTTCAGAACTGTCTGAGAAAGGAATATGAGTCTAGATTTTCATCTGAAAACTTTCTTTTAGATCCTCCAATAAGGTCAGCATTCATTGTGAAATGAGTGTCAGCAGCTTGGGAAAAAAAATCTTGAAAAAAAAAAAGCTGTATCACCAAGTGTTCCTGGTAGAACAGGGGATGATATTGTTAGAAGCAGCCTGGATTGAGAATTTTGAGTTGAAGAGTGATTGAGAAGAGTTGCTCTCTGAATGTGAAGAAGTTTTAGAAATACTTCCATTAAGTTACTGAGTTTGGAAATTGTTCAGTTGTGTCTGACTCTTTGCAACCCCATGGACTATAACCCCCAGGCTCCTCTGTCCTTGGGATTCTCCAGGCAAGAATACTGGAGTGGGTTGCCATTTCCTTCTCCAGGGGATTTTTCCTACCTGGGGATGAAACCTGGGTCTGTTGCTTTGCATGCAGATTCTTTACTGTCTGAGCCACATTACTGTGCTTATATTCTATTTATTAGGTATGTACAGTAATGTTAGATGAAAAAAAATCTGTTCTAAAGAACTGAATAATCTAATTTTACATGAGAAGCCATTATACTGTAATTAAATTTAAATTTTTTTTGGGGGGGGCAGGCATAGTCATAGACTGGTGCATCTTGCTCTCAGTGGCTTCTTAGAGTCTATGAAGTGTGGTAAACATGCCTCCTACACATTTAAAAGCTGTTCACCATTTATTGGGTAAATGGAGCCAAGGTTTCTTTCTTAGAAGGTCTCCTTATAGTACATACCATGAAATCAACTTTGAACTAATTTCAGTCATTCTAGTTGTAAGTAAGATTTATATAAGATGTGTAAGTAATACCAATGTTCTTGAACTGAAATTTCACTCTGCACAGTGAAGTTAACATTTGGAATCACACAGTGAAGTTAACATTTTTCTCCAGAGGCCAAACTTCTGGTTAGTAGAGGAGTTTTGTTTTATTTTCTAATTGTTTACTCTTCTTCTAGAGTAGATGGCTGAAACCTTCACTTTTAAAACAGAATGATAGCTTATTTAGTACTACCTTAGATATAGACTATGAGGTATGCTGGTGTCAGGAAAAATATTGTATAGAATATGTAACCTGTCTGAAGAGCATTATTGCCATTTTGACATCTTTCACTTATTTTGTGACCCTCACAGTTTCAAAAGTTAACTAAGAGTTTTGGGTTTAAATTATATACATTAGAAAAAAAAGTTAATAACGGCAAAGCATCTGCCTACAATGCAGGAGACCCTGGTTTGATCCCTGGTTCAGGAAGGTTCCCTGGAGTAGGAAATGGCAACCCACTCCAGTACTCTTGCCTGGAAAATCCCATGGATGGAGGAACCTGGTAGGTTATAGTCCATGGGGTCGCAAAGAGTCGGACATAACTGAGCGACTTCATCTTTCACCTTTTGGGTTTAAATTATATACATTAGGGGGAAAAAAGTTAATTATATGTAATCTGTTGGTGATTTTCCAAATTTAAAAAAACATTTACTTAACAGTAAGTTGAGTACATACTTCTTCACATTGCATTCAGCAAACCACTAATGAGGCATTGTGGTAGGGTTCACAAAGATGAATCAGCTCTGCTGTGTCTTCAAAGAACTTTCATTCTCTTGGTGGCAGGTGATTGGGAGCTGAAGATATTGGTATCCCAATTTTGGTGAGACACTGTGATTTAGAATTTCAGACCTTTTCTAGATCTGATTTTCAATCTTGGTGTTGCCCCTTTGTCAACTTCTGCAGAACAGTTCATCCCTCTAGGCCTCAGCAGCTTCAGTAGAGTGGTTGTGAGTATGTAGAACAAAGAAGTTCAATAACTGCTAGCTGATGCGTATCATACTCATCATTGTCATCATCATAAATCTCATCTTTATTTTAATGCTGTGAAAGAACTTTGATTTCAGTGTTCAGTAGTCTTGGCAAGATTCCAGTCTGTCTCTGACTTTTATTAGGTATGTGATAACTCTGTCTGCTGCATGCTCTTCTTAAATTTCTCCTTATAGGCATCTCAAGCTGAACTTAGGATCTTCCACCCAAATTTTTTATTCTACAGCTTGCCCATTTTACAGTTGTTTGTACCAGAAACCTGGGAGTCATTGTCTCCGTGTCTCTCTGTCTTGGTCTCTGTAGTCACTGGCTTACTCTTATCTCTTCAATTCTACCTCTTATCTCAAGTCTCCTAACTTCTCTTCACCTCCATTGCCATGACCTGTGTTGAAGTGAGAAAAGTATGACTCAGACTACTGTTGTGGCCACCTAACTAAACTTAGATTCAGCTTTGCCTAATTCTAGTTCATTCTCCATATCTGATCCTCTTCCCTGCCTTCCACTCTATCTTGTTCAAAAATTGCAATGCCTTCCTTTTTACCCCCGAATAAACTCTAAAGTCCTTACTGTGCCCCGTGAGATCGTGCATGGCTTGACAGCAGACTTTTTCCTTAGCTTCATTTCTCTTGTGCTCAGTGATCCTTACACCGGCCTTCTTTATTTCCTCTTTTAACCCAAATTCCTTCCTGCCTCAGGACTTCTCCAGTCACTGCTGTTGCTTCTGCCCACACCATTTTCCTTTTCCCTACTTTTTTCCAGTTCGTTTGCTTCCTTGAAATCTATGCTCCAGTGGTATTCAGGAAGCCTTTTATAATCTCTCAGTGTAAGTTGGGTCTGTATATTATGTGCTCTCATAGCATGCTCTGGTTTTTCTTTATAATATTTACCTCTCATTTAGTATCTTTCTTTCATGGTCATAGATAGCATGTTTCGCTCACTGCTCAGTTATTTCTAGAGTTTAGCACAGTACCTGACACATAAGTACTGAGTAAATTTGTTGAAGGGATGAATATTTGTTGAAATCAATGAACATTACCTGCCTAATAGGGTTGGTGTGAAAATTAAATTAGGACACAAATGATGTCTTATTGCATATTATGTGGTACATAATGGGTTTCTGGTATTAGTTTCTTTCTTTTTTTTTCCCCCCTAAGCATTAAGAAAGGCCTCCCAGTGGTTTTCAAACTATAGGTTATGGCCCACTAGAGGGTAATGAAATCAATTTAGTGGGCCACAAAGTGAATTTTAAAATGTGAAATGGAATAGAATAGCTATTATCAGATAAAATAACATGATAACAAACCTAGACAGCATATTAACAAGCAGAGACATCACTTTGCCAACAAAGGCCTGTGTAGTCGGCTGTGGTTTTTCAAGTAGTTGTGTACAGATGTGAGAGTTGGACCATGCAGCAGGCTGAGCGCCAAAGAATTGATGCTTTCAAAGTGTTGTGCTAGAGACGACGTTTGAGAAGAGTCTTTTGGACTGCAAGGAGATCAAACCAATCAATCCTAAAGGAAGCCAGCCCTGAATATTCATTGGAAGGACTGATGCTGAAGTTGAAGCTCCAATACTTTGGCCACCTGATGTGAAGAGCTGATTCCTTAGAAAAGACCCCGATGCTGGGAAAGATTGAGGGCAGAAGGAGAAGGGGGTGACAGAGGATGAGATGGTTCGATGGCATCACTGACTCAATGGACATGAGTTTGAGCAAACTCCAGGAGATAGTAAAGGACAGGGAAACTTGGTGTGTTCCAGTCCATGGGGTCGCAGAGTCAGACACAAGTTAGCAGCTGAACAAAGCAACAAAGAAAAGTAGTGTTTCCTGGAACTTGTGGTTGTGGGTGTTCTGTATTACCAGTTGGAGATAAAACATATTTCTTATATGGATTATGGGTAAAAGAAAGAAGTCTGAAAGCCGCTATTGTAGTGATAGCACAGTGTAGTGTAACCTATAGGCAATGCTGTGTTTAAGTTAGGGCAGCTAAAAGGGGATATATCCAGTTCTTCAAGAGATGTTACTCTCTATGCCTTTGCTGACTTCTTACACTGTTCAAGGCCCTAGAACCTTCCTTAGGCATCAATACAATCACCAAAACTTCTGGGATTACTAATTTACCCCTTTATGTGGAGCCTATATCTATTTCTAACCTGTGTTTTTTTTAAAGAAATTTTTACTTATGTATACTGTGTACTCTGGCCTTTTCCACTATATTGAAAATGTATCTCCATGTTGTTAATATTTGTTATGGTGACATCTGTCTTATGTATACTATATAATGTTGATGTTAGCATAGTTATATCTGTCATAATGGCATTCTTTAATAGCTCAAATTATTGCTCTTATTAAATTTTATTACTCTAGTGACTTTATAGGCTGTTAATATTAGTTTGATAAAATCAAGTGCTGTACAGATGTATAAAAAACCAGATTCTATGTAGAGTTATAGAAAGACAGACCCAGATAAAAGGAAACCACAGCATTTAAAGGATTAAGATGATAATAGTTATGATTATGGTAGCTTGGTAAGTGATTTCATTTTTCAGTGGATTTTTAAAATATGGGGTTGATAAATGTTCATGTAACTGAATTATGGTTTCCTTCCTTAAAGCCAGTGGTCAGTTCCAACCTTTGATGGTGTTGATGTTCTCAGCATTAATCACTGTTTTATATTCCAGTCTCTAAGGATGCATAAATTATGATAATAAAAGCTAAGGGAGGCTGGAGCTTCTGGTTGTTGCTGCATTATTGTGTCCACTGGGATGGTATTTTGTGTGCTTGTCCTCTGCATATTGTTGGGCTGAGAAACTGGATCCCATCCCCTGCAAAGCTAGAGACACCAATGGATTTTAAAAGGCATGAGAAAGCAGCCCTGTTAAGGGACCTGTTTGGAACTCTTACAGACTTGATGGAACAGAATATCCTGGGGATCTTATAAAATTTTATACAAGCATAGATTGCCCCCTTCCTTAGAGTTAATATGTTTTGAGCTATTAATGGAAAATGCTCAAATAATACAAAATTTTACCTCTAATCCATTGTAAGAAAAGACTATGGTCAAGATGCAGAGTTCAATTTTCATGTTTTCTTATCATGAATTTCTGTCACTTGTTGCAGACTGGTGAGTTAGATGCTGTGCTACTCTTAGAACAGGAGCTATACAGTGATTTCTTGTTTATTCTTTACATTTTTTCATTTTAAAACAGATTTACTTTGGAAAACTCGGGAAATTGCAATATAAAAATTTTCCAATGCTCAGAAATAATTTCTGTTATTATGTATATAGTCAATCTGTTGCATTTATACATGCGAATACTGTTTTTCTATGACTATGTGATGAAATAAATATTTTAGAGGAAAATACGTATTACCAAAGTAGATGAAGAAGAGGTAGAAAACTTACCTGGAACAGTATTCACGGAGGAAATTGATAAAGTTGTCAAAACACTACTCCTAAAAAATTGCCAGTTCCAGATGGTTTTAGCTAGTCAGTATTCACATCTTTGCACAGGATGCCTGTGCTGTTTAAACTGTTCTAAAGTGGTTTTCAATGGCATGCTTCTTTATCTTACCATGTTGTTGTAGCCCAAACAAAAAATACTAGGACAGAAAGATAAGACAAAAGTATAGACTAGTCTTCAGTAGTATGTGAACCAACAACTTGCAGATGTTCACCTGGGTTTAGAAAGGCAGAGGAACCAGAGATCAAATTGCCAACATCCGTTGGATCATCGAGAAAGCAAGAGTTCCACAAAAACATCTACTTCTGCTTTATTGACTATGCCAAAGCCTTTGAATGTGTGGATCACAACAAACTGGAAAATTCTCCAAGAGATGGGAGTACCAGACCACCTGACCTGTCTCCTGAGAAATCTGTATGCAGGTCAAGAAGCAACAGTTAGAACTGGACATGGAGCAACAGACTGGTTCCACATCAGGAAAGGAGTACGTCAAGACTGTATATTGTCACCCTGCTTATTTAACTTATATGCAAGAGTACATCATGTGAAATGCTGGGCTGGATGAAGCACAAGCTGGAATCAAGATTGCCAGGAGAAATTTCAGTTACCTCAGATATGCAGATGACACCACCTTTATGACAAAAAGCGAAGAGGAACTAAAGAGCCTCTTGATGAAAGTGTAAGAGGAGAGTGAAAAAGCTAGCATAAAGCTCAACATTCAAAAACTAAGATCATGTTATCTGGTTCCATCCACTCATGACAAATAGATGGGGAAATAGTGGAAACAGTGAGAGACTTTATTTTTTGGGGCTTCAAAATCACTGCAGATGGTGACTGCAATCACAATATCAAAAGACTCTTGCTTCTTGGAAGAAAAGCTGTGACAAACCTAGACAGCATATTAAAAAGCAGAGACATTACTTTGCCAACAATGGTCCATCTAGTTAAAGCTATGGTTTTTCCAGTAGTCATGTATGGATGTGAAAATTGGACTATAAGGAAAGCTGAGCGCCAAAGAATTGATCTTTTGAACTCCATGCATGTGTCTCATGCTTCACCTAGGTGGCCGGAACAGCTAAGTCCTGGCTGAGCCATTCTCTGTCCCATATGGCCTCTCTTCATTCAGAAGTTCAGCCTGAGGTAACATGGAAGTCATGTCCCAAAAAGATGAAAGCAGAAGCTGCCGAGCTTCTAAAGGCTTAGGCCCCCAGATGGCTCTGCATGATTTTCAATTCACTGCATTCTGTTGTTCAAAGCAAGTCATGAAGTCAGCCCAGTTGAAGGAAAGGGCCAGCAGACTCCATGACTTTGAGAAAGAAGTGCCATGTGCCAAAGGAGTGGTGGGAATTGTGAGGGACATCTTGGAAGGCAAACTATCACGTTCGCTTATATGGAATATTGCTAGGGCCTGGAAGCCTTCTGTCTACTCCTTCCCTGAATCTGCCCTCCTGTTGTCCCTCATTTCTACCCTCAGGTAACATCCACGGTCCCCTCACCACTCATTTTCCCCTATTTTCTTGCTTTTCATGATTATTTTTACCACATTTGTAAGTATCCCTAAATAATGTATTAGTTTGCATGGTTGATATGAATTTATATCTTAAGATAATCTTTTAAATTTTAACTTAGAATAGCTACGTTGGAGATTATTTATAAAACTCAGAAAAGCAAAAAGAAAAAGCTAAAATAGTGTCTAATCTCAATTCCTAGGTATAATTGCTGACATTCTGGTATATGTTAACACACGTGCACACACTCCAATTTATATCAAATATTTCTTATTCTCAGAATCTCTTTTTTCTTGAGTTTGGATGACAAGGCTACTGCATCATTTGAATCTTTAGTATTCGATTCCTAATTTTGGAATGACACATAGCAAGAATTTGGATTTTCGAGACTCATCCAGACATTTATCTGACTGTTAGGATGGTTAGAGTTTGGATAGTGAAGTCCCCTTCAGTACGTGTACATATGTGTATGTGTACATTCTATACGTGTACCTATGTGTGCATGTGTTTAAATCGTATGTAATTTTAAACAAAGGCAGAGGGTCTGATAGTAAAGCTATTCTTTAAAAATTAGTATGGAGAAGTGTTCTCAGTAGATAGCTGTTAAATGCTCTTCTACCACAGTTTTCAAAGTTTCTTCTTCTGTTAGCTTTTTACCATTTCTTAGCCCATCCATGAAATATTCCCTTGATATCTCCCAATTTTCTTGAGATCTTTAGTCTTTCCCATTCTATGTTACTGTTACAACTTACATACGGATGATTAGCATCTTTAAGTATATGTCTTCACATAAAAGGATATGTTCTTCCTCAAGCCTCCCAACATGTGGACCAGTGTGTTGTTTACTATTTATATTCTCCTACAGTGAATACTATTCTGATTCTGGGAGGGATTGGGGGCAGGAGGAGAAGGGGACGACAGAGGATGAGATGGCTGGATGGCATCACTGACTTGATGGACGTGAGTTGGTGATGGACACAGAGGCCTGGCGTGCTGCAATTCATGAGGTCGCAAAGAGTCGGACATGACTGAGCGACTGAACAGTGAAATCTGTGTAACTTTACATCTCCTATTATAATTTGGTATAAAGATGAGTTATCTTTAAAAGCAGTTCTAGGGACAGTAATAATCTCTGATCTTGTAGGCCAAAGATTGGTTCTCAGTCTTATCCCTGACACTTAATTTGTGCCCTCATTAATGGCCTAAGCTCTGAACCTCAACTTTGTCATTTTTCAAATGATGATAGTAGCACCTGGAGTTGTTTATGTAGAGAGTTTGGGCATTTTTAGAACGGGGCAGTATTCTCTTGCTGTGAGAAGGTGTGGAGTTAGTGGGACTGATGAGCACTACTGTCTGCATTTAGAATACCTCTTTGTATTTTCCTCTTTTATGTATCCACTATATTCCTGTAACATTTTACTGGATTGTTTTGAGGACTTTATGAATTCTAAAGTTTGTGAAAACTCTTTGAAAACTGTCCAGTCCTTTGTGAATTCAAAGTAAGATGATATTTGCTTTTATTCAAGGGACTATTGAAATGAATCACTCTGTTGCCCCCAAACCTAGTGTTAGAGAGACAGGTAATTATTTATATTCCTCCAAATTGTTTTGATATTTGTCACAGATTTTTGATTCCCAAATTAACATTCCCAGTTAACAGAGTCATATTGAATAAATTTATAAACTTATTTGAAATTATAAATCTCCTGAGAAACAGCTTCATCCACAGCATTTAACTTCTCAGTTTAACCTATAAAGCCTATTTCACCTTTTTTTAATGGGGAGAGCTTGGTGCAGATGAAAGTTTGGACTTTGAAATCCTATAGATTTGAAATTAAGTCTTGGCTCTGTCACTTAATAGCTTCATAACCTTGGGGAAATCAGTTAACCTCTAAGATATGTTTTTTCCATCTGTAAATTAAGAATAATATTGCTTATCTCATAGGATTGTGAAAATTAAAAAAGGAAATGTTTAGTTAGTTTGGGGTCCATTGCCAAATAGGCCCTCAATAATTGTTTCCATTTTCCTTATCCTCTGAATAGTTGCAGTAAGTTTTCCTATTCCTTCTAATTATTACACCAATTTTTTTGGGGGCGGGGGGAATACAGACTACTAGGTTGTCCTGAAAGACTAAATGATAGATATGTTTTAGCCTATCCATGTACTAGATATTATATAATAAAGGAGAATAAGTCAGTTTGGAAAATTAGATAGAACATAATATTGTGTATCTTTAGGAATTCTCTTAGAAAACATGCTTTTAATAAAACATTTTCCCCCTTTTGGGGTTGTGGTTGGAGGTTATCCCTGATCTGCAGTAAAATCGCTTTTTGAAATAACTGACTTTCTGATCCTTTTTAAGATCCTGTTCAATATGGTGCAGTTGTCTGTAGTCATGTGAATTTATTAAACTAGTTTTATGGTCAAATGTATATTTGAGGGGGGTGTCATACTTTATACAATTGCTGAGTATCTAATTAGAAATAGTGCTTATGCTGGTCAGTGGTTCCTACTGATTTAAAAACAGAAGGTGCATATATAGACAGTGCCTAGATTGTATTAAGTTAGTTGCATTGTCATCTGACCCTGTAGGGGAGCAAATTATATCTTGAATAAATAATTTTGAAGGATAAAGCTATTTGTGATATCTTTGTTAAGAAGGTACTGTTTTATTTCCATCATCTTAGTTTCAGTGACATTGAATGTCTTACCTAACCACAATACTTCTTTTCTAGTGGGGTTTGGTCTTTATATGTTGAATCATTTTCATTTTTATATTTTTAGTGAAAAAAATTGTCAGTATTAGGTATTCATTTAAGGACTTTGAGTTCATTTGTTTCCAGCTGAAGTTGGAATCATTGGTAGACTCACAAATATATCATTCAGTGAATGTTTAGTTTTTCTTTAAATATTTTTTAGGTAGCATCACTTGGACAGAGGAAACTAGTGTGTATTGTTCTATTAATAAAGAAGTGGTTGTTCACTGATTTGATTGTTTGAATTGTGTGAATTGGAGAGTAATGTTTTTTTAGCATGACACTTTGGGAACTGCTGCTTGGTTAGGATACTTTTGTTTCAAGGTCTCTTTGAGTCAGTTCCTATTAAACATGAAATGTGACAACCTGTATAACAATGAGAATATTTGAACAATACAATACTTGTATTATTATTGTATGGCTTTGAGGAAAACCTCATACTGTGTCTAATTGAGTTTATTATGATTAATGATTTTTTTAAACCAAAGAGTATTTTTTGTTTTCTTGACCATTGAGCTTACATTTGTAAGTGGATTTAAAATATACTATAAAGTATGTAGAATGAGAATTTGCAACCTAAAAGGTAATTATACAGCAGTTTTAGTATAGCATTTGCAAAGAAATACTGTTAAAAATTATATTCTCAATAAGTTAGGCTTTAATAAATGGCAGGAGAAGGAAGGGGTGAAAAATATTAAATTAACATATGCTTTCATTAACAGTTCCTGTGAATTTTTATAAAAGAATTGATCACAGTGAATTTATTCAGTAAATTATCAATGTCCATGTTATATACCTCCTGAAGAATGCCTTGTAGTGTCATATTCGGAAACATATCATTAACTAAAATGGTGTTCTTTCCCTTTTTCATGAGAACAAAGAATTCAAATTTAGCTGCTTGATACTAGCTACATTATGTAAATTATCGTGGTAAATGTTAACATTATGTAAAAATCTCCAGAGTAGTTGCATGAGGATTTATATTGGTGAAATAATTTTTGTTTATGTACTAATGTCACTATGAATGACGCTTAGAGATGATTGCAGCAGTATCAAATGAGGCATTTCTTTTCTCTTAACATTGCAATTATTGAGATAGGCAGTTTCCTTGTGCCTTTTTTCTAAAACTAAGCTTTGGAAAGAAGGAAGCTATGAGATTGTGAAGTTTAGGGCTAGGTAAAAGTTTGGATTTGTGTCCCCATGAAATGCTCCTAAAGCTTAATATTTCACGATTCATAAAAGAAATCTGGTAGAAATATCTGACCACTTTGCTCTTGCTTAGTGTTTGTACTTGGTGGTCTGTTATCTGTTTGGATTCATTGTTTTTGTTGGATAAATGTGAATCAGGTCTTTTTCTTTGGGTCTAAGAAAAATTAACCCAGTGTATTCTGGTATATTCTGTTCTGCCAAAATTACTAGCTATGACTTGTCATATTTCAAGGAATTAATACATATCAAACTATCCAACTCTTTCTCGAGGCATTTTTTTGGATGAGGAAGGCTTTGCCAGCTGCCCTTAGGAGTTAAAGAGCAGAATGGGTGTCACCAGGCAGAGACAATTGGCTGTCCATTTGAAACAAGTTTCCTGCCTGCTCACACCATTCATAAAAATAAATTACAGCTGGATTAAAGAACTGCCTTAAAAACAAAAATTCATAGCTTTTCAAATAAAATGTGAAAATATTTTTAAAGGTATAGATAGGAAAAAGATTTCTTGAAATAAGATATGGACAAGCACAAATCATGAGGTAAAAGACTTGATTTGACCTTACTAACCTTTAAAATTTTGGTATGGCAAAAAAAAACAAACAAACTATAAACAAAACAAAATGATCAGATTGAAGGAAAAATTTGGCAAGGCTTGAGATCTAGAATAATAAGGAAACTGAAAGAAATAAGTAGAAAAATAGACCAAAATATTAAATAGCAAGTCACAAAAGAACAAGATAAAATAACCACCATGTGAAAAGATTACAGGACTAAAAATCAAGGAAATTCAAATCAAAACCATGAGATGCCATTTCATATGTGAGACTGCCAGAAAAAATTTTAAGGTGAATAATAGCAAGTGTTGGTGAGCGTGTCGGGAAACAAAAGCTCTTAAGTGCTGGTAAAAGTAAGTGGAGGGTATTCATACACTGGGAACCAGCAGTGTCACTTTTACGTAGATAATGTAGAGAAATTATCACATGTGCACAAGGAGACACAATCAAAAATGTTTATAGATTTTTTAATGGTAGAAATATATTGAAAACCTAAATGGTCATCAGTAGGGGGAATAGATAAATTATGACATATTTGTAGTTGGAGAATATTATAGCATTTAAAATGAATGAATCCAATCTACTTGAGACAAAACGAACAAACCTTAAAAATATAATTGTGAGTAAAAAAAGCAAGTTGAAAAATATTACATATTGTAAACCAGATATGGCAATGATAAAAATACAAAACAAATGTATATTTTGTTATGGGTATATTTGTATGTATTAACTGTATAAAAGCAGGAAGGGAAGGGCTGCACACCAACCTCAAGACAATGGTGACCTCTGAAAAGGGGAGGAAAATGGGATGAGGATGATGGGTGATGCTTTAGCTGTATTTGTGGATAGGAATGTTGCAAAAAGTTAGTATTTGTGTCATCACCTGATAAGTCAGATAACGTGGTATATTCATGTCATAGGAAACTAGTAAACTGTAAAAAGGAACAAACTACTTATACGTGCCACGACATGAACAAACTTGAAAAACATTGTGCTCAGGGAAAGAAAGAAGCAAGATGCAGAGACCCCACAATGTATGATACCGTTTAGATGAATGTCCAGAAAAAGCAAATCTGGGAAGAAAGGGGGCAGATAGATTACTGCTTGTTTGGAACAGGAGTAGGAAAATAGATTAACAGTAAAGGGGCATGAGGGACTTCTTTAGTTTAATGAAAATGTTCTAAAACTGACTTAATGGTGATGATTTACAACTTGGTAAATTTACTAATAATTATTGAATTATACTTTATTTTTTTTGAATTATATACTTTAAATGGGTAAATTATGTGATACATGCAATATACCAAAGACAAGCTATTAAAAAGTTAATATTTTTAAATCTCTATGGCACTCAATATAAGAGTATTTCAGAGGTTCAACTAAAAATTATTAAAAAGGACACCTTTCCATATCCTTCATACATAGTTCTAATCAATTCATTATTATTATTATTTTTTTAAGAAGTTGAATATTTTATTATTAAATTGTTTATTCTCCTGCAAGGCTGTTGCTTCACTGTATAAAAATAGCACCAGCAAACACAGTGTATTGCAAAATTAAGATAGTAATATTCTTCACTGGACACTATACAACTAACAAACTTTTCTCCAATGGCAGTTATTTCTAGTGGAAAGATAATTTTGACCCAAATCCAAGGATAGCTGTAAGCAAGTTACAAGTCATATAAGGTTTAAGATAACCATGTTATCCTTGAATTACATAATTTTTGTAATTAGTTTTACCAGAGATAATTTCAGGAATTCTGAATATTATAACTGGAGCCTAGCCTAAAAATCACAGGATGCTGTGGAAAAAGATGCAGTGTTTATCTGGTCATTAGAAAGTTAAGGGGTATTTTCTTCAGGAAACATTGTTACAAGTAGTTTCTTTTGCTAAAAGTTGCTTTCTAAATATCTATCTACCACTAATTTAAGACAACTATGCTAGATTAAGTTGTTTCAAAGTAGTTTATTTAGGGGTTCCAGTTTCACTCCTCAGTAGATTTTATTTATTTCTCATATGCTTCTTCACTCATTAGTTCATCTAGTTCTGAAGGGTTACTGAATGTCATCTTGATCAGCCAACCATCTTCGTAACAAGACTTGTTGACAAGTCCTGGATTTTCTGCTAGAGCTTTATTAATTTCAGTTACTTCTCCTGATAGAGGAGAATAGAGTTCACTAGAAGCTTTCACACTTTCCAAAGCACCAAACTCCTCTTGTTTGTTCAACTTTGTCCCAACTTCAGGCAGACTACAGTAAACAACATCTCCCAAAGCTTCCTGTGCAAAATTGCTGATTCCCACTGTTCCGACACCATTTTCTGTTGTTACCCATTCGTGTTTTTCTGTGCATTTCCGCACCGATAGCAGAGCAGGGCCGGTGCGCAGCTCCCGGACTGCACCCGCTCGCAGTCCCCAGGGCCGCGGCGAGCAGGGCGCGCTGGGTGCCGAGATGGCGCGCAGGCCGCCTACCGCGGCCCTCACGCTCCGCACCGCGCGCAGCGCCATGTTCGCACGGGTCTCCGCGCGGCACCTAGAGCACCCCGGCCGGCGGGGGCGGGGCGGGACGGGGCGGCCCCCCAATTCATTATTTTTAAAAAGGTATTGCGGTTTACAAAAATGTAAATCCACAAAGTTAATTGTAGAGGAGCCTGGTGGGTTACAGTCCATGGTGTTGCTCAAGAATCGGATATGACTTGGCAACTAAACAGCAAGAACAAATAGCTTAATGTATGTATATACTTGTGTAACCCCACCAAGATCAAGTTCAGTTATGGTACCGCAGTATGACTGTAGTTAACAATACTGAATTGTGTACCTAGTTGAAATTTGCTAAGAGTGTAGATCTTAAGTGTTCTTACCACACACAAGAAAGGTTAACTATATATTATATTAGGTAATGGATAGATTATTTAGCTTGATTGATTATTTCACAATGTTTACATATTAATATGTCAAAGCCTCAAGTTATACTTTAAATATACACAGGTTTTATTTGTCAGTTACACCTCAGTACAGCTAGAAGATCCACTTGTGTGTCCTTCTAGTCAGTATCCTCCCTTCTCCTCCTGCCCGCAGAGGCAACTACTGTTTTGATCGTTATAACTGTATATTAGTGTTGGTTTTTGAACTCCATATAAATGGGGTCATCTAGTTTCTTTTGATCAAAATTTATCCATGGTGTTACATGTAATTCGTTCTTCCTAATCGCTATATAGTATTGCACTGTAGGAATATACCACAATTTATATATCCTTCTGTTGACTGATACTTATTTTACTACTAGCAATAAGCCTACCATGAATATTCTTGTGTATGTCTTTTGATACACCTGTACACTTATTTCTCTTGGCTATATGCCTAGGAGTGGAATTGCTGAGTCATAAGGTGGGTGTATGTTTGTTTAGCCTACTTAAATACTGTCAAATAATTTCTAAAGTGGTTGTACCAATTTATTGTTCCTAACAGTAAATGACGGTTCTGGTTGTTCCACATTCTCCTAAATCACTCTGAATTACTCTATAACATTCTATTACATAGATTTACCATAGTTTATTTAACTGCTGCTGCTGCAAGTTGCTTCAGTCGTGTCCGACTCTGTGCGACCCCATAGACGGCAGCCCACCAGGCTCCCCCGTCCCTGGGATTCTCCAAGCAAGAACACTGGAGTGGGTTGCTATTTCCTTCTCCAATGTGTGAAAGTGAAAAGTGAAAGTGAAATTGCTCAGTCGTGTCCGACAATTAGTGACCCCATGGACTGCAGCCTATCAGGCTCCTACATCCATGGGATTTTCCAGGCAAGAGTACTGGAGTGGGGTGCCATTGCCTTCTCTGAGTTTAACTATTACCCCATTAATTATTTAGGTGGCTTCATGTTTTCAGTGTTGCTTTTTTTTTTTTTTTTTTCTTCTTGGCCACCCCATGCAGCATGCGGAATCTTAGTTCCCCAATCAGGGTTTAAACCTGTGTCCCCTTCATTGGAAGTGTGGAATCTTAACCACTGACTGAACTGTCAGGAAAGTTCAACACCAGTGTTTTGAACAACACTCTAATGAATTTTTTTGCAGAAGACAGTGATCTCCATGAAATCCATGGATGCTTTCTTAGAAGTAAAATTGGTGATTTAAAAGGCATCAGATCAGATCAGTCGCTCAGTCGTGTCCGACTCTTTGCGACCCCATGAATCACAGCACGCCAGGCCTCCCTGTCCATCACCAACTCCCGGAGTTCACCCAGACTCACATCCATCGAGTCAGTGATGCCATCCAGTCATCTCATCCTCTGTCATCCCCTTCTCCTCCGGCCCCCAATCCCTCCCAGCATCAGAGTCTTTTCCAATCAGTCAACTCTTCGCATGAGGGGGCCAAAGTACTGGAGTTTCAGCTTTAGCATCATTCCTTCCTAGACATTTAAAATTGAGTATTTGTGCTGGTGAAAATTACACTAAATTACTTTCTGTCCAACCACACTCTTAATTAAATATGAGAGCACTTATTTACCCAGATTTTTGACTCCAGATGTTTCCCATACTTTGAACCTTTGCAAATCTGATGGGAGCAGAGGGAAAACAGAAGCATCTCTTTGTAACCCTTTTCTGGCATCTTTCAGGGTGGTGAGCTGTGGTGTATAGTGTCCCATCTTTTTGGGAAATGCCTTCAATTTTGGAAGCTGTGAGAGGAAAGGGAGGCCCAATTGATTGTTTACAAGGTCTGGTCAAGGCTTTAGGCAAGAAGGATAAAAGAACTAAAGTTGAAATGTTGGTTACCTTGGTAACTCTAGACTATGTTGATGTGAAAGAGAGCCAACAGTTCTCTAGCAGAGACTGCTACTTGTCTTACAGGTCACCTACTCACCCTTCCTTTTCAAAGCTTCTTAATTTTCTGTTGTACCTGGGTCATTTTAGGAGACTATTCCTTGTGTTCTATCAAGGAGAAACCATAGGATCTTGTCTCTTTTTTTTTTTTTTTTTTTGGATCTTGTCTCTTGATGCCTTCTTAGTACCTGCTGCTGCTGCTAAGTCACTGCAGTCGTGTCCGACTCTGTGTGACCCCATAGACGGCAGCCCACCAGGCTCCCCCGTCCCTGGGATTCTCCAGGCAAGAACACTGGAGTGGGTTGCCATTTCCTTCTCCAATGCATCAAAGTGGAAAGTGAAAGTGAAGTCACTCAGTCATGTCTGACTCTTAGCGACCCGATGGACTACAGCCCACCAGGCTCCTCCGTCTATGGGATCTTCCAGGCAAGAGTACTGGAGTGGGCTGCCATTGTCTTCTCCGTCTTAGTGCCTAACACATCACTAATTGTGATGTGTAAAAATAATCTTGCCATGAATGACCAACTAGTTCACTGGACCCCTTTTTTTCACTTGGGAAGGGAAATGTTGTCAGGGTAGTTTTGTTATGGAAATGCAAGTCCCTGTGCTTGATGTGTGGAGAGACCAAACAATAACAAAATGTTAGAGTTTGGGACACAGAAAGGTTTTTTACAGGGCCCAGCAAGGAGGTGGGTGGCTCAAGCCTGAAAAACTGCAAACTCCCCGAAAGCTTTCAGCAAAGCCCTTTTATAGGAAAGGTGAGGGAGGGCATGGTTAGTTGTTGCAAACTTTCTTGGTGTCAGATTCTTTTTTCTTGAGGTCAGGTCATGGTCAGGTAATGATGTTCCCGTAAACCTCTCCCCCAAACAAATGTTATTCTCTGCTCTGACAAGAAAGGGCAAAGTCCTAAGACACAATGTTCATCCTCCAAGGTCCTGCTCCTGGCTAAGAAGAGGCAGATCTCAGTTGGCAGCACTCTCAGGGCCAGGTCTCCAGACACTGGCCAGTTGTCATCGCTGAGAGAGCCAGGCACCTAACCCAGCTGACCCTTAGAGACAGGAGTTGGGGAAGAGGTTCACCACTGCCTCAAGGCCTGGGCCTGGCCAGTGGGTGGCCTTGGCAAGGGCTCTGGAGCCGTGCAGGGGGCTGTGTCCTGCTGGCCTGAGCTGGGTGAGCTGGAGGTCCTCTGGGAGACCAGGGATCTGCCTCTTACCTCACTCTCCACCCGACCACCACCACTCTGCTGACTGTTGGCTGAATAGCCCACTAACTGTCACTCATTGACAGTGGTTGCTTGTGGGAGGGACTCACTGTGGTGCTAACCAGTGGGTGAGCAGGACCACTAATGGTCCCGTGGTAACCGATGCCTGTTAATTGGGTAGGGCTGGGGTAATGGTGCACAGCAAAGGCTGTGTACTATGGTCTGTGTTCAGTCACACTCTGTGACAAATTTATAGGATTCAACAATCACAGATTGGAGAATTCTTTCCCAAGACACTGACCATACCTTCTCTCTACACATCCTAGCCAGTACACACCAACCCTGTATAACAGAGCAGGATGAGCACAGGCCTTAGCAGGCAGCCATTGCTGGGTCTCATTACTCCACACCATGTTCCTAGGCTCAGTTGTTGGTTGGTGCCTCAGTGGGCCCCACCCACAAGCAACCAACTCTCAGTGAGTGATGGTTAGTTGTTCTGCTCAGCTATTGGTCAGCACCACAGTGGGCCCTGCCCACAAGTAACTGTCAATGAGGTCCCAGTAGGGAAGCGATTCAGCCAAGGGTCAGTGGTGTGGTGGTCATCAGGTGGAGAGTGAGGTAAGAGGCATATTCAGGCCTTCTCTTGAAGGCCCTCCAGGTCACCTAGCCTTGGGCCAGCAGGTGAGCTGAAGGGCCCAGGGGACAGACTGGGGACTATGCCCTCCAAGGCTCCAGAGTCCTCACTAAGGCCCTCCACTAGCTTTGGGCCAGGCTTTGAGGCAGTGGTGAATCCCTTCCCCCATCCCTGTTTCTGTGACCTAATGGCAGTGGCCATCTACCTGGGTTGCAGTTTGTGGGACCTGGCCCCTGCCTTTTGGGTGACTTGAGGAGACTGAAGGCTAGTTGGGTTTGGTGCTCAGGGATGACAGCTGAGCAGGGTATGGGAAACTAGCTGTGAAGGAACTGCCAATGGAGATCTGCCTCCTCTTAGCCAGGACTGGGGCCTTGGGTGAAAGTTGTGCCTTGGGACTTTGCCCTTTCTGGTCAAAACAGAGAATGCCATTTCTTTGGTAGAGATTTACAGGAGCAGCATTACCTGACCATGACCTGACTTCAAGAATAAAGGATCTGACACCAAGAAGTTTGTAGCAACTAACCATGCCGCTCCCTCACCTTTTGCCTTTAAAGGGGCTTGCTGAATGCTTTCAGTAACTTTGGGGTTCTTAGCTCATGAGCCACCCATCTCCTTGCATGAACCTGTAATAAACCTTTTTCTCTGTTCCAGACTCAAATGGTTAGCATTGATTGGCCTCACTATGCGTCGGGTACATGGACTTGTGATTCAGTAACACCTGCACCCCACTGCACTACCACAGCCCTCTTCTTTGACCACACAGTCCAGGTAGCATTCCTTCTTCCAGTACCGCACCCTTTGGAAGACAAACCATGTACTGCTGCCACGGTAGCTCAACATACACAACAAAGTTCAGCTATACTTCCTTTCTGGGGTCCCCTGGAACTTACAGGAATTAAGTTTGCTTCATAAACTTTTCAGGATTAAGTACAATAACGGATGTGAAACACTTTGAACATTGACTGGCATCTAGTAGGTGCCTAACACTTTTCCTCCATGCCACCCAGAGGTAGAAAGCATATAAAAACAGTAAACAACTTCTGAGGTAACCAACTATTCTGTTCCTCTGGTGAATCTTCTGCTTATGTAGCAGTATTTTTACCAAAACTGTATGTACTCTCAGGTTGTACCTGAAATCCTGACCTTTCCCAGTCAGCCCTGCTGTATTGTTGGCTCCCATTTCTTTCCAGGTGAATGACTGATCTTTCACATTTGCCCTGTTTTCCTCATTGGGCCAGAGTGTTCCTTACTTATTCAGGCTGGACTCCTAACCTGTCCTTGCCTTCAGTTTCCCATCATTGGCCCTATCCAAGAAGGTCCAATCTTGAGAACCAGTAACTGTCTTGAGAACTGTAACAGAGTGTGGCTGAGTGCAGCTCTTAACACATAGCTCTGGCTGTATACTGTGACCCCCACACTCTCTTACCAAGCAACAGTTACTGCAGGACCCTTTAGTGGTCCTGCTCAGCCATTGGTCAGCACCACAGTGAGCCCCTCCCACAAGCAAGCAACTGTCAATGAGTGACGGTTAGTGGGCTATTCGGCCAACAGTCAGCAGAGTGGTGGTGGTCAGGTGGACAGTGAGGTGAGAGGCAGATCCCTGGTCTCCCAGGGGTCCTCCAGCTCACCCAGCCTCAGGCCAGCAGGAGAGCCGGGGAGCCCAGGAAACAGTTTAGGGGGCTCTGTCCTGCAGGGCTCCAGAACCCTCGCCAAGGCCACCCACTGGGTGGGCCCAGGCCTTGAGGCAGTGGTGAACCGCTTTCCCAACTCCTGTCTCTGTGACCTAATAGCAGTGGCAGCCTGCCTGGGTCACAGTCTGTGAGACCCCTCGCCCTCTGGGCAGCCTAACAGTCAGTTGGTTTAGGTGCCTGGCTCCCTCAGCAATGACAGCTGGCCAGTGTCTGGGGACCTGGCCCTGAAGGTGGCTGCCAACTGAGATCTACATCCTCTTAGCCAGGACCTGGGAGGGTGAACATTGTGTCTTGGGACTTTGCCCTTTCTTGTCAGAACAGAGAATTAACATTTGTTTTGGTGGAGGTTACAGGAACATCATTACCTGACCATGACCTGACCTCAAGAAAAAAGGATTGTCACCAAGAAGTTTGCAACGATAACTACGCCCTCCCTCACTTCTCCTATTAAAGGGCTTTGCTGAAAGCTTTTGGGAATTTGGGGTTTTTCAGGCATGAGCTAATAACCGTCTCCTTGCAGGGCCCTGTAATAAACTTTTCTCTGAATTTATTCTGACGTTTTGTTATTGTTTGGCCCCTCTTTGTCTTGCGCATAGAAACTTGCATTTCAGTAACCCCCAGATTGCAGCTGGGAAGAACCAACCCTGACAAAGCGTCACTCCTATTCTCAGGGATGAGTTGCTTGTTTATTCAAATTCGTCTATGAGGGATTGTGTGAGCAAGTCTTAGGGAAGCAATAAGATGGCAGCTTTGCTGCTGTACCTTTGTTTCAGTGAACCCTGAGCACAAGGAAGTTCTCTGAGAATCCAAGTTTATTCAGGCTTGGAAAAGAGTTACTGAAACTTTGACAACAGTTAACTTTAGTAGGATTGGGATTTTTTTTCTTCCCTCTCCTTTCTCTTGTGTACTAGCTTCTGCTGCCCACCTAACTGTTCGTCTACCTCCATCCCCCCCGCCACCCCAAACGACCCACCTATCCTGTAAGCCCTGTTTCTCAAGCCATCGTTCCTCACGTATCTCCACTGAGCCATACCTCAGAATGGTTGTAGAACCCAGAAGCTATGGGAACCTTGATGAATTAACTCCTAGGAATTGGCTGACAGATTGGATCTGAGTGTGAGGAAAACAGCAGGAGTTCAGTGATGGACATGTTAAATTTGAGATGTCTGTTAGATATCCAACTGGAGATCTTGAGTAGACTGATAAATGAGTCTGGAGTTGGGAGAGGTCAGAGCTGGAGAAATATGCAGTTGACAGTGCATATTTGAAGTGATAAAACTGAAAAAGTGAAGTTGCTCAGTCGTGTCCGACTCTTTGCGACCCCATGGACTGTAGCCTACCAGGTTCCTCCATCCATGGGATTTTCCAGGCAAGAATGCTGGAGTGGGTTGCCATTTCCTTCTCCAGGAGATCTTCCTGACCCAGGGATTGATCCCAGGTCTCCCGCATTGTAGGTAGACGCTTTACCCTCTGAGCCACCAGGGAAGTCGATAAAACTGAAAGAGACTAGCAAAACACACCACCAAGAACAAGTGAAGTCCAAGGACTACACTTTGGGGCTCTTCTTTCAGAAGAGGTCAGTGAGAAGCCCAAGGAGCAGCAGTGGGACAGAGAAGTGAGATGCTCTGGAAGCCACATAAAGTGCTTCAAGGAGGAGGAAGCAGTCATGGTGTCAAATGTTGTTGAAAGTCAGGTAAGATGAGGACTGAGGATTAATTAATGTCAAGAGTAAGAGAGTCATTGGTACATGAGTTGTTTTAGAGAAGTGATGGGGTGAAAGCTTGGTTGGCATGGTTCAGGAGAGTAAGAGGTTAGGAATTGGTGACAGTGAGTATAGATACTCTTTTGAGGAATATAGCTTTAAATAGGATGAGAGGCTGTATATTGTCACCCTGCTTATTTAACTTATATGCAGAGTACATCATGCGAAATGCTGGGCTGGATGAAGCACAAGCTGGAATCAAGATAGCTGGGAGAAATCAATAACCTCAGATATGCAGATTGACACCACCCTTATGGCAGAAAGTGAAGAAGAACTAAAGAGCCTCTTGATGAAAGTGAAAGAGGAGAGTGAAAAAGTTGGCTTAAAACTCAACATTCAGAAAACTAAGATCATGGCAAATAGATGGGGAAACAATGGAAACAGTGAGAGACTTTATTTTGGGGGCTCCAAAATCACTGCAGATGGTGACTGCAGCCGTGAAATTAAAAGTCGCTTGCTCCTTGGAAGAAAAGTTATGACCAACCTAGACAGCTTATTAAAAAGCAGAGACATTACTTTACCAACAAAGTTCTGTTTAGTCAAAGCTAGGGTTTTTCTAGTCTTCATGTATGGATGTGAAAGTTAGACTGTAAAGAAAGCTGAGCACCGAAGAATTGATGCTTTTGAAGTACGATATTGGAGAAGACTCTTGAGAGTCCCTTGGACTGCAAGGAGATCTAACCAGTCCATCCTAAAGAAAATCAGTCCTGGATGTTCATTGGAAGGACTTATGCTGAAGCTGAAACTCTAATACTTTGGCCACCTGATGCAAATAATTGAATCAATGGCAAAGACCCTGATGCTGGGCAAGATTGAAGGCGGGAGGAGAAGGGGACAACAGAGGATGAAATGATTGGATGGCATCACCAACGTGATGGGCATGAGTTTGAGTAGGCTCCAGTAGTTGGTGATGGACAGGAAGGCCTGGCATGCTGCAGTCCATGGTGTCGCAAAGAGTAGACATGACTGAGCTACTGAACTGACTGACTAAGGATGAGAGGAATGGAGAGGTAGCCATGGTGAGGAGGTGGGGTTGACCTTTTAAAAACATTGCAGAAAAAATAGATTTGCATGCTGATGGTGAAGATCCAGCAGAGACATAAAATTAATAGAACAAAGAATTGGCGGAGCAGTTGGTGAGAGGGGATATGATCCTAGTTCACAGGTGGAGGAAGGGTCTTTTCAGACCCTGTGTGCAGTTCTTCATAGTAATGGGATGAAGGCAGAGTCTTTGGGGTCAGAGATAATAAGTGGATAAAAGTGGCAGAGGAGGCTTGTGAGAGTTCTCTTCTGATTGCCCGATTTTCTCACTGGAGGGGCAAGTTAAGATAATTAGTGTTAACTGAGGTTGGGAAAGTTGGAGAAAGTATGACATAGTCATTAAGGAGAGTAAAAGAGTAATGACTTAAGAAAAATGTGGTATAATTACCAAGTCACATTAAAGCTCACTTAACAGTGAGTAATTCAAATTTAAAGTTAGCACAATTGTGCGGATTTCTTTAGCCACAGTCAGGTACAGGGGTGTAGGTAGATAACTAGATTTAACAAGGATTGTGGTTTTGCCAGGGAAGGAGGACAAAAACAAAATAAGAGAGGCATGAAGGAGTCAAGGATGTTGGTGAAGGAATAGTTACAAAATAGAATTTAAGCTAGGTAAGGAAGATAGTGTAGGTTTGAGGTGGATGAAGGGCAGTGAAGAGATTGATAGAGTGTAGGTCATTGTGGAATTGAAGAATGAATTTGGGATGCTTTAGAGAAGAATGAACTGAAGGAAAGGAGGTAGGTCATGGTTGGAGCCTGAGGTACTTGAGATGTGATTATTGAGGGGGTTTCAGTTATTGGAACTGTAGAGTTCAGGTATGACCCTGGAAGTGAGTAGCTGAGATTGCTGGAAGACAAGTTCCTTGGGCAGGGAGGAGGGCAAAGAATCAAGAATTTTGGGATTTAGAAGCATCATCTAAGTGAATATGTAGCAAAATCAGTAAGACTGTGGTGGGAGTAGTGGCAGAGTGAGGGGCAGTGCACCAGGATTCATGAAGGTTAAGGAATGAAAAGCAGTAGATGACAGCAGAGTTAGGAGGAGGAATATACTCCAGTGACTCTACTGAAATCTGGAGTTTTGGAAAATGAAGGAGAAAGTTTCCTAAAGTGACAACAAGGAGCAGAGACCACCTACTCCACCTTCAGGTCAGTGGGAAGAGAAGTGGAGAGGAAACATTCACCGCTTGAGAGGGCTCACGAGGAAGCCAGCTTTTGACCACAGTAAGAATGTGAGAATGTGTTGGGAACGTAGAGGTTGAGAGTTTTGCTGCCAGCTGACCATGAGTGCTAGAAAGACGTAAAGGAGCTTCTTGAGTTGGGGAGCAGTGTAAGTGAATGTGCCAGCTTGCTGTTCATTTACCAGTCATGTGTAAAATTCACTGCACTTTAGACGGTGGACATGGTTCCTTTTTAATTTTTTTAAGTGCCAGGGTGATTGAATATTAATTCATGTAAGAATATATAATTGGCCAAATTTATAAATTCTGATGTCTGATAGCATGGTCTGATTTAGACGTGAGAAGACGTCAGGTTTTGTAGGAAAGTAAATTGATCAGGCGGGCTAGATATGTGAATTTGTTTTTAAGAAGTAGAGATGAAATTGTGTGGGTTTGTCTTTTTTATATATGTAATTTTATTTATTTTTGGCTGTGCTGGGTCTTTCCTACTGCTTGGGCTTTTCTCTAGTTGTGGTGTGCAGGCTTCTCATTGTGATGGCTTCTCTAGTTGCGGAGCCTGGACTCTAGGGTACGTGGGCTTTAGTAGTTGTGGTACACACATGGGGTCAATAGTTGTGGTTCCCGGGCTCTAGAGCATAGGCTCAATAGTTGTGATGCCTGGGCTTGGTTGCTCTGCAGCATGTGGGATCTTCCCAGACTGGTGAGTGAGCCTGTCTCCTGCACTGGCAGGCAGATTCTTTCCCTCTGAGCCACCAGGGAAGTCCTGCGTGGGTTTGTCTTAATGGCCAGGTTAAGGATTCTAGCTTTTTAGAAACATGAAAGTCTTCAGCCATATTAGAAGAACCAAACAGAGCTGTTTATTAAAATAGGAAGTTAATGAAGATGATCTGAATAATTCTTCAGAATGAGTCAAAGTGTGGTGAATAAAGCATGGTCAAGTTTAGTTCTGTACATTTTGGAGACCATCCAGGTTGGAGACCACCAGGGTTTTAGGGAAAGTGACCAAGTTATAACATATAAGACTACTCTCAAGAGTATAGTTTCCACAGTTAGCCAAATGAGTAAGAAATGAGGGAAAGTTACAGGGATGTGTTTATGGGACCTTCAAATGATTTTGCTAACAGGATACTAGTAAAAATTAAAAGAACCATTCTAAAAAAAATGTAGAATTGCCATATGATCCAGCATTTCCTCTTCCAAATAAATATCCAAAAAAAGCAGGAATTCGAACAAATATCTGTATTCACACATTCATAGCAACATTATTCACAAAAGCCAGAAGATAGAAGAAACTTGTGTCCATAGATAGATGAATGGAGAAACAAAATGTGGTGTGTACATACAATGGGATATTATTCAGCCTTAAAAAGAAAGGAAATTCTTACACATGCTACAACATGGATGAGCCTTGAAGACATTGCCAGGTGAAATAAGCCAGTCATCAAAGGACAAATATTGTATGACTCCACTAATGTGATGTACCTAGAGTAGTTAAATTCATAGAGGCAGAAAGAAGAATGATGGTTGCCAGGGGCTGGAGGAGGGGGAGGGAACAATGGCCAATTTTTTTAATGGGTTCGGAATTTTAGTTGGCAAAGATGAAAGTTTTGGAAATGGATGATGGTGATGGTTATACAATAATGTGAATAATGTATAATGCTACTGAAGTGTACACTTAATGGTAAAAATGGCAAATTTATGTTATGTATATTTTACCATGCACACACATACAAAAGCGATAAAGGATGTAGGCACTGCTTCTCTAATGATACAGATAACAACTAGCAACAATGACTTGTTTCTCCAGGAAAGAAAGGCAGAATTTTGGTATACGAAAACTGGTTGACAGGCATAGTATGTTTCCCTTGCTGGTGTGTCGGTATGTACTAGTTTGGCCTTAGTTCTCACTGTGGTTTGGTTTAGAGGTACTTGGAAACACATTTTCTTATATAGGAAGACATTTTTTTTTCTGTGTTCTTATTTGTTTTGTTTAGCCAGTGATTTTTTTCATAGATGATACAAGGATAACCTCTAGCCTTCAAAATTACTGTGAATTTTTAATATGAACTTATCTTTGAAATAGTGTATTTACTATTTGAATTGAGTGTTAGTTACTTTGGAGTCATTTTATTTATATCCTGAACTTGGCAAAAAAATTTAAATAGAGAAATTGGAAAGCTCTCCTTCATAATCTGCTAAAGCATGTTTCATGATCACATGTTTTAGTTATTTGTCCAGCTGTATTCTTATTGTCGAGACACAACAATGACTAGAAGACAGATCAACAGGAGAACATAGATAAATAAAGGCAAAAATGAAAACCAGTGTTGGATTCTTAGTAGTCTGGTGATTCTAGGCTCAACCCCAGCTCTGTTACTTAACTCTGAATTTGTTCTTAGTGAGTCTCACTTTTCTTATTTATAAAATAAGGCTACATCTACTTACCTGGCAGAGTTGTTGTTAGGATTAAATAAAATAATAAAACTACCTGTGGCAACAACTGGCATACCTAGGCATTCAGGAAGTGGTAGCTGATAGCATTATAATTATTACTTCAAAAATCTTTAATAAAACTATTTCTGAATCTAGAATGCAAACTTAGAAAGCAAAGGAATTAGCAGAAAGGTCCTTCAGTTTATACAAAGATTCACCTCAGGGTTTCAATAAGTCTGGGAGAGTCCCTGGTGCATTTGATGTTTACAGATCATTAGCAAACAGATGCCAGGAGGCAAATAAACTGTAGCTAAAGGATTTTTGAACCACTGACGATGCAGAGAAAATCAGTTTCTGATAAAGTTGTAATATTTTCTAAGTAGGTAATAGCAGGCAATGGGAAAATTTTAATTGGGTTTATAAAAGTTTATTTCAGGAACACATGAATTTCCAATTTGAGGTACACCTATACATCTGTAGCCATCTAATTTATAGTGCTTGCTTATTTCTCCACTGGGGTTAATAATATAACAACAACTAATATTTATTGTGTGCTTACTATATGCCAGTGTATCTTTAGTAAGCCTGTGGCATTCAAAGGCTTCTTTTCAATTGGATGTTTTGAAATTGGCCTTTTATCCATTTGGAGAGACAGGGTATTTAATGAATTTATTATATTCTATTTATTTTATTATGCCAAAATATCTGTTGGGTATATATAATCTGTAAGACATTTTGTAGGAGACAAAGCTAAGTAAAACATGGGCCCTGGACTCACAAATACTTATTCATTCTCCCCTAGGCTGTTCAGAAGGGGCCTGTGGTGGTATGAGGTGAACCCTGGTGTAGCCCTGGACTCTACACATGACTCTGCCACTTCTTCCCTGAAGTTTTTTCTGTCCTGGCCAGGACTAGGCTCAGTGCCCCTGTGCTAGTCACTATGATAGCATTTACCAGGCCTTGCAATGATTGCTGGTTTAATTCTTTGTATTCTGCATTAAACTGTAAACTCAGGGAGAGCAAAGACTATGTCTTATTGATCAATGGGGCCAATCACATTAGAGGATTTGCACCGTGTATAAATATTAATTTTCTAACTTTGAATGAGTGATAACTTACTGCCTTTTTAACTATGATAAAATTGTGATAGTCCCAATATCATAGCTTTGTCATGAGGATAAAATTAGACATTTTATGTAAAATGCCTGTTATAGTGCTTGAAACATGGTGTGAAAGTCGCTCAGTCGTGTCCGACTCTTTGTGATCCCATGGATACAGTCCATGGGATTCTCCAGGCCAGAACGCTGGTGTGGGTAGCCTTTTCCTTCTCCAGGGGATCTTCCCAACCCAGGGACCGAACCCAGGTCTCCTGCATTGCACACGCATGTTCTTTACCAGCTGAGCCATAAGTGAAGTCATGTGCAATTCCCCAGTAGAAGTAGAGAGACTGTCTTTCGTATCAAGGTAAACAGTGAGGTGTGAGGGCTCTTGGAACTAACACGCTGTGGTTTTTCTTTAGCTGAGTTTTTGCCAGAAAAGAAGAGGTAACTTTTTTCTTGTTGGATTCAGGGATTGTCCAAGGGCAGGAGAACTCCCCTCCTGTTCACTGGGTTTTATTTAGTTGTACTGGATCTTTCTTCTCCTCTTCCTCATGCTTATTCTAATTCTTTTACACTTTCCACTTTTGATCAAGGGCTTCCGAGGTGGCACTAGTGGTGAAAACAAAACAAAACAAAACAAAAAACCTGCTAGTGGTAAAGTCTCCTGCCAGTGCAGGGGACTTAGGAGACAAGGGTTTGATCCCGGGGCTGGGCTGAGTGCATAGTGGGTACTCAGTCAGTAGTTGTATTTGAGTAGATAATTAAGTTATCTCTTTTCACCAAATTTGACAAATGTAATGTTTCTATTAATGAAGACCATATGCAGTGATCCCACTTTGGTAGTACATAAAAGGCACAGCTGTCCTTTAGGTTACATCTGAAGTAATTATTCACATTGGAATAAAAATCTGATATTTGTGGTAATCTTTAAAAAGGTGGGGTAAAACTAATCTTAACTCCTAGAGAAATTAAATGGAAGCCTGAGATTATAACCATTAAAAACCTTCTTCAATATTTATCAGTCTGATAGATTTTTACAGATTAGTTCTAAACTTTGAACCGGTGTAAGAAACCCTAAATACTTAAATAATAGTGAAAGTTGAAAACCAGGATATTCAGTAGGGAACAAGGTAAGTGTAAGTGAATGTGTTCTTTTGACTTTTTTCCTTCTTTCCAGCACACCATCTCTTTTCTGTTTTAAATTTCCCTTTGGAATTTGACTTAGGCTTGATTTTTGGGTTTACAACAGCAGAAATTTGGTTAATGATCAGATTTGTATTCCTGTAGTGAAATTGGTTTATGAGAAATATTTCAAATTATCAGTAAGTAGTGGTATTTGCTGGTCAAAATCTATCAGCATTCTCTAGAAAGAGATGAAACTCTCTTATTTTACTGCATAATGTCAATGGACTCATTATTTGTAGGACAGCTGATGCAGTTAGTATTTGTTGATTCACTTAATTGGTAACTGTACTACATTCATAACTCTGACAACTGAAAACAATAGGTCAGTGTCTGTTGTTTATTCATAAATAGTCGCATCGAAGCAGGATATGTCTGAAAGGCAAAATATGGTTAGTTTTAGGAGAAATCTGGCACGTGAATGGTTCCATTGCTTAACATACTGAGGTGGGTTGTGCTCTCCTTTACTGAATAACGCTATTTGGATTTTCATTATAGGTGTAGATGGTGAACCGCTCCTGTTTATTAGGCTGGTTGCTGTGAATTAGTATTTGAATGTATTTTAAATGCTATTGTTGAGGGGAAAGTCTAGAATAGAAATATGGTTAAAAATTGGTGATGACTCAAAGTTTTTATGTCTTAACAGTTTTCATGTTTTGGAGCAAAAAGGTAATACCTAGAATAGATTTTTAAAGTAAGAAATTCCATTGGTGTATGAAGGCTGAATGTTCATTTAAAGTACTTTGAAATGATTTTTAAAAAAATCAGTGAATTATTCTCCATTGTAATTTCAGAATAAAATCTGCATTTTGGAATCAATGATTTTTAAAATAGGTAGTTTATTTTATTTTTATTATTAATTTTTTTTAATTGTAGTTACAGTTGCCTCACATAGTTGAGTCAGTTTCTGCTATACAGCAAATATCCCCTCTTTTAAGCCACCTCAAAGTACCAAGTTGTCCTATACAGTAATTTTTAATTAATAATTTTTAGAAGAAAAGACAATATAAATCATTTGGTTTCATTATCATGGAAAAGGAAAATGTGTCTTTTTTTAACTGTGAAACTTTTCTTTCAAAAATGTATTTTTTAAATAAGTGAATTTTAAGTCATAAATGAAATAATTTTCTAGAATGATTGCATTTAGTTAAAATGCTAAACTAATGATTCAGTTATTTTATAAAATAAAGTAGGTGAAGCTTTTTGTAGCTAAACCAGATTTAACAGGCAGTGTCCTTGAAGCTCTTTATTAGTTTAGTGCAGTCCAGTTTGCAGTTCTCCTGTCAAGAAACTTTAATTCTACATGATAAGAAAAATTAACTTCTCTTCTTGAAGATTAAAAGACAGTTTAAGTGTGTTGAGGAAGATTGAGTTTGTCCTCAAAATGTACACCTTTGCAGACTATTTTCTGAGGGTCTATATTTTTAGTATATAAAAATGGAAAGTGTCATTAGGGAAGGAGCAGTGTAATGGACTATTATTCACTTGCAGCATATTCTCATCTTCTCATCTGGAAAATTAAATCTGATTACAGCTGGGATTAACATTTATGGTTTTAGGGGAAAGGAAGATAGTATCTTAAACTCCATGAAATTGAACAATGAGATTATATCGTTATAGCTCATTTTAAAGTCTCACTTTAACAGGGCATATTTTTATTGTTGTAAGCTTAAATGTATTCACTATTTGTCTCTTATTGACTGAAATATCCTAGAGATAATGGTTGGAATTTAGTAGATGTTAAATATAACATTTTCTGCCTTGATATCTAGCATGTTAAAAGTGAAAGCAGTGTAGATTTCCATGTTAATGGCTATATTTGCAGTTTCTTTTAAATTTCCTAAAAGAGCTCCAATTGTAGAAGATTGTAACATTTGATTACTGTGCAGTTGCTACACCTTTCACAGAAAATGGAATCAGTGTATTTTTCAATAATCAGTTAAAGTGTCATGCCTTGACCCTTGAAATGGAGTCAGTCATTGGTGTGGCAAAGGAAAACAGGAGAATAATTTGGTAAGCTATGTGTTTGTGTGTATGTACACTTTTTAGTTACCAGTTTACAAATGGACCCTCATACATAAGCACGGTACTTCTATGAATTATTTTGCATTTCTGTCGTAAAAGATCTGTCTGCCACGTTTTCTAGAAACTTTAAGCCTAAGGCAGCACTCAAGGTTTTGGAGCCTGTGTAAAATAATTTATAGTGCCTTTCCAGTAAGTCTTGCCCAAACTCTTATTCTATTAATTAAACATCCTGTGGCAATCTGGTATATCTTAAAGATTTAATAGTACGTTACAGTAAAAAGGCTATTGAGATAGAAGAAAATTAGCTTTTCTTTAAAAAAAAAAAAAAAAAAAAGGCATTTCTTCTGAGAGCAGTTTTTTTGTTTTTGTTTTGCTGCGAAGACATAGGCTATTAAGCATGGTCATGTCACATCTACTCCTGAATGGGACTATGCTCTTGGGAGTCCTATACTGTAAACTGTCTGCTTTAAATATGGAAATGCTTTTGTGACCTCCAGTGGAAGTGGCATACATGTGTCAGTGTGGGGTCAGTGTCTTGCATGGTCACAGTGCTGAGAAAAGGTGGTGTCTCATCAGATTGACATAATGCAAAATCTTGTTCTAGAGCCAGCTATCTCTTTTTAGCCTTATGTGGTTAAGTCATGTATAGACTCTTCCATACCATACATCTTGTTAGCAAGGTATTTTAAATACTTTTCAACAAAAGGATTGTGTTTTCCTGGGAGATGTTGAAGTTGATTTTTAATTTTTTAAATAATTTGTTAAATCTGGAGAAATTTGCTGATAAAGAAGGGTGTAGTGCATTACTATATTAAGTTCTTAATTTTCTATCAGAGGGACAATTCTTAAAGAAAGCTTGACATATGCTGATAACTATTCTTACTACCAATGCCTAAACAAATTGTTAATTTTTCCTTTTTTCCTTGGTAGTACTCTCATCTTCAGATTTTTGCGTTGGAAGTTAGCTGTTTGGTGACACTGCATTTGGCAGTGAGGGTATGAATGTGAGAAGAAATTTTGGAGCATTAGCAATTATAGCATTGGATGGTGGGTAAAGAAATAGATACATAAATATTAGACTGATGCACAGTTTTCCAGTGTATGTTATTTTCCATATAAAGATATAGAACATGTCATAAAATGTTCCCAGACCATTTAAAACTCAAAGAAATGCAGCTGATGCAATGAAATACATAGAGTACTTGTAAAAGCATACAGACACGCAAGTGGATTGCTGCCAGACAGAAAATTTAAAGGCGGTTTGCTGAACTGCAGGGTGCTAGGTTTTGTACATGTGCCATGCTGAAACTGTTAGTAAGGCGGGTGTTGTGTGGCTTGAGAAAAGCAGATTGTATTTGGACCTTTTTAACTCAGATGTTTCCAATGTCGATATTTTGGTGACATTAAGGCATTGCAATTGACTCAAATGTGAAAAATGATTTCAACCCCCTGTGCAAAATAGACATTTAAAGAAAGTTCATACAATTTTTTTTTTTTTTTAGTTTTTGTGTTAATTTTTATAAAATGGCTTTCATAGTTTTATTAACTGTCAGACTGGATCTTTGAGCTAATTGAATGGAACTTTATAAGTTGGGCTTTAGTTTTAAAAGGCATTGCCTTTTTTTTGTTTTTAATGTTGCTGTTGAGAGTGTTAAAGACCTATGAAGTTTTTTTTGTAAATCTCAGGGTCTTACAGAAAGGGAATCAAAAGCTTTATGCTTGAGTCATTGTAAATAATAATCCATGTATTATGTTGGAACATAATTGTGTTAAAATCTGGGAGTCCCACTCTAGGGTTAGTCTCAGGACAGTTGAAGGAATTCAGTTGATGGAGGTACTTAGTTGATGCTGCCTATCATTGAGGCAGTGTTTAGAATAATCTGGTTTGAATGGCCCCCATCTTGGAGTTCCATGGTCATTTTTACTTTCACTGTATTAAAACAAGTTGATCTTTTTCATCTATTTTCCTTCTCTTTTTACAAGTCTATGTATATATGAATAAAATGCATTTAAAAAATCACAAAATTATTAATGTAGTTTATTGTTAACATGGTTGGCTTAGTTGGTTAAAGAGATTTAAAGACCTTCCTTTTCCTACTTATAAGCAAACATTTTTAAAATTGAAGAATATACTACAAATTTTGGTTTCTGATATTCATCCTCTCAGAAAATGGTGATAAAAAGTAGTTTTTTACTTTATTCCATCTTTATTTCCATTGATATTTTTGTGGTTCCCAAGAAGCAAACTATTGCATAAAAGAGGACTTGATATTAAAGATTTATATGTGAGTCATTTTTGTATGAAGTTTTCTTGTTGAAGAGCTAACTGTTCACCACATGACAACTGGAAGAAAAAGAATAAGCCTTAGATTATTTTGTGGCTTTTCCAGCCTCTGTATTACTGTGTCCATCAGTGACTTAGAGCTGCATTTTCACAGGGAGTGTGGGGGGTGGGTCTCAGTAGCAGATTTTAAATCCTAAAATACCAGTTATTTTTCTGGACAGAGTCATTTATGTATATTTTAGGAATTAGAGCCCTCTTTTTGGATCTTCTACTCCACCCCCACAGCACATTTTAGGGGTTTGCTGGGCTTGTGGCTGTCTCTCTGCATCCTGCTGGCAAGTCCCCATTCCCCCCTCCCCCATCCCCACCCCCGCCCCGTACCTAGTGCTTTTCATGCCACAAGATTGTGCCTTCTGGCCTCCTGTCACAACATCCACAATCCTTGTGTGTTTTCAGCAGCTACTTCCTCTGACTTACCAGAGCAGCCCTGCAAGGTACTGCAATGAGGATTACTCTAGAATTCTACTAGTACTGGTCTAGACATATCATTGGTGTCTTCCTAGTATTTGCAGATGAGGGTAAAGAAATTTGTCCCTAGTTTTAAAGTCAATCAGAAGACACTTTAAGAGCCAAAGTAGTGTACAGGTAGTTTCAACTTTTCTGCACCACCTGTTTTGGGAAGTTATGCTTTTTGTGTGACCTTTTGAATATTCCTTTTGTTATTAGTCTTGAGTGTTGAAAAATGACATCCATTGACTTGAAAACTAGCATTTCTAAGATTTAAATGTAGTTTGTGAATAGGCCCATAATTTCCCCCCCTTTTTGATTTTTTAATTGTAGAACAATTAATTGCATTTTTATCTTGTGACATGGAGGACTTTGACTTTCACATAGATTCACTTTTATGGAGAAGTAAATTGATATTTTAGAAGATAGATATGACAACTGAGTAGTATATACTATGGGGACTGTGGTTGGGGACCTTCAAATATTGTGGTTTTATGAAAGCATTTTGCATTGATACATAATTTCTCAAATAGATACTATTCTGATCACTCTTCTTAATGTGTCTCTGAGGAACCAGATCTCTCTTTTTAGAAAAGACTGAATGTTTCCCTAATCAATAGCAAATGGAGTGCTAATAGCTTTTAATTAGTACACTTCTATATTGATTTAGAGATGATGGCATTGGGTTATCCTGCAATTATGTTGAAGAATCAAGTGACCACTTTCCTGATTCCATTTTAAACAGATTGGTCATGAAAAATATCTTCACCTATGTATTTTTATAGTTTCTGAGCAAGTCTAATCTCATATGATATTTTGTTAATACTGACAAGCTAAAAGTGTATTGTTTTCTTTTGAAAAATTTCATCTATTTTCAAGAGAGCATAAATGTTTTGGGAAGAATTTATTTTATTTTTTAAAACAGGAAATTTTGCATTTCTTCCTTGAAAGAATTCTTATCTGATTCTTGCCTTCACCCTGACTTCTCCCCGACCCCAGCCCCCGACCCCACCCCTACCCGAACATACCAAGCCCACATCTGTAACTGTGAAAGGATACTTCTGATAAGAGAAGAAAAGTCAAGCAGATTTAAGACTCACTTTCTCTGGAAAAATGTATTGAGGGCAGTTTGCAGCTGGCAAGATTTTTGCATTAGGTAATAGTCTAAAGTTAACAGTAGCATGGGGTCTTTTCAATTTTTCTTTTTTGTATTTCTGGAGGAGGGTAGTGGGAGTGCCTTGCTGAGTCCTTCCTTGTGCTCATCAGCGTAGCAGCCTCAGCTGCCCCCCTTGGATCCCCTGCCAGGGCTGCTATCATCTTCTGATCAAATATTAATGTGTGATCCTCTGCTTGCTCACTAATCCAAAGCCAATTAATATTATCTGTCAATTATTTACAGATCCTGAGGTGCAGAGGCAATTCCCGGAGGACTACAGTGACCAGGTTCGGAATGCGTAATTAATTTTTTACATGACAAAATTTATTTCAGAGTTGTTCAACATATTATTACTGTTCTTTTACTGAAAGAGATAAATGAATTTTTAGAAGGAAGGGAAACAGTAATTATGAACCTAAGACAAAAAGTAAAACATACTGAAGTAGGATTGAAAATATTGGTGCTAGATTTGGGGTGTTACCTTCAGGGGAAACATGCACAAAAAGTAAGGAAGAAAACCTATCACAAATTTTACTTTTCACTTTGAGGTATGCTACAGCCTGCAGTTCATTAGCAAATCCTTTTTGGATTGCCTGTGAACTTTTTTTTTTTTTTTAATTCTATTTAAGCAGTCAGGAACCAGTATAACAAAAAGGTAGGGAGGATGGAAGCTTATAACATTTCCTAAAATTGGAAATGAATAATGAAACTGTGTCATGGTAGTACCTAAAGGACAAGATAGATACACATGCAAGAATGGTCTTTAGGGTGAGGGTGGTTTTAATGATGGTAGTGAAAGTTGTTTGGCGAGTTGGTCTTGTCATTGTGCCATCTTGAATTTCTTGCATTCTGCAAGCATGGAATGGAGTAGAAAGAACTATTTTACTCACAAAATACTGCTAAAGTTCTGAAGCTGCTCTACTCTTTATAATTAAATCCAGGTTATACATTCTGGATTTCAGTTTCTATCTTGAGAAATATTAGAAATGTTTTGTACCTTTTTGGGGTATACCAGCTTTTGGGGGTATATTATGTTAGTATACCAAACATGCATTTTGGTATACTTATTTTTAAAAGGTTTTGAAATAAAAGCATCCTTGATTACATAATAAACTTTAGAAAGCATTTTACATGTGGTATATTGTACAAAATAAAAACATTTTTCTGAAGTGCCTCCATTTAATTTTGTGTATTAAAAAATGTCCTTAGATGAGGATAAGTACGATGGAATATAAGTCTCCAGTACAGTAAGTACTACCACCTTTGCAGTGTGGCCTGTTGTATATAGGGCAAGGCATCTCATACATTTTTAGGAATATAACTGGATAATCAGGATAATAAGATGCTTTGTCATGAGATGGATTGTACAAGAACCTAAGAAAACTGGTATAGTTTGCTTTGCATATGACCTCAAGACTTTAAAATGAAATTTAACAAAAATAGTCATTTTCTCACTCTACCCTGGCTTCATCTTCCAACAGGAAAGTTAAATTTTTATCTTACCTTAAGTT